>NC_083384.1:3247500-3567187 GCF_031755915.1 Ziziphus jujuba | reverse complement strand
GGCTTTTGGCTCTCTTTTTTTATTTTTTTGATCTTTTTTTATTTTTGGATCACAAATATGATAATGCAATACAATTTCCAACAGCACCAAAATCAACATAAACCGCAAGTCTCAACCAAATACAAACTCAAACCCGTGCCTCATAAAATATCAATGTGCAAATTTTGTGAATTCATTTTTGTTGCCGTAAATCCTCTTTTTCTTTTTTTTTTCTTTTCTTTTTAATGTATGAATGCAAATAACTAAGATAAAACAGCAAAAAAAATCAACAAATAACCAAATTAACAAGAACAATGATGAAAAACAACCAACAAATTAGGGAACAAAAATACGGTAAAACAAGGAACCTAATTTAAGCTATGAATAATTTTTCTTTTTTATATATACAGAACGTGTAGAGTAGATACAACCTTAACCTAATGCCAAAACTGTAGATTAACACAAAACATATTAAAATAAATAAGATAGACTAAACCTGAACAAAATTCGGCTTTGACACCAAATGATACAAACCTAGGTCGACTTGCTCCTAAACCCGTATTATATTAGTCCGGATCATAAAATTAAGTTAAAGTTCTTATGGAAGCCTTAACCCCTAACCAACCAATGATTAGAAACCTTGGTATATCGAAGATGCCACAATAGGTGATATTTGTCCTATTGATAAATCAAAACTAAAACACTCACTCTCTAATGGTGTTTTAGGTGTTCAAAGATAACAAAGAGAATTTTTTCTCATAAATAATTTTAAGACTATTATTGAAGGTGTTTTCTCCTTGAAAAATAAGCTCTTAAATAGGCTAAAGTCACAAAGCAATAAACCCTAAAAAAAACTAAGACAAAACCGACCATACATTGACACATTCCCAATGTGGCCGAAATTCCATACATTTCCTAATCTAATTTTGATTAATTAATTCCTTTATTTTGAATTAGGAATTAATCAATTTACAATTGAAATAATAAAATAATAACTTCCCTAAGTGGATTTTTCCAGCAAATAAATAAATAAAAACAAATAGAAAACTAATTTCCTAAAACAAAAAGTCAACTTAAATTAGGAAACTACTTGACTAGTTTGACCATTAAGGTATCTCTGAGCAATTTCCAGGTTGTGAAGGCTCCAAATCAGCTCCCATATGCCATCTAGGATGCCAAATAGGATTAGTTATGATTCCCATACATTTTCCTTGATTAAAATAATGAGAAAATGCTAAATCAACAAAATACAGTAAAGCTAGCAAAAAAATAGCAGAACCGGCCAACAAATCCTTCTATGCGCAAATCACCGTTTTAGTTGCTTTAACTTCTGCGTTGTCTTGATTCCATGACCTATTAGTGATATTCATTGAATTCATGAAGTGTTGAATCCATTCCTTGCTGCCCGAAGTTCAAAAACTTGGATGCTTAAAACAGACTTAGAATCTTCGGGTATGGACAAACCCTTTTGAGAATTGATAACTCCTTTATGAATATAGCTAGGTTGTCCTTAAATCTCTTAGCTTGAACCCTAGTGTTTAGCCCGGTCTTCAACTGTATCAGATCTGCACCCCAACAGGTTGTTGATTAGGTGAGTACGGGCGGATTTTCATCAACATGTTAAAAGCATTGCCCAAAACAAAATTAGTTAAAATACCAAAAATAAACACAACGAGTGATGCTTTTGATGCTAAAAGCATCACCTAATGTTTTTCAGTTTTAAAACAATTAAACTTCTCAAACTTTTTATTAATTTAAAAATGAAATACAAATAAATTAAATCAATAGATTAATTATTTTGTTTTATATTGCTATTGAATATGCTTAATATTTATATACATATAATATTAAAACATAAAATTAATTAAAACACAATAGGCGACGTTTCTCACACTAAAAAGCTTCACCTACTCCTTTTCAATTTTACAATAATTAAAATTTGTCAAACTTTTTATTAATTTAAAAAATCATTAATTTAAAATTGAAACACAAATTAATTAAAAGTACAAATTAATTATTTTGATTCAAATTGCTAATTAATATACTAAATATTTATATACATATGAATAAAACACAAAATTAAATAAAATTACAAAGATTATGGTAATAGGCAATGCTTTTGATGTTAAAATCGACACCTAAAGCTTTTCAATTTTAAAACAATTAAACTTCTCGAAATTTTTGTTAATTTAAAAAATAATTAGTTTAAAATTGGAAGTAAAATAAATTAAATCAATATATTAATTATTTTACTCCATATTGCTATTTAATATACAAAATATTAAAAAAATTAATTAAAATACCAAAAGTTAACACAAAAGGTTAAGCTTTGATGGTAAAAGCGTCACCTGATGCTTTTCAATTATAAAATAATTAAATTTATCAAACTTTTTATTAATTTAAAAACTCATTTATTAAAAATTCAAACACAAATTAATTGAAAGCATAGATTAATTAGTTTGCTTTATATTGCTAATTAATATATTTAATATATATATATATATATATATATAAACATATATATGTATGAATAAAAGATAAAATTAAATAAAATTTCAAAAATTAAGAGAATAGGCAATGCTTTTGATGTTAAATGCATCACCTAACGCTTTTAAATTATAAAATAATTAATTTTGCCAAAATTTTATTGGTTTAAAAAATAATTAATGAAAAAATGAAACACAAATAAATAAATAAATATATTAATTATTTTGCTTCATATTGCTAATTAATAATTGTAATGTTTATATGCATAAAATAAAAAATAAAATTAATTAAAATACAAAAATTAACATAACAGCGACACTTTTGATGCTAAAAATGACGCCTGATTGTTTTCAATTTTAAAATAATTAAATTTATTAAACTTTTTATTAATTTAAAAAATCATTAATTTAAAAATGAAACAAAAATAAATTAAATACATAGATTAATTATTTTACTTCATATTACTAATTAATATATGTAATATTTCTATGCATATGAATAAAACTTAAAATTAAACAAAATTCTGAAAATTAAGACAATCGGTAATACTTTTGATGTTAAAATTGTCGCGTAATGCTTTTAAATTATAAAATATTTAAAAGTCAAATAAAAATGAGTTACACGAATAGATTAATTGTTTTACTTAATATTACTAATTAATATATTTTCTTTGGAACATACTAAAAAAGAAGAAGTAACTAAGCTAGCAAGTCCAAGGCATGGCATTCGCGGTCTGTTCATGTCTGGCCAAATTTTTAGAGACACTAGACAGCTTATAAAGTATAATGGATAAGCACCACGATTGGTTTGGTGGCATTGGAAATGTTCCATACCCACCAAATGTTAGCATTGGAAAGCGGCTTTCGTTTCGTCATCTCAACATTGATGAATCACTTGCTTATTCATCAGGGACCTTGTCTATGATGGTGTGAATGATAATGGAAGACCAATTTAATGGATTGTGGGATGGGACAATACAACCAATCCCAAAAAATCGAGTAACTATATAATTAAGCTAGCTAGTATATATTATATTTAAGTTAATATTGTACTATTTTACTTCTCTGTCTGTCTCTATATATGTAATCATTCATGCATGCTTTTAGCATTTAGATTTTAGACACATGATCATATGAATATATGTTATTAGTTTTATCAAATTCATTATTAGTCATTTTAACCCAAAAAAAAAGAAAAGAAATTCATTGTAAGACATATATAATTGTATTTATACGTACTTATGATATTGAAATGTAGGTATACACTGAAGTTCATGCACCAGCTAGCATTGAATGGAATGTGATAAAACAAAAGCTACCTCTCAATTGAAACTTTAGCAGTTATGATGGATGCTTGGCCCATATATTGATTACTGATGGCAATTTCCCTGAAATTTGTAATAAAGAAGAAGAGAAGTCAAACATAAACATATCCACTGCATCCATTGCATCAACGTCATTCACTGCTATGATTGCTCAATAATCAAATAAGCAACGTTAACTTTCTTAGTCAAGAAATTTCTCATATGGCAAGACTTGCAAGATTTCCATTGACAACAAATGCCTTTAAGACATTAGGTGACCTGACATTGTTTTAAATGCATTGCTAAAAGCACAAAAAAATAGGCAACTCATTTCGGTAGCATCACATTTTCTTTGTACGTTTAGCGACACGTTGTTTTACATCGTCGACCTTTTTTTAAGCTAAGGCAACACTATTAATGCATCTTGTGTTATCTTATGGATTTAGCAATAGGACATTAGGTGACTCCGCGTAATACGTCTGTTTTTATTCTATGCAACTTATTAATTGTGTCATTTATCAATACGATTCTAGTAGTGTCAAGATGTTTTTGTCAGTTAATATTGGTAGATAAGTATGGAAAATATTGTTCACCAAAAAAAACATGCCCGTTCATGTAGACCCCATTGGTTTTTGGATGAAAATAGCAGAATCCTTTATGTTAGGAGTTGTATCCAATGAAGATGCAAGGAAGAGTTTTCTTTGAAAATTTATTTACTGCATAATTCTAAAGATAAGGGTAGCACTTGCAACCAAAGACTTTCAAACTTTGATAATCTTTATGCCTTTTAAGTAGAGGAAAATATGGGGTTTCATTTTTTAAAACAAATAAATGTAATCTGTTAATGAGAAAAGTTGTAGTTAATAAAGCTTCCACCCATAATTTCATGGGTACATTGGCATGGAGCATCATAGTTAAACCCGTTTCCACCACATGCCTATGTTTCCTTTTAGCAACCCCATTTTGTTTCGAGGTTCCCGGACATGACATTTGATGAACAATTCCATGCTTACCTAAGTGTTCCTTAAAAGCTGAAGATATAAACTTACCTCCTCCATCACTCTGAAGAATTTTAATTCATCTGTTGAATTGGTTCTCTACTATTTTTTGAAATTTAAGGAAACATTCAAAACATTCTAATTCTTTATGCAAAGGAAATAGCCAAGTGTACCTGGAATAATCATCAATGAAAGTAACATAGAAATGGTATTTTTATGTGGAAAATGTTGGGGCTCTCAAATATCATAATTGATCTTTTCTAAAGGAAACAATGAAATTTTATTAGATAAAGAAAAAGGAAGTTTGTAGCTCTTCCTTAATTGACAACTAGGACAAACACTGAACTTATTTATCCATCTGAAAACATTAATAACATTATTGGAATGTAAACTGTTTAAAGCCCTTATACTGGGATGTCGTAAGCATTGGTGCCAAAGATCTGTCGAGGGCTTTGTTGCACTTAAAGCATGATGCTTTCCTTCATTCAGAACATACAGCTTTCCCTTTTTATACCCTATTGCTATGATTCTTTGATTGTAGTCCTTTATCATAAAACCATTGGATGTGAATTCAAAAATACAATTATTATCTTTCATTAGTTGACTAATTGATAAAAGGTTCTTTTTCAATTATAGAACTACAAGAACATTTTGAAGATCTAAACATCCGTTTTCAGTTTTCAGTTTAGCATTACCAATGTGAAATATTGCAAGGCTATTCCCTTTGCCGATATATATACCTTTATTAGGATAATAATTACTTATTTTACCATTGTCATTTGTCATGTGTGCAATGGCACCTAAATCTACATAAAAGTGGATCGTAGTTGTCTGCAATGTTGAGTGCTGCTAGTGCTTTTGGGATGTTATCCTTGATATATGAATGATCAAACCTATGCTAGCAATCTATGGCACTATGATTAAGTTTATCACATACATTACAAAAAATTTAGGCAACAACTACACAACTAATTTGTAACAGCCCAGTCCACCCGTATGCGATATTGTCCGCTTTGGGCCCAGCTCGCACGGTTTTGTCAAAACGCATCGCAAGGGAAAGGTATCCACACGTTTATAAGCCATGCTTCATTCCCTTTTCCAACCGATGTCAGATCTCACAATCCTCCCCCCTTAGGGCCCATTGTCCTCGTTGGTACACCAATTTGAGTATTGACTCTGATACCATCTGTAACAGCTCAGTCCACCCGCATGTGATATTGTCAGCTTTGGGCCCAGCCCGCACGGTTTTGTCAAAACGAGTCGCAAAGGAAAGACATCCACACCCTCTTTTAAGGCATGCTTCGTTCCCCTTTCCAACCGATGTGGGATCTCACAAATTTGTCACGTAAGGGCCATTTTTGTCACCTTATCACATTTAGGTGGCAAAATTAGATCGTCCTATGTTTGCCATGATAGACCTGTGACAAAATAGTTTAATGGAAAAGTATGTAATTTGTCATCGAAAGAGCATGTAATTGTGACCAAAAATATATTTGTCATAGATTGGAGCTTTACTATCACATTGGTTTTTGTCATTTAACCCTCCTTTTTTTGTCATTGTATGTACACATTTTATTACCAATACAATTGTAAGAATTGGTCAAACTTATCCATCAATGACAATACATACAGTTAGGTGACAAAATATTATTTGTCATTTAAGCCATCAGTAGCACATCTGATTTGTCACTTAAAACGTTAGTGACACATTTGATTTTTCATTGAGCCTTTCCAATGATAAGTAAACAACTTTTTGTTACCAACTTGTTATGATATGATATAAACCATGGTTAAGTTAGTCAATTTGTCTCTGAAACTACCTTTTTTATTTGGTGACAATAGTTTGTAACTAAAAATAATATATCAATAACCAATTTTATTTGAAAAAAATTGATTTTTATTAGATCTTACTAATTAATTATAGTATCATTAATTATCATTAACAGCTATAAAATAGCACTTCTGAAATGCAGTTAACATAAAAGAATAATACTTTATTAAATGTTTATCTTGTACTACACAATCCATTAAACACCAACTAATACTAATATAATGTGTACCAAATACAATAAGATTACATTAAAAGAAAAATATAAACGAAAACAGTTTGTAATTCTAGGGAAAAAGAATATATATATATAAGATGTTGCCTATACCCACTAAATCTTTACAATCTCCATCTTCCAATGCAGTTCATCAATATATTCTCCAAGGATCCTATATTATAAAAAAAAAAAAAAGAATCATTTAATTGAAATCTAATTTAATTAGTAAGGAGAAAAGAACAAGCTCAAGACTTCATAAGTTCGTATAAGTTGACAATCCTTTACCTGCCAAGCATTCCAACTTCTTCTTCGATGTGGGTCAATCTGACCCCATTTCATTGGTCCTTTACCTTTTCCAAAGGAATATTTAGCTATTACAGACAAAGTGTGAAAGTTACAGCTCATATTACGATACATGGGCTTGAATATATATATATATATATATATATAAATATACTATGCAAGGTGTACCAAATACAATAAGCTTACACAAAAAGAGAAAAAATAAAGAAAAACATTCTCTATTTCTAGGGGGGGGGGGGGGGGGGAATATGATTGTTGCCTATACCGTATAACTAATGTTCATGTCCATCTTTCAAAGTAGCAATCATCTCCAAAGATCCTAAATAATAATAATAAAAAATGAATGGAATATATAGAGCATATATGATTGACTTTTTTCATTAATTATCTTTCTTCACCATGTTCCTTAGAATCATTGAGCTAAATATACTCAATTACATTTGGTCAATTACATCTAGAACTAACAACATATATATATATAGTTATAGTAAAGAAATGAATTGAGCTTGGAGAAAACTAACAACAAAAGCATACAATATCATGCATCAAATACTATCATATATAGTTGGCAGTATCCTTGAACCTCCATTCTAATTCTAAGAAAAATCATTGTTCAAAAAGGGAAAAATCTTAAATAACCAACAATAATGGACAAACTATATACCAAAGTGAAGTTGTGAAGGGAGTAACAAGTTTATGAGCTTTATTTGCTCAACGATGGCTTCCGGTGACCATAGACTTTGTTTGAAATTTGCTGTTAAAGTGGATTCCTTCATACTTTGCAAATGAGCAAATTTTGAGCCAATCTAAGCTTCGATTCTAGATCAATAGTCCAATAATGGTGGAAAATGCAGGCCCTAAGATCTTCAAACCACTTATTCCAGCAATCAAACTAAAATAGTGATCGCCTGTGTTCAGCTCTTCCCCAGTGCATCGGGTAGTCATTTAGAGTATTCTCACCATGGTTTAGTCACTGGTAGACTGGGCTTCGTGGTTGAGGTGGTGGTGTGGATTGGCATCAAGATTGGAGTGATTTTCCAGTGGAAGTCTAGCATGCATGGGTTTTGTCAAGCATCGAGGCTGCTAGCTAGAGAAGAAGAAAGCTTCCACGAGGGAGGTATCCTTTATTTTATATTTATATTTAAATTAGTTACAAAAAATATTTGTCACCATTGTCATCAAATAAATTAAAAATTGTTTCCCTCCAAAAGCAATAAGTTACGAATATTGGTGACAAAGTAAGAATTTATTACTAATTAAATGACCCAATCATTAAATGTAATAACGGAAAATTTTCCCACTAATCACCTATATTAACTGACAAGTTTTCATTTGTCATAGTAGTATCTAAAGTTATCTGTGACATCCAATATCTTTGTCAGCATTATATATTTAGTAAAATTAGTTACAAATGTAAAATATTTGTCACCATTGACATCAAATAAATTCGAAAAATATTGCCTTCAAAGGGCAATTAGTCACAAATGTAGATGACAAAGTAAGAATTTATCACTAGTTAAACGATCCAATCATTAAATGTGACAAAGAAAATTTTTGTCACTAATCGTCTATATAAACTGACTGGTTTTTATTTGTCACAGTGGTATCTAAAGTTATCTGTGACACCTAATATTTTAAATTAGTTATAAACATAAAATTTTGTCACTATTAACATCAAATGTATTAAAAAAAAATTTGCCTCCAAACTTTAAAGGGCACTTAGTTACAAAAATAGGTGACAAAGTAAGAATTTATCACTAATTAAATGACCCAATCACTAAACACGACAAAGAAAATTTTTGTCAAAAAATTTTTTGTCTCCAAACTTTAAAGGGCAATTAGTTACAAAAGTAGTTGACAAAGTAAGAATTTATCAGCAATTAAATGACCCAATCACTAAACATGACAGAATTTTTTTGTCATTAATTGCCTATATAAAGTGATAAATTTTCTTTTGTCACTAGGATTTTTGAAGTCATTGCCTAGATTTTTTGTAGTGAAATTTCACAATTTTACCTTCACTATTTTGTCCAGAATTGCCTTCAGCATTGGTTTTGATTTTTGGTTTCTTGGTTTCGGTGAAATTCCCTACTAGAGTACCTTTTCCTTTTGAATTGAAATAGCCACCACCACAAAATGTACGACTTCTTCCATGGCCACGTAGTCCAAAATAAGTTTGATTATTGTCATGTTCTTCATCTTCAGTTTCCAACATGTGGCTATGACTTTGTAATGCAAAAAGGAACTAATTGAACAACGTGCAAGGTGGTTATGCTAGCATGGCAACTCTAAAATCCTTATAATTATGACAAGCCCTCGAGCAAATGAAAACAGCTTATCTATGTTTGAAACTGAAGCATTATTGGTAGCAAGATTGTCACACACTTGTTTGAATTTTCTCAAGTATTCATCCATTGAGTGACCTCCTTTCTTAAGTGAAGCAAATCTGTCCTTAAAAACATGTTCTTGTTCTTTTGTTGATGGCAACAACTGGTCTTCTATGGATTTCTATAGCAGAAATGCACTATCAATACCTACATTCAAACTTAGAATTTCATTAGACATAATACAAATGCGCCAGGTTGTCAACAACCCATCATTATTAATCCATGCATTGTGGTTTGGATTTATAACAATGACTTCCTTTTCATTATGTAAAAATTCATATGGTGGTTCACCGTTAGTGACATGATGATATATTCCAAGAATTCTCGCTAATGGAATGATTTGTGAATGCCAAAGGAGAAAGTTTAAGGCATTCAATTTGACTAAAATCAAATTGGTACACTGAGAAAGGATTGAGCATTTATGATGGGTTCTTATGGAACGAAAGCTCTGGTGCTGGTATTTGTTTGTGAAGAAATTTCATTTTGAGATTCTATAATAGTGATATGTGCAGAATAATGCTCAATACCATGAAGAAGGTTACCAACCGTGTGTATTATTTCTTGTATGTATGTTTTATGGAATGGAGAGAACTTATAGAGGTGCGGTTTTGAGCAATGAAGGAAGCTATGATCAAGAAGGAAGCTAATTAACATCTTCCTATATTAAAAGAAATTCAAAAACATTAAAAGAGGTCAATGTATGTCTTGAAGGCATTTTCTGTCAATGGAAATCTTGCAAGTCTTGCCAATGAGAAATCTTTTGACTTAAAAACTTAACATTGCCGATACGAACCTAGGACGACCTGCTCCTAAACCCATATTATATTAGCCCGGATCTCAATTAAGTTCAAGTTCTAATGGAATGGACCTCAACCCCTAACCAACCTGTGGTTAGAAACCTTGGTATAATATAGACGCCACAATAGGGGATGGAAAACCTATTGATAAGTCAAGCTAAAACAAGTAGTTCTCTAATGGTGTTTTAGGTGTTCTCAAAGAACAAAGAGATAATTAATCTCACAAGTATTTTCTTAATAAAATCAAAGTTGTATTCTTATTGAAAAATAAGCCTTTAAATAGGCTTTGAAAGAAACAGAATAAACCCTAAAAACCCTAGGAAAAACTGGCCACACAATTAAGAGTTCTAGCTTGACCGAATCTTTCCTTTTCCTAATCTAATTAATTAATTCCCTTGTTTTCAATTAGAAATTAATTAATTTACAAACAAAATAATAAAATAAAACTTTCCTAAACTTATTTACCCAGCAAATAAATAAATAAAAAACCCAAAAAAAAATAGAAAGTCAATCGTAAATTAGGTAATGAGTTGACTTTGACATCTAGGCTGAATTATGTCCTCAACCGAGCTAACTCATGACCGAGCTTTTCTTCCATCCAAGTTGGCTTGTGTCCGAACATGCTTTTCATCCGAGTTAGCTTGTGTCCGAACTATATAGTGTCAACTGGCCGAGACAGTTGATGTTGTCCAAGAGTCAGATGTCCGAGATAGTTGGACAAAAGTAAGATGTCCAAAATAGTTGAACAAGAGTTAGATGTCCGAGATAATTGATAACCGAGGTGGAATGTTGTCCGAGGTATGAATGTGCTGTTGATGTCCAAAGGAACTGGTGTTGTCCGAGACATGGATTGCACTAGTGTTGTTCGAGACATGGATGGACTGATGTTGTCCGAGGTAAAATGCTCCCCGAGGTAGGGATGTCCTCCAATGTATGGATGCCCTCCGAGGTATCCGAGGTATGGTTGCCCTTCGAGATATGGATGGATGTGTGGGCACGGGCAGAATCACATCAATTGCTTCTTTGATGATTGAGCAATCGTAGTAGTGAATGATGTTGATGCAATGGATGCAATGGATATATCTGTGTTTGACTTCTCTTATTCTTTATTACAAATTTCAGGGAAATTGCCATCAATAATCATTACATGGGCCAAGTATCTATCATAGCTGTTAAAGTTTTGATTAAGAGGCAGATATTTTTTTATCACATTCCATTCAACGCTAGCTGGTGCATGAACTTCAGTGTATACCTACATTTCAATATCATAAGTACTACCTACATTTCAATATCATAAGTAGGTATAAATACAATTATATATGTCTCACAATTATTATTATTATTTTTTTGGGTTAAAATGACTGATAATGAATTTGATAAAACCAATAGCATATATTCATATGATCATGTGTCTAAAATCTAAATGCTAAATGCATGCACATATGATTATATATATATAGACAGACAGAGAAGTAAACCAGTACAATATTAACTTCAATATAAAATATACTCACTAGCTAGCTCAATTATATAGTTACTTGATTTTTTGGGACACTGGTTGCGTTGTCCCATGCCACAATCCATTGAATCAGTCTTCCATTTTCATTCACGCCATCATAGACAAAGCTCCTGATGAATGTGCAAGTGTTTCATCAACTCTGAGATGAAGAAACGAATGCCTCTCTCCAATGCTAACATTTGGTGGGTATGGAACATTTCCAATGCCACCAAACCAATCATGGTGCTGCCCATTATACTTTATAAGCTGTTTAATGTCATTGAAAATTTGGCCAAACGTGAACAGATTGCGAGTGGCCCTGCCTTAGATCTGCTAACTTAGTTACTATATTTTGAAGTACGTACCAAAAAAATATCTCAATTGTTCATTGTTTGGCAAAAGTACATATCTACATATATATAGATATATATAGAAAAATTGTGCTGGTATCACGTATTGAGCATGAGTTAAGCACGTGACATATAGTTATAAATAAGTGAAAGCACAAGTAATTGAGCATTAATTACTATATCAATATCTTATATATATATATATATATATATACTAATGTTTATGCTTACAAATAGAAAACTCTAGATCCAGCCCAGTAGCCAGATGGGGTAATTAATTCATTCTAGCAAAATTTCCACACCTACCATACATCATAGTTTAAATTTACAATAAAAAAAAATTCATTATTTTAAATAGGTTATTATATTTATTACATGTATTTTTTATATTGTTTTGTTAAATTTAAAATATATGGTTTTTATTTTTACTTTTCCTTGCGATCAAATGTTGTATTGTACAATTTTTTGTTGTAAATTTTCTTTTCTAAAAAAAAATCTTGGCCTATAAGGCTCTGCACCTAGCTACATATATAGGAAGAATTGGTTCTCTAAATATTTGCAGACCAAATAATAATACAACTTCTTAATATTTCATTTGAAAGACTATAGCATATAATAAAAGAGTTGACATATCATAAATTGTAATAGTAACATACATACATATATATTAATTATTACTGCATTAACTAGCCAGCCTCAATATAAGATAAAATTGACATAAAAGGCCATGATAATATGCATATCATGGAATTTTATATTCTTTTTAAACAAAGATTACACATACTATAAATAAAGATATACTAAAATAATATTTTTCTTACTAAAATATCAATTATATACATACATACGTTGTTTTAGGAACTATAAATTATACATATTTATTATTCAACAAAAAGAAAATGATCTATACACCTTTCTTAACAAAGAACCAACTATAAAAAATGTACAGAAGATATATTTCATTTTGGATTTTTTTTTTATATCTAAAATTAGATGCAATATTTTTTGAGGTGATGGTTGCATGGTAAAACAATTTAATTACTTTGTGTAAGTTTTCGAGATGGTTGCATCGACAAACTAGCTAATAAAATATGATACTAAAATTAATTAAATTGAAAAATTATTTTAAAATTATGTTAAAATTAGTGTTAGAAAAGCTGTGGCGTACATGCATGTGAGGTGTCGTGAGTAGCATCCAAAAAAATATGTTAAAATTATGGAGTACCAGAGGAGCATTGGAGTGCATACACATGAGATGTGGTGAGTAGTGTCCAAGAAAATATATTATAATTTTCTCCCATCTCACATTGTGTTCCTTCTAACTATTTATAATATTTTCTCCTTCATTCTCATATTTCAAATTTATGATTTTAAAATTATAAATATAAATGATTTATCGAATCAGTTTTGTTTAACATTTTATACTATTTTAAATATAAATATATATAAATAAATAAATATATATATATATATATTATGAATAAAAATATAATAAAATAGTATTTTTTTATTTAATGAAATATCAATTACATACATACCGCGGTTCAGGAACTAAAAATTATGCATCTCTATTATTCAACAAAAAAATAATAATAATAATCTATACATCTTTGTTAACAAAGAAAAAACATACAAAAGATATATATATATATATATATTTTTTTTTTCATATCTAAAATTAGAAACATTATTTTTTTCAATTGACAATTGAATGATTAATTAATTTAATTACTCAATATAAGTTTTTGAGATAGTTACATCGACAAATTAGCTAATAAAATATTATACTAAGATTAATTAAATTGAAAAATTTTTGTTTGCTATAAAGGACTGCAAACTCTTTAGTACTTCTTTTATGTTTACCATGAGCAACTTAGTTTCCAATTGGTATGTAAAGTCACAATGCATGACATCAACAACATGGAAAAAAATTAAAACACATGGCATTAAATTATAGAGTGCCAGAGGAGCAATAGAGTGCATGCATATGAGGTGTCCTAGAAATTATGTTGAAATTTTCTTCGGTCTTACACTGTGTTTTTTTTAACAATTTAAAATAATATTTCTTCTTAGTTCACTATTTTAAATTTAGAACTTCTAAGTTATAGATATAAGTAGTTTATTAACTAATTCAATCTCATATAATATTTTATATTATTTTTAAATACAAATATACATATTGTGAATAAAAATATACTAAAATAATATATCTCTTACTAAAATATCAATTATGTATATACTTACCACGATTCAGCAACTATGAATTATGCATCTTTGTTATTCAACAAAAAAATAAAATAAAAATAATCTATAAAAAAAATGATAAGTTATTTATAAAATTGAAAAGAAAAATTTGAAAAATATTTTAAATAATTTATGACATGTATTTTTTTTTATATGGTTTTGTTAAATTTAAAATATAGGGCTTTTATTTTGATTTTTCATTTTGATCAAATATTGTATATTACAATTTTTTATTGTAATTTTTTTTTTTTAAATATTTGCCCGCAAGCATCTGCCCCTGGTAACATACGTAAGAAAAATGGGTTCTCTAAATATTTCTCAAACCGAAGATAATACAATTTAATAATATTTCATTTGAAAGACTATAAAACTAATAGCATATATTCATATTATCATGTGACCATAAATCTAAATGCTAATTGCATGCATGCATGATTATATATATATATATAGACAGACAGACAAAGAAGTAAACCAATACAATATTAACTTAAATATAATATATACTAGCTAGCTAGCTTAGTTATATAGTTATTCGATTTTTTTGGGACATTGACTGTATTGTTGCATGCCACACCCATTGAATCGGTCTTCTATTATCATTCATGCCATCATAGATGAAGTTGCTTGATGAATGAGCAAATGATTAATTAATGCTAAGATGAAGAAATGAACACTACTTTCCAGTGCTAACATTTGGTGGGTATGGCACATCTTCAGTGCCATCAGGGCAATCATGGTGTTGCCCATTATACATTATAAGTTGTCTAGTGCCATTGAAAATTTGGCCAGATGTGAACAGATCGCGAGTGGCCATGCCTTAGTTGTACTAGCTTAGTTACTATATTTTTAAGTATGTACCAAGAAAATAGCTTAATGTATATGCTCACAAATAAAAACTTTGGATTCGGCCCAGTAACTAGGTTGGGTAATTAATTCATTTCAGCAAAATTTCCACACCTACCATACACATAGTTTAAAATATTGAAATTTTTCTTTAACTTTCTGTGAAATTTCAATTTTTTAAGAGCATTGAAAGAAAATTTAGCTTCCAAGTAAAAATAAATATAATTTCCACAATATCCACCGAAATTTATGATATTTCTTCATAATTTTCATAGGAACTTTTATCGTAATATCCATATCAAATCTTTCATAATTTGGCAAAAAATCCATAATTTCCAAAGATATTTTCAAAATTTCCTTGAAATTTTCATAAATTTCCAGAGAAATTTATTACTGATAGTTCTTTTTTAACTTTTAATTGTCTTCTAATAATTAGGCAAATAAAAATTAAAAAAAATCAGTATCCAAAAATTTTAACAAACAATATCCAAAAATTACATTAGACAATTCTACCTATCATATTCTTAAGGAAAATTAGTATTACAAGTTACAAGTTTTCCTATTTATTATTATTATTTTTACAATAATAATTTTAATATTTGTATAAATATTTCATAGTACATAAATATTACAAAGTAGATAAAAATTATTGCATAGACAAAAATTGAAAGATATGCAGGAAATATGTTTTCTGTAAATCAATGTTCAAAATTTTGGTATTGATGGTGTTTGATACATGTAAACTTAACACTCAAATATTTATATCGATGGTATATTAATAACTATATGCAAAATTATCAGGAAATTATATCTTTTAATTATTACTTCATACATTTTACATTTTAAAATAAGAATAAAGACAATAGAAATAATTCTCAACCACTCAGAATTTATTTATATTATTGAAATGACATTTATAAAATAAAATGTGATTGTAATAATTATTTTTTATATCTTAATTAATAAATAATTTTATTAAATATGTACTTTTGCATTTCTTTATTAATAATAGTATATTTTTAACTATTAACGCTTATTATTAATTAATTAATTAAAAGTAATATAATAGCCATTCAATATTTGTATAATTTTAATAGTCAATTTGATAATTAAATAAGCTAAATGTAAATTTTCAATAAAGTTTTTATTTTTTAAATAAATTTCTGTCAATTTCTATCATTTTTTTTTTTATGAATTTTTCATGATATTTGATCATTTTTATAGATATTTCTATATTTTGAGCCATTGATATTTTTATCGTTAGTAAAATTTTTAACATTGCCACACAATGGTACACACATGATATAGATGTAGATCAATATATATTTTTGCATTTTAATGCCTTAAATTATTTACTCATAGCAAAATAAATAATTTATGCATGTAATTTATTTGTGTTTTAATTTTAAATTAATAGTTTTTTTAATTAAAATAAAGTTTGAGAAGTTTGATTCCTTAATTGAAAAGCATTAAGTGATGCTTTTAACGTCAAATACATTGCCTATTATCTTAATTTTTGAAATGCTATTTAATTTTATATTTTATTCATATGCATATAAATATTAAATAAATTAATTAGCAATAAGAAGAAAAATAATTAATATATGCATTTAATTTATTTGTGTTTAAATTTTAAATTAATGATTTTTTAAATTAATATAAAGTTTCATAAATTTAACTATTTCAAAAGCATAGCCCATTCTATTAAGTTTTAGTATTTTAATTAATTTCATGTTTTAATATTATGTATATAAAGATTAAGCATATTAAATAGCAATTTGAAGCTTATTATAATTTTAAATTAATTCTTTTTTAAAATAATAAATTTTGACAAGATTAATTATTTTATAATTTAAAAGGATTAGGCGATAATTTTAACATCAAAAGCATCGTCTCTTATCTTAATTTTTGAAATTTTAATTAATTATATCTTATTCATATGTATATAAATGTTAAATATATTACATAGTAATATGGAGTTAAACAATTAATCTATTTGTGTAATTTATTTGTTTTTCAATTTTCAATAAAACATTTTTTGAATTAATGAGAGCTTGACAAAATTAAATATTTTATAATTTATAACTATTAGATGATGCTTTTAACAGCAAAAGTATTGCCTATTCCCTTAAATCTTGGAATTTTATATAATTTTATATTTTATTCATATGTATAAGTATATTAAATATATTAATTATCAATATCAAGCAAAATAATTAATTTATACACCAAATTTATTTGTGTTTCAATTTCATATGTATACATATAAATATATTAAAAATATTAATTAACTATATGAAGAAAAAATAATTAATCTATGTCTTTCAGTTAATTTGTGTTTCAATTTTAAATTAAGAAAAAAGTTTAATAAATTTAATTATTTTAAAGTTTAAAAGCACGAAATGATACTTTTAGCATCAAAAGCATAACTTGTTGTGTTAACTTTTAGTATGTTAATTAATTTTATGCTTTACTATTATGTATATAAATATTAAGTGTATTAAAGAGCAACATGAAACAAAATAATTGATCTATTCAATTAATTTATTTGTATTTCAGCTTTAAATTAATTATTTTTGAAATTAATGAATTTGACAAGATTAATTATTTTATAATTTAAAAAGATTAGGCAACACTTTTAACATCAAAGACATTGCCTATTGACTTAATTCTTTGAATTTTACTTAATTTTAAGTTTTATTCATATGCATATAAATATTAAATATATTAATTAGCAATATGAAGCAAAATAATTAATTTATTCGTGTAATTTATTTTTTTTCAATTTTAAATAAAATATTTTTTTACATTAATAAGAGCTTGACAAAATTAGATATTTTATAATTAAAAAGTTAGATTAAGTTTTTAACATCAAAAGCATTGTCTATTGTCTTAATTCTTGAAATTTTAATTAATTTTAATTTTTATTCATATGCATATAAATATTAAATATATTAATTAGCAAAATAATCAAAATACTTAATCTATGTATTTAATTTATTTTTTTTTTCAATTTTAAATTAATGATATTTTAAAATTAATAAAAAGTTTAATAAATTTAAGTATTATAAAATTGAAAACAATTAGGCATCGCTTGTAGCATCAAAATTGCCACTTGTTGAGTTAATTTTTTGTATTTTAATTAATTTTTTTATTTTATATGTATAAATATTAAACATATTAACTAGTAATATGAAACAAAATAACTAATTTATTTTTTATGTTTAATTTTTAAATTAATTATTTTTTAAACTAATAAAATTTTGGACAAACTAATTATTTTATAATATAAGAACGCTAGGCGATGCTTTAACATCAAAAGCCCTATTTTCTTAATTTTCTTAATTTTTGAAATTTTATTTAATTTTATGTTTTATTTATATGTATATATATACATTAAATATATTAATTAACAATATTCAGCAAAATAATTAATCTATACTTTCAATTAATTAATGATTTTTTAAATGAATAAAAAGCTTAATAAATTTAATTATTTCAGAATTGAAAGAGATCAACCACGCTTTTAGCATCAAAATTGTAATTTGTTGTGTTAACTTTTGGTATTTTAATTAATTTTTTGTTTTAATAGTATGTATAAAAATATTAAGTATATTAAATAGCAATATAAAGCAAAATAATTAATCTATTCACTTAATTTATTTGTATTTTGATTTTAAATGAATTATTTTCTAAATTAATAAAAATTTTCACAAAATTAATTATTTTATAATTTAAAAAGATCAGTCGACGTCTTTAACATTAAAAACGTTACTATTATCTTAATTTTTAGAATTCTATTTAATTTTTTATATTATATATATATAATATTAAATATATTAATAAGTACTATGAAGCGAAACAATTATTCTATTCATCCAATTTGTTTGTGCTTCATTTTTAAATTAATTATTTTAAAAATTAATAAGAGTTTAACAAAATTAAATATTTTATAATTTAAAATCATTAAGCAACATTTTTAACATCAAAAGAATTGTCAGTTTTCTTAATTCTTGGAATTTTATTTAATTTTAAATTTCATTCATATGCATATAAATATTAAATATATTATTTAGCAATATGATGCAAAATAATTCATCTATGCATTTAATTTATTTGTGTTCAATTTTAAATTAATAATTTTTTAAATTAATAAAATGTTTGATAAATTTAACTATTTTAAAATTGAAAACAATCATAAATGTCGCCTATTGTCTTAATTTTTGGAATTTTATTTAATTTTTTGTTTTATTCATACATATAAAAATATTCAATATATTAATTAGTAATATCAATCAAATTAATTAATCTATACATGTAATTTAGCAGTACTTCAAGTTTAAATTAAGAAGAGTTTGATAAAATTAAATATATAATTTAAAAGCATTAGACATAGCTGTTAACATAAAAAACATTGCCTATTGTCTTAATTTTTGGAATTGTATTTAATTTTATGTTTTATTCATATCAGTTTAAATATTAAATATATTAATTAGCAATTTCAAGTAAAAAAATTAATCTATGCATTTAATTTATTTGTGTTTAAATTTTAAATTAATGATATTTTAAATTAATAAAATATTTAACAAATTTAGTTATTTTAACATCGAAAAAAATCAGGCATCAAATGTGTCAATGTTAAGTTAATTTTTTATATTTTAATTAATTTTATTTTTTATTTTATCTATATAAATATTAAATATATTAATTAACAATATAAATCAAAATAATGAATACATTTTTTTAATTTTTTTGTGCTTTATTTTTTAATTAATTAATTTTTAAAGTAATAAAATTTTGGCAAAATTAATTATTCTATAATTTAGGAGCGCTAGGCGATGCTTAAAGCATCGCCTATTCTCTTAATTTTTTAAATTTTATTTAATTTCATATTTTATTCTCATATACATATATTAAATATATTAATTAACAATATGAAGCAAAATAAGTAATTTATGTTTTCAATTAATTCGTGTTTCAATTTTTAATTAATGATTTTTTAAATTAATTAAAAGTTTAATAAATTTAATTATTTTTAAATTAAAATGCATCAGGCGACGCTTTTAGCATCAAAGGCGTAATCTGTTGTGTTAACTTTTGGTATTTTAATTAATTTTCTATTTTAATATTTTGTATATAAATATTAAGTACATTAAATAGCCACATGAAACAAAATAATTAATCTATTTATTTAATTTATTTGTATTTCGATTTTAAGTTAATTATTTTTAAAATTAATAAAATTTTTAACAAAATCAATTATGTTATAATTTAAAAGGATTAGCCGATACTTTTAACATAAAAAACATCGCTTATTATCTTAATTTTTGGATTCTATTTAATTTTTTATTTTATTCATATGTATATTATTAGTAATATCATGCAAAAAAATTAATTTATTTGTGTAATTTATTTGTGCTTCAATTTTAAATTAGTAAGAGTTTGATATAATTAAATATTTTATAATTTAAAAGCATTAGGTGACGCTTTAGCATAGAAAACATTGCCTATTATCTTGATTTTTAAAATTGTATTTAATTTATGTTTTATTCATGTGGATATAAATATTAGATAAATTAATTAGCAATTGGAAGCAAAAAAAATTAATCAATGCATTTAATTTATTTGTGTTCAATTTTAAATTAATAATTTTTTAAATTAATAAAATGTTTGATGAATTTATTTATTTTAAAATTGAATACAATCCGGCATCACTTTCTACATTAAAAGTTTCACTGTTAAGTTATTTTTTTTTTTATTTTAATTAATCTTATTTTTTATTTTATGTCTATAAATATTAAATATATTAGTTAGAAAATGAAGTAAAATAATATTTCTTAATTTAAAAGAGCTAGTCAATGCTTTTAACATCAAAAGCATCGCCTATTCTCTTAATTTTGAAAATTTTATTTACTTTTATGTTTTATTTATATGTGTATATATATATATCTATATTAAATATATTAATTAGCAATATGAAGTAAAATAAGAAGAGTTGAATGGTTAGGTTAGCTGCGTTTCTAGGTCTCTACTTTCTTTCACCTTTGTCACCGTCAGCGAGTGCATGTCATTGATTTTTTTTCCATTTTTGATCATCAGTTGTACTGGGTTCACTAGTGATGAGAACCAGCCCGTACCAATACAATCAACTACTCATTGGGGTACTGATCATGTGTAATTGAAGACCGAGCCAATTACTAGGGCTCATGCTAAGAGGTTTAAGGAAAATCTTGATAGCTTCATACAAAATGTAATTAAATCTTAAAAGGGCGTCTTAATATCAGAAGATACTAAGCCCGTGCCTAGCATCCAAGTTGTGAAGGTAGAAATGGACCCAGGAAGCTGTTTAGTGCATTTGAGGACTCCTGGTAGTAAAGGGTGAGTTTGTTTGAGATCATCAAGAGGCCATGAAATCATGCCCGGGTAGGAGCAAGGGCCCCAAGTATGTCATTAGCGTCCAAGCTTCTACATTGACCGGATTTAGCTAGTTTGGTGCTGGAAAGGAGCTTACTTGCATTTCAACCAAGCTTTGATAATTTCAATCAATGGCAACATGTGGGAACCAATTCTAATCCTACTAGGCATCTTACTCGGCATGTTGAATCAGATTTGCAGCCTAAATTAGCTAGAGATTGGACAAGTACAACTTATTTGGAAAATTAATCAACTATTTTCCAAATATGAAATTTCACTTTTGTTTTAGGAAATAGTCTTTTATTTTTTGTTTTTATTTAATTATTTGCTGGAAAATTTATTTAGGAATGCTGAATTTTAATATTTGTGATCGTAAATTAATTAATTCCTTTTTAAAAGTTAAGGAATCAATTAATACAAATTAGATTAGGAAAGACATATAACATTCGTCCACATCTTTTGTTTAGTTTTATTGGCCAGTTTTTACCTATTGTTTTAGGGTTTTGATTTTGTCACTTTAGCCTATTTAAAGGTTTATTTCTCAAACAATGACATTACATTATTCATTTAGAAAAATTACAATGAAAAAGATTTCTCTTTGTTTTCTTAGAATACCTAAAACACTAAGTAGAGAGCGAGTGTTTTAGTTTCACTTATCAATAGGAAAATCCATAACCTCTTGTGGCATATTCGAGATACACCAAACTTTCTAATCGCAGGATGATTAGGGATCAAGGTGGTCATTAGAATCTAAACTTAATTTTTATCCGGACTAATATAATACGGATTTATGAGCAAGTCGATCCAGGTTTGTATCATTTGGTATCGAAGCCGAATTCTATTTAAGTTTGATCTATCATATTTGATTTGTTTTATTTTTGTGTTATTCTACAATTTTAACATTAGGTTAAGATTGTTTCTACCCGTACATGTGCTGCATATTTAAAAAAAAAAATAAAAAAATAGCCTAACTAGGGTTTCTTTTTATTTAGTCGAATTTTTGTTTGCTTTCTAGTTTGTTGGTTGGTTTCGCATGTTAGTTCTTACTAATTTGGTACATTGTTGATTTTCGTTTGATGTTTTTAATTGTAATTATTTTCACTTATATATTCAAAAAAGAAAAAGAAAAAGGAATTTCGGAAAACATATTACAAAACCCTAAATTTTTTCAATTTGTTTTGTTTGGAAGTTGTAAGTCGAATTTGAGAAATTGTTAGGCATTGGAGTTGCATTTTTGTGGTGATTGTGCTACAAGAAGTTGTGTGATATTTTTCAGTTTATGATAAAGAAAAAAAAAGCTGAAGTTAAAAAAAAAAAATTCAAAAAGGCCGGTTTTGAGAATTGCAAATTTAAGTTTGTTCGGATTTGGAAAAAATTCAATTGTGATAGTTGAACTTGCTGTTTATTCAATATTGGTTGCTGGATATTGGAATATTGGTGCCAATTGATTGGATTAAATTTGGTTTAAGGATTTGAGACAAAGACTAAATTACAAGAACTGCAACCAACATCTATCTCATATTTTGTTTGAATTGTGTTCTTGTTAATTGTTTGAACCCTTTTCCAAATTTCATCCTTGAATTATGGTCTTTTAATATTCTAGTCTAATTCCTTATTGAATATGAAAATTGCTTTATTATTTTTCCTTGCTTTTGGATAGTAAAGACGAGACTTAGGTTTTCTAATTCACTTGGAATTTGCTTTCTTCTTGCTTCTGTTTATTGATAGGTTTAATTAGGACATACATGTGATCTAGTTGTGGTTTTAAGTGTGTTTTATTAAAACTTTGAGATAATCTTTGAAGTGTAAAAAGGCAAGAGAGTATGAGCTTATAATAGGGTTAAAAGCCAAAACTAGTGTGAAACACGAGTGAACGAGACCTTATTTGAGTGATACACGTGAATGAGTGAACTTAGTGAATTTTTTTGCATTATTTCACTAACATGACATATTCATGATTACGAAGAGTAGGTGATTCTTTAAGAGAACTTGGAGAGGATTCTATGGGGTTCAAGGGAAAGTCTAGAGCATTAGGGAGTTACACAAAACCTACTGGCATGCAGGCGGTATTGGACCAATTGCAAAGGATGAATGCTCGATTTGATCAATTTGATCAAAGGATGGACAGGTTTGAGAACCAATAGAAAAGGTTGAACCCTATGATGGAACCATAAGGAGGATGTGGTCGAGGAAGAGGCAGCCGTGGACGTTATCGGGAGGAAATTGAAAAATGAGACTTTAGAGACAATTTTAAGGTGGATTACGAAGATAAATTTGCACTCCAAGGAAGGAAAAGTTGTGGTAGACACAACGTGAAGGAAGACAATGATTTTTAGGTAATATCAAGATTAGTTTACCACCATTTTTAGGAAAGAGTGATCTGTAGGCTTACTTAGAATGGGAAGAACGCATGAAGATGATTTTTTATTGCCATAACTATTCAGAGGCAAAAAAGGTTAGGTTGACAACCTTAGAATTGGGACATTATGCTTTATCGTGGTGGAACAATGAGCAAAATATCCTAAAAGAGAGTTGGTGACAAGTTAGTAACAACTTAGAAACAAATGAAACGAGCAATGAGGAAAAGATTCGTACCAAGCCATTATAATAGGATGTTGCATTAGAGATTACAATCTTTATCTCAAGGAAGCAGGTTGATAGAGGATTATTACAAGGAGATGGAAATGGTCATGATGAGGTTGGGTTTGAATAAAGACCGAAAGGCAACAATGGCTAGGTTTCTTGGAGGGCTTAATAGAGAGATTGCAAACTAAGTGAATCTACAACAATATGTGGTGTTGGAAGAGATGCTGCACGTAGCGATCAAAATTGAGCACCAACTCAAGAGGAGGGGTAGTAACACGCGGCATGGAGGAGCTTCAAGTAGTTGGAGGACCGGTTCAACTAGTTGAAGAAGCAATCCCGCATTCGAGCCAAGACCAAAGCTGAAGCAAGAGGAAAGAAGTGCCATTCGGCTAAGGAGACACAACTAGGCTGAACCTGTACAAGCACCAAAACCAAAGGCTAAGGATGATCCTAAACCATCTAGAGCTCGTGATATTGTGTGTTTTAAATGTCAGGGCCGTGGACATATTGCCAACCAATGTCCAAATAGAAGAATTATGGTGCTGAAGGATAATGGAGAGCTAAAATCAGATAATGAAGAGCCATAAGCTGAGATTGAGCATGATGAGGAAGAATCTAAAGAAGAAGAGCATGACAAACCCATGACTCAGAAGGCTTCAAGGGTTGAGTTAAGTTTGTTGGCATGTAGAATCTTGACAGTGCATAAGGATGAAGAGCAAGTGCAAAGGGTAAATATTTTCCACACTTGATGTGACATCTTAATTTTCCTTGATATCTAACATAATGCATGAAAGGCTCCGTGAAGATCCATAAGACCGCCGGAAAATCATTAGAAAAGACTTCTTGTACAAGATGTTTTATTTTTCCATAGAAATAAATTCGCTTAAAAAATACCCCGTATGTAGGACATATTTTATTGGGAAGATCGTGGCAATTTGACAAGAATGCTATACACTATAATCGAGAAAATTCCATTGTGTTTCAATTTAAAAGTAATAAATTTAAGTTTAGGTCGTGATACCAAGGGAGGTGTTTTGAAATCAAATGCAAATGCAACAAAGAAGGGGGACCGAATGGCAAAGGGAGAAGACCATCATGCCACCCACAGCTTCAACAAGCAAATAAGAGGGCAAAACCGAGTCGCATCACTTAGGTAAGCTTTCTAAACCTGAGAGTGAGAAGAAAAGGAAGAGAAGAAAAATATCAACTTTTATCTTAGTCAAGGTGAGGTTAAAAAGGAATTTTTAAATAAGAAACCTATGCTGGTCATGATATATAAAGATGCATTTTTAAATCATCTTGCTAATCCTGAATAGCCTGCATTGCCGAGCTCTATTTCTTCTCTTTTGCAGGAGTTTGATGACATTTTTCTAGAGGAGATTCCTACTGGTTTACTACCTATTCAAGGAATTGAACACCAAATAGATTTCATCCCTGAAGCCACAATTCCTAATAGGCCTGTGTACACAAGTAGTCCCTAGGAGACAAATGAGCTTCAATGCTAGGTAAGTGAATTGCTAAACAAAGGTTACATTAGAGAAAGCACGAGTCAATGTGCTATACCTTGATTGTTAGTGCCTAAGAAAGATGGATTTTGGAGAATGTTTATAGATTGTAGGGCCATTAAAAACATAACTGTCAAGTTTTGGCATCTTATTCATGTATTAAATGATATGCTTGATGAATTATATGGTGCATGCATGTTTTTAAAGATTGACCTTAGGAATGGGTCTCATCAAATAAGAATGAACAAGGGAGATGAGTGGAAGATTGCATTTAAGATAAAACATGGTTTGTATAAGTGGTTAGTAATGCCTTTTGGATTAATTAATGCACCTAGTACTTTCATGAGATTCATGAACCATGTTATGTGCCAAGTCATTGGCAAATTTGTGGTTACTTATTTTTGATGATATTCTTGTATATAGTAGGAATTTAGATAACATGTAAAACACCTTAGATTAGTTTTAGAAGTACTTAGGAAAGAAGGATTGTTTGCTAATCCCAAAATGTGTGATTTTTGTAAAGATGAGCTTGTGTTTCTAAGATTTATTGTGAGTGTTGCAGGAATCAAGGTTGACCAATCCAAGGTCAAAGTAATCCAAGATTGGCCGAAACCTATTACTATTACCCAGTAAGAAGTTTTCATGGTTTGACTAGTTTTTACATGAGATTTGTCAAGGGATTTAGTACCATTGCGGCACATTGACCAAAATAATCAAGAAGAGTGTGGGATTCCAATAGGGAAAGGCACAAGAAAAGTCTTTTAACTTGTTGAAAGAAAAATTAACTAATGTTCCTCTACTGGTTTTACCTAATTTTTCTAAGACTTTTGAGATTGAATGTATACTTCAGGTGTATATATTGCAGTGGTGTTGATGCAGGAAGAAAGACCTATAGCATACTTTAGTGAGAAGTTGAATAAGGCGGCATTGAATTATCCAACTTATGACAAAGAGATGTATGCTTTAGTTTGAGCTTTGGAGACATGACAACATTACTAGATGCCAAAGAAATTTGGCATTAACAGAGATCATGAATTTTTGAAGCATATTAAGGGCCAAAAGAAGCTTAACCGATGGCATGGAAGGTGGATTGAATTCATTGAGACTTTTCCTTGTGTTATACGCTACAAGAAAGTTAAAGAAAATGTGGTAGTCGATGCTTTATCCTGAAGATATGTTTTATTTTCAACCTTAGATGCTAAATTTTTTGGTTTTGAACAAGTAAGGAAATTTATGAGCATGATATTGACTTTGGTGAGGACACTTTGATGTAGCAAAACGTTGTCCATATTACAATAATACTTTTACTGGCGAACATAAGGAGAGATGTAAAGAGGATTTGTGAGAGGTATATCACATGTAGAAAATCAAAATCTAAGCTAAAACTACATGGTTTGTATATGCCATTACCTATTCCTTCTTATCCTTGGGTAGATTTATCTATGGATTTTGTATTGGGGTTACCTAGGTTAAGGATGGGTGAGGACTCTATTTTTATGGTTGTTGATGATTTTCTAAGATGGCACATTTCATAGCATGTAATAGGATTGATGATGCATCTCATGTAGCTAATTTGTTCTTTAAGGAAGTGGTGAGAGTTCATGGCATGTCTAGGACTATTATTTCAGATAGGGATGCTAAGTTCTTAAGTTATTTTTGGAAAACATTGTAGACTAAGTTAGGTACTAAAATTTTTATTTTTCACTACTTGTCATCCACAGACTGATGGATAAGATGAAATATTGAATACAACTTTGTCTGCATTGTTGAGAGCATTAATTAGTAGAAATTTGAGAACTTAGGAAGAATGTTTGCCGCATGTTAAATTTGCTTATAATAGAACCATGCATTCTACTACTAAATATTCACCATTCAAAATTTTTTATGGTTTTAATCCTTTAACCCCATTGGATTTAACATCTTTGCCTTTAAGTGAACATGCTAATCTAGATGGTAAATAGAAAGCTGAGTTTGTTAAGTAGATTCATGAAAAGACTAAAGAAAACATTGACATGAGGACTAAACAGTATGCTAAAGCTGCTAGCCAAGGTTGGATTAAGGTAGTGTTCGAACTAGGAGATTGGGTTTGGTTGTACTTGAGAAACGAGAAGTTTTTTGAACAACGCAAGTTAAAGCTTTTGCCTCAAGGAGATGGGCCTTTTCAAGTTTTGGGGAGGGTCAATAAAAACGCCTACAAGCATGATTTTCCAGGTGAGTATAACGTGAATTCTATTTTTTAATGTTTTTAATTTATCTTCTTTTTCTACAGGTGATGATTTCGATTTGAAGGTAAATCATTTTCAAGAGGAGGGGAATGATGAGAACCCGCCCATACTCGTACAATTAACTACTTGCTAGGGTGTTGATCCTGTGCAATGAAGACCAGGCCAATTATTAGGGCTTAAGCTAAGAGGTTTAAGGACAATTTTGTTAGCTTCATACAAAATGTAATTAAATCTCAAGAGGACATATTAGTACCAAACGATTCTAAGCCCGTGCTGAGCATCCAAGTTATGAAGGCAGAAATGGACTCGAGAAGCTATTTTGGTGTATTTGAGGACTCTGACTAGTAATGGGCGAGTTTGTTAGCCTATGCATGTGCTTGAGCTCACTAACAGCCCATGAAATCATATCAGGGTAGAGCAAGGGCACCCAAGTATGTCATTAGTGTCCAAGTTTTCACATTGGCTGGATTTAGCTAGTTTGGCGTTGGGGAGGAGCCCACTTGCATTCCAAGCAAGCTTTGATAATTTCAATCAATGGAAACATGTGGGGACTAGTTCTAATCGTACTAGGCATCCTACATGGCATGTTGAATCAGATTTGGAGCCTAAATTAGTTGGAGATTAGACAAGCACAGCTTATTTAGAAAACTAGTCAAATCAGATTTGGAGCCTAAATTAGCAGGATATTGGACAAGTACAACTTATTGGGAAAATTAATCAACTATTTTCCAAATATGAAATTTGACTTTTGTTTTAAAAAATAGTCTTTTATTTTTTGTTTTTATTTAATTATTTACTAGACAAATTAATTTAGGAAGGCTGAATTTTAATATTTGTGATTGTAAATTAATTAATTCCTCTTTAAAAGTTAAGAAATTAATTAATGCATATTAGATTAGAAAAGACATATAAAATTTAGCCACACCTTTTGTTTAGTTTTATTGGCCGGTTTTTACGTATTATTTTAGGGTTTTGATTTTGTCACTTTAGCCTATTTAAAGGCTTGTTTCTCAATAAATGACACTACATTGTTCATTCAGAAAAATTACTGTGAAAAAGATTTCTCTTTGCTCTCTTTAGAACACCTAAAACACGGAATAGAGAGCGAGTGTTTTAGTTTGACTTCTCAAGAGGACAATCAAGAACATATTGTGGCATCTTCAACATATACCAAGGTTTTTAATCACAGATTGATTAGGGGTCAAGTTGGCCATTAGAATCTGAACTTAATTTTGATCCAGGCTAATATAATTCAGGTTTAAGAGCAAGTCAACCTAGGTTCATATCAACTGGTGAACTGTCACTGCTGGGTTTGTTGTTGGGTTATTGGGTTGGTGGATTACTATCATTGCTGGGTTTCTTGGTGTGTTTGTTGTTGGTTTGCTGGGTTGCTATTTTTACTGGATTGCTAGGTTACTGCTTGCTGTACTGCTATGTTGCACAGGTTGAAGGTTGAAAAAACTTAGGTCGTGGGTTTTTTTTTTCAAATTTAATCGGAGATTTTTCTTAATCTTGTTTGGTTTGATATTTTGTTTATGATTTTGCTTGGGATTGGGTTTTTTGTCGCGATTTTGCTTAGAATTAGAGTTTTGTTCTTGATTTTGCAATGGGGTTGGGTTTTCATTTGGATTTTGGTCACTCTTTGTGCAGTGGTTTGGGTTAGCACAGCGACTGAAGTTTGCTCCATTGGGTGATCGACTTGGCTTCAAGTTGTGTTTGGGTTTGGTTACTGGGATTGTGTCGAATTTGGAGTCATTGAAAAATGTATCCTTAATTTTATTTTATTGGTTGATAATATGAAATTGAATTATTATATGAGTCTGAATTAGAAAAAAAAATTCATTTTGTATATTTTTATTATGTTTATAATTTTAAATTAAAGCTATAGTTGTTATAATATGCGTGGGAAATTTGAATTGTAATGGTTTCCACAATTTATCAACAACTTTAGGAGTAAGTCCATATATGTGTACTATCGAATGTATAGGAGGTGGAACTGTACATGAGATTACATATATCCATGTTAAAGTATAAATTAGTAATTATTTTAAATATATTTATTAAATAAGAAAACTTTTCTTTATTTTAGAATTCATTTGGAAGCCTTGATGTTAAGAAAAAAAATCGAGGAAAAAAACCAAAATGGTTTCAAGATGAACATAAACGTACATTTATGTATTGGTTACATGATAAGGTATGTTCAAAATAAACTGTTAAAAACTTTAGGTTTAGTGAGTAAAAATGTATAATTGTATTTCCATTTACTATATTGCACAAATGCAAAGTCAACCAAATCATATAGTTTCCAAAACATTAAGATAGAATGTACATGGTTTGTAATGGTTGGTAACAAAACATGAAGGATATGAGATTAAAGGAGTTCGATTCAACACTTTGGATAAGGATAATAAGCGGCTCACCTAGAATTGTGGGGTAAAGGTGGTTGCTAAAAGTGAGCATTTTGCTAATGTTAAGGACAATAACCTTATTTTAGCTGAGATGACATACTATGGGGCAATAAGAGAAATCTGGGATGTCAATTACACTGTGTTTTGAATTCTCGTATTCAAATGTGATTTGGTTGACAGTAGTGGTGTGAAGGTTGATGAGATGTGTTTTCCATGTATTAACTTAAATAAAATTGGATATAAATCTAACCCATTCATTATGGCTTCACAAGTTCAACAAGTAGTCTATGTTGAGAATCAACTTGATTCTAGATGGTCTGTACTTTTAACTCCACTACAACATGGTACTTTTGTTGACGATGAATTAGTTGCAGAAGATGTTCTTAGAGATTCTACGATGGTTCACAACCATTTGTCTTTCAGTTGGCAAGTGTGGTTGAAAGTGATAATGAGGAAGAATGTGATAATGGCTATGTTCATAATAATTACGAGGGGGTATGGATAAAGAACATACCATATGCTAAACAAATTCGTAATTAGATTCATTAACTTATGCTTAAATAATTATATTTGTTATTATTGTTTTATTTGATTTTTTGTTCCATTGTCATTATATGTTTTCCATTGTTATTATATTTTTTTGTTAATTATGTGTACATTCACAAATGCTTAATTTGCTTAATTAATTTTTTTGTTATTTTTGTCAATTAATTTGTGCAAAATTTAGTTGTGCTTATTTAATATATGAATTTGTTATTTTTTATTATTGTTTTAATTTATTTTTTGTTCTTATTCTTTTGATGTAGATTTATGGACCCGTTTGATCAACACGCCCTCCCAATAATGATGATGATAGATCATCATCAAGCAATGAGGTCAACCATATTTTGAGACACCTAAAGTATTTAAGCATCCACTTGAAATGTATCAGTTCAAATGCACAAAAGTTAAGTACTTATATATTCCTATTTATTATTATTATTATTTATATTGTTAATATTAGAATGATACCATTTACTTGGATAATTAGCATATCATTTGTTTTCTTTATTTTAGAAACATGTTCTTCTAGGTCTAGGTAGATAGTAGATTGACCGTACGAGCTGTGCAACCCATTTGACTGTGATGCTCTTTCGGTTGTATCATGCAGTCTTTCCTATCTCTCATATTATTATTATTTTATTAGTATTAGTTTCCTTTTATTTGTCATATTTATATTTCAAATATTCTTAGAATACTCTGATGGCAATTATAGACCAAGGGAATTGTATTTATTTATTTATTTTGTTGCTTACCATTTATTGGAGTACTAAAATTTATAGAAAATTGTAGTAAATGGAAGGAATAAGGTGAATGTATACTTAGAACTGTGTTTTTTGTGTAGAGAAAATTTTAGGAAAATCCATATCTAAGGGAAGATGCTGCTGAATTTTCTGTAGAATTTTTTATGGTGTTTTCCCAAGTTGAGGCCACCCTAAGGTTCTAGTAAGGAATTACGGAAGGGGTTCTAGCATTCATAGACAAGCAACACACCTTATTGGTCCCACAGGTAGCATTTTCTTCAAAAAAGATAAAAAGATAAATAAAAAATGTCTTCTAACCATGCCATGTGTCAAAATTTCAGTGATTGACCAGCCAGGTTGTCCAAACTACACCCTGACAGGTGTCACATTTGGGTTTGCTATAACTAGTGTTGTTCAAATAACACCCCATGTTGTTTGAACAACTCCCTACTGATTGAGTTAAATCCCAGTTTGGCCTGAAAAAAGATATGGAGAAAGGATGGTGTCAGATAAGACCCATTTTTTTCACTAAGGAAATAACTTACTGTCAGCCACATTTACCACCTCATTGCTTGCACCACCTGGTTGCCTTCATGAAACCTAACCTCTCCACCAAATCTCACGCTAGGAGGCTTATCGATGCACCGAAATCAATGTCCAACTTCAACAACCATGTCTTGATCCAATTGCTGGATTCAGACTACTTCCAGGTTGAGGGGATACTCTCTTCCATAAGTTTCAAAGTTCTTGAACATGATTCTAACCTCCTTTTAGCTCGAATCAAGCATGTATGACTGGTAGAGTGAAACCCATTATGGCGGTGACTTTTAAGCAAGGAATCCATTCATCACCAACCATCTATGGGCTAGGTAAATTCACAAATGAAATACCCATTCCTTTAGTTTAATTTGGTGTAAAATTTTTAAATTTTGGTTGAGTATTGAGTATAAACCAAAATGAGGGAACTTTAGGATAATACCTTGTAAAATTTGACCCATAATGCAAAATTAGTTTGTATTTTGTGATGCATATAAGCTTCTAATGGTCATGGAAAACTAGTTGAAGGTCTAATTTCATTAGAATACCACATGCAAGAAAAACTCCAATTTTAGATGTCAGATAAGATAGGTTTATACAAAGTCTTCAAGGGACTGTGTGCATATTTATATATATATATATATATATATAAGAAAATGTATATAAATATTTACGTAGGTTATGGTTAGTCATCATGTTATCAGAGTTAGCGTAATACCTCAATTGATCAATCTAAAGTATTGTTTCCATATATGCATCTTAAATGTAATTTAGTTTATTACAAGTTGTCTGACAATTTATCGGTTACTAACTATAGAATTTATATGTATATATTTTAGTAGACTATATGATTTAAGGTCTGGGATCCAAGTTATCTTTATCTCTCATTATTATATTATTATTATATTTCTATTTACATATATGTGATTGGTATATTCATGAAATGTTGTAAAAAAATATGATATTGTTGTAAGTGAAAACTTAGGAAAAGATGAGGCCATCTTGGGGTTTTGGTTTATTATTTATTTCTTATATTTGTATTCCTATGCTATTGTTATCGAAGTCCTACAAATTTGTGAAAATTTGTAGCAAGGCAGGGAGGAAACATTTGGGAGAGTCTAATTTACAAGGGAGATACTGTTGGATTTTCTATAAAATTTTTGGTGGGGTTTCTTTTAGTCAATGCCATCCTAAAGTTCCGATAGATAACCCTATGAGGGTCTTGGCAGTTTGGTTGGAAGTAATACTTTATGATTATTATTAGATTTATGTGATTTTAAGATGCACCATATAATACTAGTGTTATGTATTATTGTTATCATTAATTAGCCGCAAATACTAATTAACCATCCTATTGGAGCAAAGGTGAGAGATAGTAGATAGGTATTTTACAAGGTAAGCATGAGGTGAGCATTAGTCACCCTTTCCTTAGTTGTAGGATAGTAGGTTGTTAGTATAGGCACCTTTGGGATGCAATGGCTTCAGCTGCAGCTGAACTTGCTTGGATATCATACTTGCTACAAGAGATAGGAATCCCTTATGCTAAACCAATCAAACTATACTGTGACAACACTAGTGCTCTTTATCTCACCATTAATCCAGTCTTTAATAATAGAACCAAACATATCCAGCTAGACTATCATTTTATTCGGGAGAAAGTTACATCTGGAAATACAAACACACAGTACTTACCATCTGCTCACCAAGTTGCAGGTCTGTTCACAAAACCCCTCAGTTGTTTTCAATTTGTTCATTTTCAAAGCAAATTGGGAGTTCACAACCTTCTGCTTTCCAGTTTGAGGGGGATGATAAGCTAGATGTGCATGTCCTAAAGCCATGTCAACGTATATCCATGTCATCATATAACAAAGACTAGCAAGAGTTTGTTTTAGATAAGACGACTCCAAATGATAAAATGTATCTTCAAGTTATTAAAAACAGTGAGGGATAAATGTTATCAGGTGATAAAGCTTTGAGAAAGGTTATTGTAGTCATCAATCATCAGTAATACTTATTGTATCTTCTTGTAACGAACTTGTATCTATAATGCCCTACCTTGTTGTATAAATAATGCTATGAGAGTCGCCTTTGTAACAAGCTGAAAATACAGTTTTTTGTCAATATAGTATAAAGCTTGTTTCAATTGTTTTCATCAGTAATGAGGGTTTGATTTCACTTGATTAAAATTGGAGATACAAAATTTAATCTTTAATTTTATTACATTATTTATGATAGTATATATATGCAAGACAAATTGGGTCCAATAAATTTATGAATTGCTATATTTGTATTGCCATATTGAAAATATTGACAGAGGTAAAAAAAAAACCTTTCCAATAATTTTGTTTAAGGATTCTATTCAGCTGATGTGGCAAAAATAAATGGACATTATCAAAGACATTATTTATTGTAGATAGTCTGTTAGATGGTGTGATTCATCAAAACACTTTTTATCAGAATATTTTTCAAAAGGAAAAAATAGATAAATAAGGAAAAAATAGATAAATAAATTGTTATTAATTATTCTTATTTTTCGAAGGAGAAAAATATATAAACATATCATCGGTTAATTGGGATTTACATAAAAACAATTGAAGAATAATTTTTCGATTGAATGACTATGAACTAAATATTTATGCCACATAGAATAGAAGCTTTTCCAACCTTTATATTACGTATATATAATAATTCACATACCTATTGGAGATGGCTACCTAGCTGATGTAGTCATAATTGACATGTATGTATGTATGGTGTGGAATAATGCCATTACAGGTTGTTATATTGCAACTTTATGTTAATTTTCTCATAAATATGCTATTTTTTACAAACAAAATATTTATCAAATTATATTATCCTTTTATCTTCAAATATTTCCGAAACTAATTCTTGTTTTTGTTTTTTGCAAGAAGTAATTCTTGTTATGTGTGTCACATATGCGTGCAATATAGCCAAAGATTGTCAAATTAATTCATCACAAATTTAGGATTTGTTTCATTTGGATCTTTGAAGTTATCATTACAATTTAAATCGTGTATCAAACATACTGCAGAAATGAAAAAAAATCATGAATTTTTTAAAAACTAAATATCTTCAATTTTTTTTTTCTTTTACAACAACATAAAAAAATGTGTATAAAAGATATTCTTATTTTAGTCTTTTATTCCGTTTCGTATTTGCCATTTTTTATTTTTTAATATATTAACTATTATTATCCAATGGTTATATTTTTATCATTTTATATTAAAAATAAACAATTTTAATGTATATCTAATACATGTATTTTTTTATTTATAATAAATATTATACGTATATATAAATTTTATAAACTCCCCACTTACATATTCTTTTGCTAAATTTTTCTCCATATTTTTAAATAAATTAGATGATTGATACACGTGCATACTATTTATGTTTTTTTGCCATTCCATATTTTTCTAGTTATGAGAGAAAGTTGAAGAAGCTTTTAGAAAAGGTAAACAAAATATAAGAGAATAAGAAATGAAAATATTTTCATTGTTATTTAAAGTGTCTTTGATCAATGCTCATACAAACACCAACAGGCTCTATTTGTAAAGCTTACAAAAGATAAAATATAGTAGTAGGACTAACTAATGTAGAATATGCAAAAGGAATGTCAAAATTCTCTCCTCATGAGTAAGGATTGATCACTTGATTCTCACTTGCACATAACAACAGAAGTTATTGCTTGATTTCTTGCCTCAATATGACCAATATATAGATGTATATTGGGTATGGATAGAATGCATTTTAGTATTTTAAAGTTTAAGAGTAGTGTAATTTCAACTTTGAACTTTTGATTTGGGTAATTTAAACTTTGAATTTTCATATTGATGGTGTTAAAATTAGTGGTGATGATATTATTTTGACATCATGCTATGTCATGGTTATTTTTTAGAAATAAAAAAATAATTTAAAATTTTGAAAAAAATACATTAGTTATTTTTCCATTTATATTTATGGTTTTTTATTCGAAAAATTGTGTCCTTAATTAAATTAAAATACCCATAATCATAATTAAATATTTTTTATCCTAAAATTATACTAAAATAAAATTAAAAATTTTGGTCTAAAAAAATAATTTTACTAGAGCAAAAATTAAAAATATTTTTTATGCCCAAACACACAAAAAAAAAAAAAAAGTTTTCTCATTTTCCTCTTTTCCATCTTCTTATTCTATATGGTACCCTTAAATAAACATCAAGAAAAAAGACCAGAATATGAAGGAAAAAAAAAAAGGACCAAATTTTAAAAAATAAAAATAATTTAAAAAATATTTTTTTTTAAATCATACCAAAAAAATAATGTTTTTTCATTTTCCTTTCTTTCATCTTCTTATTCTAAAATTCTTTGTAGTATCAATATGCAATTTACCTTTAAATAAATATGAAATTTATCTATCAAGCCTATTAGTTATCTAGAAGCTTATGTTGGTGCCTATACAAAAGGGGTCCAAGCTTTATTTTTGCAACACCTAAAAGTTTCCACAAATATCATCACTCATTTCTCTTAATTTTAGTTCTTCAAATTCATAGTTTTAGTTTATTTATTTTTTCATTTGATCCATTTATTTCATAGTCAAGTTTCTTTTTAGTGTTTCTATTTTGTCATTAAGATTTTATTTTTATTAAAGTCATTTTATTCTTTTGAAGCATTATAACCCATTTTCTTTTGTTGTTTGCTTCTAATATAATTGTAACACCTTGCCTCCATAGACAGATCTATTACTCTCTACTGATACTATTCCCAACTAGCCATTGCACTAGGCATAAGATTTTTTGTTCAGAGTTTCCAGGAGGTCATTATCCTTGGATTACTCTCCCTTAAGCAAGCTTAACTTCGGAGCTCTTTCGAACCTTGAAACCAACAACTTTGAAAAGTTGGTGTTTTTAGAGTGGCTATTATTATATTTGAACCATCATCTGTTCCACACCTGATAGCCTACCAACCTTATAAATATAGCCATTGATTTATCAGATCAACCTGCAAAATAGAACACAAAAATAACAAAACCAATGCCTAATGGACGCACTACTTTCTAACATTTCCTCTCAGATTTTTACTAAATAGGCATCATAAACACCTAAAAACCCTAATAGCAATTGTATGTGTCTTATTATAACACTAGTGACTCATTCCCAATTTATATATATATATATATACAAAATAATTAATAAATAATAATAGTAATAATAATAATAATAATAATAATAAAATAGAAAATAAATCAATTAGGCTTCTAGAGAATAGGTCATTCAGTTTAATGAGCCAACTAAAGTACATATATATATACATACAAAAAAATGAATCCTTTAGCTAAAAAAACAATATACATATATATATATAGTATTTATTATAAAAAAAATCTATTTTCATTTTGGTTCTCTAGATAAAGATGTATAGTTGCTGAACGCGAATATAGATGAAGAGAAATTAACTATAGAACATATACAGTACAGTACTTTATGATCGATCATGAGTGAACAAATATTCACTGGGTGTGGAAATTTTATTTGAATTAATTCATTACCAAACCTACCTAGTGGGCAAGGGTTTGTTTTATGAGTGTGTACATTAATGGGTAAACATCACGATAATCTTACATATTTTGCTATTTTTTTAATATTATATTTCTGTTATAAAAAATATCAGCACAACATTTTTAAGTTTCATTTTCAATTCAATATATGATGATTTTTAAAAAAAATTATCCCTTAATTTGAGCATTTTGTTGTTGTTTTTTTTTTTTCACTTTAAATTTTTTTCTTCCCTAGTTTCTTAGTACCTAAAAAATAACAATAATAAAAGGCAAACATGCGTATATACACTTTTTCTAAAATTGCTAAATTTTTAAAATTCTTATGCTAAAATTCTTCTCTTCAATTTATCGAAAAGAAAAAAAAAGAAGTTATATATAATAACTTTGATTGTCTCAAAGACAACTTCTAAAGTTAGCTTATTAACATTGAGTATGTAACTATTTTTTCTTTAAAAAAAGAAGATAATTATGAGTTTCATCGCATTATTTTTTATTCATTAATTATGATTTATTATTATTATTATCTTTAAGAATGAGTAAAAACATTTCATTAAATATAGGGTAAATAAGTCAAAATTCTGACATTTAAGAAATTAAAAAAGAAGAAGATTATATTGAAACGAAAGCGGTACATGACATGAGGGGCCGTATATATATATTTTTTATAATAAAAATATAATATTGAAAAAATAGTAAAATAGGGAGAACTATAAAAATATTTACCTTACATTAATACATAACTAAGATAATATATAGTAATTAATGCCCAACTACTAGTGCTTCCTGGTAGGACCTATAACTATATACCTTGCACTAGCTAGCTAGCACAAATTTTCTCAATCTGTATATTGTACATAGTTTGATAGACAATGAAAAAACTGTATGTGTGCACATTTTCTTGATGCTTAAGAATTTAGGTGGTGTTTGGTTATAAAAATGGAACTGAGGATAGAATGATATAGAGGATGAAATATATTCTTTTGTTTGGTAAGATTTTGGTATCAATAATTGAATGGACAAGTTAAACCGAGCCATTTAAACAAAAATACTCCTAATATCGTATTATATATAATTAAATTAATTATGGAGTGAGAAAGTGGAGATAGAAAAATGTAGAAAGTGGAGAGTGAATTGTTTTAGACAAAAATCGAGAGGTTGTTAGATTTTATGGATCTAAATATACATAATAAATTCCATTAAAACATAAATTACTAACCTCCAAACGCAGCCATTGATAAATTAAATCTTTAATTCTACAAAATAGAAAATAATGTAAAGTAGTGCCTGTAGACACACAACTCTCAAACCACTCTCAGATCTCTGAAAACCTTAATCTCAAAAAATACCATATGGCATATATCTGTTTGCTTGTCCTAGATCTTCTATAGTCTCTGCAAGTCAGATTTATCCATTAATTTTAACACACACAAAATAATAATCATTTAATAATATAATAATATAAATAGGCTTATAAAGAGAGTTGGTCCTCCAATCCAATGGGCCAACTGGAGTCTTATACAGAGTGTGTGACCAAGGGCCTTACTACAAGTAATAAAATAAGTTAGTCCCATTAATGATATAAATAAACCCTGTAAATGAGTAATTATGCTAAGTCCACAATTATTTATTTAATAGAGGAAAGATGTAGGCCATCGGAATGCAATTGTTTCATTTTGTATATTTGTGATATATTGATATGTTGGTATACACTGCTTTATTTCCTGCAAAAAAAAAAAAAAAAAAAAAAACCACGTCAATTTGAGCAGTATACAAATGATCTGAAGAATCCTCCAAATAGTGATAAAAGCACTAGCAGCTATGGTGTATACTTGGTGCATGTGTCAATTAATGATGGCAATTGCCCTATAATTCAGGCAGTACTCACATAAGCAAATGCCAACAACTAGGTGGTTGCCACCTGCCACTACTCATGTATATAGATATATATCATTAATATGCATGCATGAATGCATCTATGGTGTGTGGAAAAATGCCATGATATACATATATATGGTAACCTTTTTATGTTAATTTAATGGTATACTTTGTACAAATGTAAGGGGTTCAAATTCTGTCATCCCAAGCAATTATTCATGGGAAGTAATTGATAAGCTAGATGTGCATGTCTTACCATATAGCCATGTCATCATATAACCAAGAACAGTAAGAGTTTGTTTTAGATAAGATAAAAGGTATCTTCAAGTTATTAAAAACAGTGACAGATAAACATTATCAGGTGATAAAGCTTTGAGAAAGGTTGTTCTAGTCATCAGTCATCAGTAATCCTTTTTGTATCTTTTTGTAACTAACATGTATCTATAATGCCCTACAATGCTGTATAAGTAATGCTATGAGAGTCACCTTTGTAACAAGCTAAAAATACAGTTTTTATCAATATGATAAACCTTATTTCATTTGTTTTCATCATGGTATCAAAGCTTGGAAAGACTTCAAAGTTGAACTTGAATATAGCTTCAAAAGTTGAACCAAGACTAATTGCCAATCCTTTAACCAATGTTCCAATTTAATATCTAGAAAACTGGATTCTTTGAATTATTTTATGTGGAGATCATAGATGCCTCCCTCAATTCAAAGTTTAGGAATTCTACATCATATAATTGATGATGAACATCGATTAGAAGAAATTCAAATAGAAACTATTAGCTTGAGCCCTCGTGATCGGTCCAGACTTCATCCGTATCGGATCAGTACCTCAGCGAGTTGTCAGTGGTGTGAGCTCGGGCGGGTTCACATCATTCCCCTCCTCTTGAAAAGGATTTGTCCTCAAATCGAAGTCATCACCTGCAGCAAAAGGAGATAAATCAGCAACATTAAAGGTGGCACTAACACTAGACTCACCGGGTAAATCAAGTTTGTAGGCATTGTCATTTATCCTCTCTAAAACTTGAAAAGGTCCATCGCCCCTCGGGATGAGTTTGGATTTCCTTTGTTCAGGAAACCTTTCTTTCCTTAAATGCATCCACACCCAATCTCCAAGTTCAAACACGATTGATTTTCGGCCTTGATTAGCCACCTTTGCATATTGCTCGGTCCTCCTCTCAATGTTTACTCGTGTCTTCTCATGAATCTGCTTTACAAATTCAGCTTTTTGTTTTCCATCTAGATTAGCATGCTCACTTAAAGTTAAAGGTGTTAAATCTAATGGAGTCAGAGGATTAAAACCATAAATAATTTCAAATGGAGTAAATTTAGTTGCTGAATGTAAAGACCTATTATATGCAAATTCAACATGAGGCAAACATTCTTCCCATGTTCTTAAATTTCTACTAATTAATGCTCTTAACAATGCAGACAAGGTTCTATTTACTACTTCGGTTTGTCCATCAGTTTGTGGATGACAAGTAGTTGAAAATAAAAGCTTAGTACCTAATTTAGCCCACAACGTTTTCCAAAAATAGCTTAAGAACTTAGCATCCCTATTCGAAAAAATAGTTCTTGGCATTCCATGCAATCTCACAATTTCCTTGAAAAATAAATTAGCAATATTGGATGCATCATCAGTTTTGTTACATGCAATAAAATGAGCCATAAATGCTGAACTGAGGCTCATCCACCTTGGCTTCAGGAAAAAAAAAACCATCACGGGTGACATGCATTGCTTTGCCCAACATTGTGCCATGGTATCACCTAACAAAGCCCAAGGTGGTGCCACCATGCCCCATGCCATGCCCATCGATGATTTGTAAGCAAGGGAGGTGCCACCACCCTTGCCCAAGGTGATGTGATTCCGCCCGAGCCCACTCCATCGATAACCCGCTGGGGTGCTGACTCGACACGGATGAAGACTAGGCCAATCACAAGAACTCAAATTAAGAGATTTAAGGGAAACCTGGGAGTATTTATACAGAGGGTAATCAATCTCAACAGAGCTTGTCCATACTTGAAGATACAAAGCCTATTCAAAGCATCCAAGTGGTGGAAGCCGATACGGACCCGGGTAACGATTTTAGTACATTTTTGGAGTCCGAGAAGCATGAAATGGTTCCAATGCTTTATGGGTTCAATAAATATGCCTAAGAGGTCATGGAATCAAGTTAAAGCAGCCTCAAATGCAATAAAAAAAAGCTTGTACAGACAGCATCAACAATTTGGCCGAATTTGCTGTATTGCTTGCTGGCTTTACTGTATTTTACTGTATTAGCCTTTTCTTATTTTTCCAAGCATGGGCAACGTGTGGGACTTCATATTCAGCTTATTTGGCATCCTAAAAAGCATCTAGAAGCTGATTTGAAGCTCAAAGAGGTCAAAGATTGATCAAAGTCAACTTGATCTCAAGGTAAGATTTGTAGTATGATTATTGATAGTGAAAGTTGTACAAATGTAATTAGTAACATTGTAGTTGATAAATTAGGCTTAATAACTATTAAACATCTAGAACCATATAGATTACAATGGATTAATGATAGTGGTGAGATGAAAGTAAACAAACAAGCGAAAGTAAAATTTAGTATAGGTAGATATGAGGATGTAGTCTTATGTGATATTGTACCCATGATTGCTGGACATATACTATTAGGTAGGCCATGGCAATTCGATAAAGATGCTACTCATTTTAGTCAAGAAAATAGTATTGTTTTTAGGTTTAAAGGGAAGAAGATCAAGCTAGAACCATTATCTCCTAAAGAGGTTTACAAAGACCAATTACAAATGCAACAAAGGAGAGAAGCCGAAAAGCTCAAGGAAAAAGCAAGTATGGCACCAACGGCTTCACCATATTTTCAAGAAGGTAAGAATGAGGTTGCTGATCAAGGTAAGCTTTCTAAAACCCAAATTAAGTCGAAGAACCAAGAAAAATCTAAGAGAGGGGTGAGAAAAGAGAGCAAACCCGAGAGCACAAAAAATCTAGAAATTTCCGCCAATGAGAGCCAAACCAAGGAAAGAAAAAGAAAAGAAAGAAAAGAGAGGAAAAACCAAAATTTTTATTTGAGTTTTAGGAATATTAATAAGGCTATTGAATGTACAAAACCCTTGTTGGTCATGATTTATAAAGAAAATTATTTTAATGATCAAACTAACTTTGAAGAACTTGAATTGCCAAGTTCAATAATTTCTCTTTTCAAGGAATTTGGAGATGTTTTCCCAAATGAAAGTCCAAGTGGACTACCATCCAGTCAAGAGGGAAAAGGTGAGCTTACTGTCCAAGGTAAGTCTTCTAATACTCAGGTTGTGTGGAAAAATTTTAATAAAACCAAGAGTGAAAAATTTGGTGCAAAAGCCGAGAGTGAGGAAGGTTAGATGGCCGTGAGTGAGAAAGGAAAAGGAAGACAAGAAAGGAAAAATATAAATTTTTATCTTAGCTTTGGTGATGATAATAAAGTAATTATGAATAAGAAATCATTGCTGACCATGAATTTTAAGGATACTTATTTAAAGATGTCTTTATTGAATAGAACTTTATCTGCATTGTTGAGAGCTTTACTTAGTGACAATTTGAAAATTTGGGAAATATTGTTTGCTAACTTTAAAAAGTGTAATTTTTACCATAATGAGCATGTATTTCTAGATTTTGCTGTAATAGTGTTTGACCCAGGAGAACTGGTTTTGTTGCACTTACGAAAGGAAAGGTTTCCTAATCAAAGAAAGTCAAAGCTCATGCCGGCTATGGATGGATTTACCGGGTGAGTATAACATGAGTGCTGCATTTAATGTTGCTGATTTAACTCCTTTTGCTGCAGGTGATGATCTAGATTTGAGGACACATCCTTTTCAAGAGGAGGGGAATGATGTGATTCCGCCCGAGCCCATTCCACCGATAACCCGTTGGGGTGCTGACTCGACACGGATGAAGACTAGGCCAATCACAAGAGCTCAAATTAAGAGATTTAAGGGCAACCTGGGAGTATTTATATAGAGGGTAATCAATCTCAATAGAGCTTGTCCATACTTGAAGATACAAAGCCTCTTCGAAGCATCCAAGTGGTGGAAGCCGATACGGACCCGGGTGACGGTTTTGGTACATTTTTGGAGTCCCGAAAGCATGAAATGGTTCCAATGCTTTATGGGTTCAATACATATGCCTAAGAGGTCATGGAATCAAGTTAAAGCAGCCTCAAATGCAATCAAAAAGGGCTTGTACGGACAGCATCAACAATTTGGCCGAATTTGCTGTATTGCTTGCTGGCTTTACTGTATTAGCCTTTTCTTATTTTTCCAAGCATGGGCAACGTGTGGGACTTCATATTCAGCTTATTTGGCATCCTAAAAAGCATCTAGAAGCTGATTTGAAGCTCAAAGAGGTCAAAGATTTATCAAAGTCAACTTGATCAAAAGGCTAACATTTTTAGTTTCCTAATTTGTTTTTACTTTTTGTTTTAGGAAACTACCATTACTTTTTGGCTTTTATTTATTTATTTTCTGGACAAATAACTTTAGGAAGGTTTTTATTTTATTCTTTCCATTGTAAATTAATTAATTCCTAATTTAATATAAAGGAATTAATTAATCAAACTTAGATTAGGAAAGGAAGTATAGTTTCGGCCAACTAGGTTTCTTTATGTGTGGTGGCCGATTTTATTTTTGTTCTAGGGTTTTATTTCATGGCTTTGTAGCCTATTTAAAGGCTTAGTTTTCAATAAGAATAAAACTTTGATTTAATTAAGCAAATACTTGTGAGATTAATTATCTCTTTGTTCTTTGAGAACACCTAAAACACCATTAGAGAATTGGTTGTTTTAGCTTGACTTATCAATAGGTTTTCCATCCCCTATTGTGGCGTCTATATTATACCAAGGTTTCTAACCACAGGTTGGTTAGGGGTTGAGGTCTATTCCATTAGAACTTGAACTTAATTAAGATCCGGGCTAGTATAATACGAGTTTAGGAGTAGGTCGTCCTAGGTTCATATCAGAAGGAGTGCCAAGCAGTGCCACCACTGCTAAACCGAGGCCCATCCACCTGCCTTACTTCTAGGAGAACACCATGATAAACTAAGGTGATGCCACCGCTTTACCTAGGGAGGGCTACCGCCCTTGCCTAGCGTGTGCCAAGCAACGCCACCCATAGCGCCTTTGGCCCCCATACGGGCCAGGCTGCAACAAGGATGGCAATGAGGGTAGTCTCAATCCATTTACTTGCCCTAGGTTGACCCAAGGTGTGCCACCTTATATTACCCATCATTGGGGCATCCGTGTTCCATGCTGTGCCCACTGCATGCCTTGTTGTACCCATCGCGTGCCTCGCTGCCAGCACAGGTATGCATTTCATAGCAAATCTGCATGTTTTATGTGCAACATAACATTTCTAAGAATCACTTTGGTCATTTAAAAGCATTCCCAACTAAAAGAACGAACCTCCATCGCATTCCCTATTTTTTTTTCCTATTTTCTCACTAAAAAAATAATTAAAAACTTTCCGTTGCTGAAAAAATTATAAATCCAATTCCATGATGTGGTATCAATTTTTCTAAGCATCATTGTAAAAAATCTCATCAAAATTCAATGTCTACAGCAAGAAAGGGGCCATTATGACTCCTCACTGAAATTGATATCTGATCCTGCTAGAAAAAAAAATGGCTAAATAAGCTCTTTAGAGGGGTGGTACTTGCCTACTTCACTAGCGAGCCCCCCCCGACCTGCCAGTACTACCCACATCCTCCAGCAGGGGTGTGGGCACAATGGCAGGTCTCGTCGACAGGTGGGGGCCTCCATGCACCGGTAACGGTAAGGGGTGGGTCCCACCATCGGCGACCCAGTAGGGCGGTGGGGGGCTTATTGGTATGGGAAACTCGAAATGTATGGGATTGTACGGCACGATCCATTGCTTTGCATGGCTACTACCATGGTGTTACATGGTGCAACATTTGTCAGCGATGCTTCTTCATGGATGTTTGTTCGATGATTTCCGGGGGCACTCCTTGAAATGGGGGAGGAAGGACACCTGCACTCGTGCGGGAGTCTCCACTAACCTTGCTTGGGGGGCAATCTCGACGGGATCCGAATGGGTGTCTATGTAGGGTATGCTTCTTCATGGATGCTTGTTTGGTAATTTCCGAGGGCGCTTGATGTAGGACAGATAGCGAAAGAAAGAAAATAGAAAAGAAATAGATAGGATTCTAGTATCACACTAGAATGATTTTAGGAATCACTCCGAAAACCTTAGGCATCACACCTAAGTTTGTTTTGCATCACACAAAACCAGAGAAAATAATCTCATAAAATGCTTGTAATATTGATTAACTCCTCCAAGAATTACAAACAACCCTATTTATATTAAAATCATCTAATAACATTAGGAAACTAAAATAATAGAAAATCTCGTTAAATAAGGAAACTAATAACATTAAGAAACTGAAAATAATAGGAAACCTAATTAAATAAAGGTCTTGATTGAGTTTTTGAAATTCTTGGTCAGTGATCCATGTGCAATCTGAAAGTGGTCGATTCTTCAACTTGACAAGATACCGTTGATATCCTCCACCTCTAGTTGATACTATTTGATGATCAACAACATCTTCAATTTCCTCTTTTAATCGAAATGTAGATGGTAGACTTGCTTCCTTGCTACCACTTACTGTATCATTTTCATGTCCCTCATAAGAACTTAGATCCTCAATATTGAAGACATTACTTATACCCATATTCTTTGGTAGATCAAGGACATAGGCATTTGAGCTGATTTTCTTTAAAATCTTATATGGACCAACATTCCTTGGATGTAGCTTCTTATAAGTGCCCTTAGGAAAACGTTCAGGCCTTATCCGAACCATTACCATATCCCCTTCATTAAATTCAACAAATTTTCTCTTCAAATCAGCATGTGCCTTGTAGCTTTCATTACTTAGAGCAATTTTTCTGCGAATGTCATCATGAATTTCTTGAATGTGTCTTCCAAAAGTTTCAGCTTCAGCACTTGGCCTTGCTGCCAAAGGCAAAGGAACCAAGTCAATAGGCTTCCTAGGGAGCATCCCAGTTACAATTTCAAATGGGATGCGACCTATGCTCCTATTTATGGAGCTATTATATGCAAATTCTGCAGTAGGAAGTATTTGATCCCAACTACTTATGTGATCTCCAACTAGACAGCGAAGTAAATCTCCCAAGCTTCGATTTACAATTTTTGTTTGACCATCTGATTGTTGATGAAAAGTAGAAGAGAACTTCAATTTGGTATTCATTGTCTTTCATAAGGTTCTCCAAAAATAACTCATAAACTTTACATCCCGATCTGAAACTATTGTCATAGGTAGTCCATGAAGACGAACTATTTCTTTGAAAAATAATTTAGCTACGTGAATGGCATCCATGGTCTTTGAATAGGCAATAAAGTGTGCCATTTTTGAAAATCTATCAACCACAACCATTATGCAATCATGCCCCCTTATTGTTTTAGGTAATCCTAAAACAAAATCCATGAAAGCTTCATACCTCTTGCAATGAACTGGGAATTGGCCACTCTAAGATAGCTTTAGTCTTCAAAGGATCCATTTCCAGTCCTCTTGACCAAACAACATAACCCAAGAATACTACTGATGACGTCATAAAACAACATTTCTTTAAATTTATGTAGATCTTCTCTTGTCGAAGAACTCTCATAACTTGCTGCAAATGTGAAAGATGGTCTTCCCTGCTCTTGCTATATGTCAATATATCATCAAAATATACTACCAAAAATTTAACAAAGAATGGCTGTAGAATTTGATTCATAAACCTCATAAATGTACTTGGAGCATTTGAAAGACCAAATGGCATTATCAGCCATTCATAAAGACCATCCTTTATTTTGAAAGCTGTTTTCCACTTATCTCTGGGCCTTAGACGAATTTGGTGATATCCACTTTTTAGATCCAATTTTGAAAATATACACAAACCAGCCATCATGTCCAACATGTCATCAAATCGAGGGATAGGGAAGCAATATTGGATTGTAATCTTGTTAATCACATGACTATCAGCACACATTCGCCAACTCCCATCTTTCTTGGGTGTAAGCAAAGCAGGAACAGCACAAGGACTTAAACTCTCATGGATGAATCCCTTGGACAGCAACTCCTCCACTTGCCTCTTAAGCTCTGCATGCTCGCTAGGATTCATACAATATGCTGGAAGATTACGTAATTGAGCTCCTGGTACAAGGTCTATGGCATGCTAAATGTTACGTAAACGAGGTAATTCACTTGGAAACTCTTCCGGAACCAAATCTTAAAAATCAGACAGCAACTTTTGAATCTCTACTGGAAACGTTTGCTTGTTGGTTGTTGTTTCCTTCTTTGTTTCCTTTGCTAGAATAGCATATATAACTCCATTTTTCTTACTTTCTCACTCAAAATTCTTGTTAGTAAGAATATGTAGAGACGTTTATGGATTGTTAGAAACCTTACTTGGTTTTTCCACCTTATATTTATCCATCTCAGCTACCGTCATAGGCTTCAACACAACCTTCCTATCTTTGAACATGAAAGAGTAGGTATTTTCTCTCCCACAGTGAAACACGTCTCTATCATAAAGCCAAGGACGACCAAGAAGAATATGTGTTACTTTCGTCAGAATCACATCACACCAAATTGAGTCATTGTAAACCCCACATGAAAAAGAAACTAGACAGCGTTGGGTTACCAGAATTGAAGTGCTGTCAATCCATGCTACTTTATATGGATGTGGATGCGGTTCAATAGGAAGTTTTAATGGTCCTACCATAGATGGAGAAACAACATTCACTACCACCATTAATGATAAGTTTTTGTGCTTGATTTTCAAAATGAACCAACATTTGAAAAATATAGGTGCATTTCCAATCTTCCTTCTCATCTTTTGGAATTGAAAGGATACGTCTAAGAACAGCATTTAATGAAGTATCTACTTCATCTTCTTCCAAATCATCAGGATTATAAACTCCAGAGTTGAAATTGTCTTCATCTTCCTCTCTTTGTTGATCAGGTTCTTCATGATGTTCTACATCAAGATGTAGGTTTCTTTTAGGACAATTATATACCATATGACCAGGCTGTCCACATTTGAAACATTGGTTGCCTTTTCCTCTAAGTTCAGAAGCATTAGGAAAAGGTACATTGGCCTTCATAGGTTGTTTTGAAGGCTGATTTGCTATAACTCTGTTGCTGCGATTTATATCAGGTCTTTTGAAACTTCCAAGATACTCCTCCAAATCCAAAGAAACTTGAAAAGCTTGCTCTAAGCCGTAGATAGGTTTTCTTAATAACTCCCTCCTAATGTCGGACCTCAAACAGATTTAAATCTTGCTAATGTTTGCCTTGGATCTTCAAGTAGTTGGCTTCGAGTCTTCGACTCATCAAACTTCTGCATATACTTAGCAACTAACAAATTACTTTACTTCAAGTTGATTGCTTGCTCACATAATTTATCATAGTAATTGGTAGGCATGTATTTTTCCCTGAGCTTAGCTTTCGCGGCTAGGGTTGGAACCATCCACCAAATTTTGGCAAGACCTACTAGCTTCATCTTAGCGAACCTTACTCTCCGATCATCATCCATATCATACCAATCAAAATATTCTTCAATGGAAGAAAGCCAATCAGCAAACTCAATTGGATTTACTTTACCTTTGAAATCTGGTACTTCAATCTTTACCCTCTTTGTGATGTCATCAAAAGTATTGTGACGTCCTTATGTTGATTGCAATATATCTCCCACCCAATTAGGTGTCTGTTGGGCTATAGGGAAAGGCACTGGAGCAATTGTCTTTGATGGCAGCATCTCTTGACTTTTATCATCATTGGCTTTAGGATTCTCATCTTGTTCATTGTTGGTTAAAGAACTGCTAGCTTGAGATATTTGGGCTTCAATATTACTAACCCGAACATTAAGAGACTCCGCTTGTTCGACCGTATGAATAAATAATTCTTCAAATTGATTGTCAGTTATTCTACCTCTAAAACTCTTTCCAGATCTCCTAGTCATGATTCCTTAATTTAAAGAAACAATCTGATCACCGGACACTGTTCACGCTACGGGTTACTATTCACACAGAAGAATTTACTGTTGACGAAACTGCTTACGCGGCTAGGGTTGGAACCAGGCTCTGATACCAAATTGATGCAGGACAGATTGGGAAAGAAAGAAAATAGAAAAGAAATAAATCGGATTCTAGTATCACACTAGAATGATTTTAGGAATCACTCCCAAAACCCTAGGCATCACACCTAGGTTTGTTTTGCATCACACAAAACCAGAGAAAATAATCTCATAAAATTCTTGTAATATTGATTAACTCCTCCAAGAATTACAAACAACCCTATTTATATTAAAATCATCTAATAACATTAGGAAACTAAAATAATAGGAAACCTCGTTAAATAAGGAAACTAATAACATTAAGAAACTGAAAATAATAGGAAACCTAATTAAATAATAAAATACTCTAATTAAAAATAGGAAACTAAATTAATGTACTAAAATCCTTGAAGATCCTAAATAAGCCCATCTTGTCTAGATCATGTCAAATTAATGTTTGGGCCTTAGAATATGTCAGAGGTTGTTTCCATCTTGCATCAGTGCTGCTTGAAATGGGGGAGGAAGGACACCTGCACTCGTGCGGGAATCTCTCTGAACCTTGTTTAGAGGGCAATCTCGATAGGATCTGAGTGGGTGTCTGTGCAGCGTATGCTACGGTGCCTCAGGTGGCAGCACCATGTTGTAGCCCTGTTGGGCCATGGATTGGACCATCGGTTGCATTCTTCATGCTTAGCAGTGCTGGCTTGGCTCTAATTCGGCGGCAAGCATGCTTGGTTGGCCTTCACGCTGAATGGGCTGCGTGCATTCGGTTGGATGTGGGTTTTGCTGTACTTGATGCGTGTGAGTGGTGGTAGAGCTGCGCATATTGGTAGGCTCCATGCTTGGGCATCGAACTACTGACTCTAGCTCCATCAATATTTGCTGCAAGGGCACTGTGCTCCTTTAGCCACTTGGTTCTTGTGTTACCTACCTAGAGAAACAGAACTGGTTGTCCCTGGATCTCTCTTTCCTCCTTGCGCCCTTCCACAGATGCCAGGTTTCAACACTTCGTGGATTCAATGAATATCAATAAGAGGTCATGGTATCAAGACAAAGCAGAAGCTAAAGCAACTAAATTAAGAAACTTACAAGCTTGGTCGGTTTTGTCCTAGTTTTTTAGGGTTTATTGTTTCATGACTTGAACCTATGTAAGGGTTATTTTTTCAATGAGAATACACCTTGAATATTTTATTGAAAATTAATTGTGAGATTCAATTTCTCTCTATTCTCTTTGAACACCTAAAATACCATTAGAGAGTGAATGTTTTAGATTTGACTTATCAATAGGATATCCATAACCTATTGTGACGTCTTCATTATACCAAGGTAATCATAGGTTGGTTAGGGTTTGAAGTCATTACATTAAAATCTGAACTTAATTGAGATCTGGGCTAATATAATACGGGTTTAGGCACGAGTCGACCTAGGTTCATATAAGGAACTCCTAAGTAGAATAACTTTCATTAATATGATTTTTAATTAGTTTACCATATATCATTTTATCAATTGTTTGATGTATTAATTAGGTTCAAAATTAAAGTGAGAGTCATTGGCTGTACTGGTAGTGCTTCTTTTTTGTTATGGGATCGTGAGTGTTAGCAGATACTTGGTAAGGCTGCTAATGATTTGAAAGATGAGTTGGTAAAGGTAACTCTCTTTGCCTATAGGAGTTATCTAACCATAAACTTTTTTGCACATGAATGTTAACAATTTTTTCAACTAATTTCAGATATCTATTGATGGATCATATCCTGCTGAGATTGACAATTTGATGGGAAGGAAAATGTTCTTCAAAGTTCAAATCAAAACCCCAAATATTAGTGAGCATAGTGAAGTTCATAAAGTAATGAGTTTGATCGACAACAATGAACTTATAACAAAATATGTTTTAAATTCTTATGAAATAAATCATGTTAGTGTGAAGTAAACTAACAAAATAGGTGTATATATATATACATTCTTATAACATTGTCTTCAATGTTTATTATATTTTTTATTGTTTTAATAACGCAAAATCATATTATTAGGATTATGATGAGCTTTCTCGACTTGAAAACACTAATATTGTTAAGTTGAACGCAGTTTACGGTATTACCTACTACATTTTATTTACAAATAACTTTATTTAATTCACGACCCAACATATTTTGATTTTTGTATAGGGCTCTATGGCTGAAAATGACTTCAATTCTCCAAATAAAACTCTTGGAAAATGACCTAATCCAGTGATTGTTGAAGATGATGGTTCCTATAAAGAAGTTGTTGATCGCAAACCAAATTCACATATGTCAAGCAACAAGTTATCAAGCAGCAAATTAAGAAAAATAATTAAGCAAGAAAAATTTTAATTTTTATTGAACAATTTTAGAATATTAATTATTCATGCTTTTTCAATTTTTCTCACTTTTTTATTTTTTTAATAATTTTTGTTGAATAATACTCAATGGGTTTATAGATAATTTTTACACTTATACTTGATGGGTTTATTATTATTATTTTTAATTGTTATTTTTCACTTTTGGTTATATTTTAGATGAGTTTATTATTATTATTACTATTATTATTATTATTATTGTTGTTACTAGAATTATGAACCTTTATATGTAAATTTAATACATTATGTAGTTCATGCGTTATATCATTATTTGGTATTATTTAAAACAATAACACTAATCACATTACAAATTGATTTTAGATAAACAAAATTAAAATTAATCAAAGATTATCAAAGTGCTTCCAACTTATAATCCATAATCAAAATTATATTTTCCCTCATATTCTAACTCAAACATTTTGATCAACCAATAAAAAATATTCAAATCAATACAAAAATCCCCAACAATTGTCAGTAGAAGAGATATAAAATGTTTACAATTTTTCACAAACACATACATATGTAAATAGATTCAATATATACATAGTTAAATATATATACAGACAAGCACACAAGCATGGTATTTCATGATGCATAATGTTTTAATATATACATATTATGGAAGAGTTTATATACATATGAGTATATATATCAGCAGGAACAAGTGTAACATTAATAACATTTTTTTATTGAATGATTTAACGTTATGTTTTGAATTAATGGAGAATTGATGGCATGTTTTAATTGGGTTGTAATGTCTTTTAATTTTTCTTCCATTTGGGTTTTTGGGAGGTGGTTTTATGAAGCTATATATAGCCATTTTGAGCTTTCATTTGCTAGTTAGAGAAGAATTGAGATAAGTGTTTAAGGTGGTTTGCATTGTGTGCATATTGTAAGTATGGTAAAGCTTAGGTACATAATATTTCGCAATGGAAGATTTAAGTGGTGTTGCGTCTAAAATCAAAGTTAATCCATTGTATCCTGGGAGACGAATGTCATAGAGCCATCTGTATCGGTGGAATGAAATTCGTCTTAAGGAGATTGTGGCATCACACAAGCCTCAGATCAGTCATTCAATCTCATACATATAGGTTCTAAAATTTCTAATTTTATTACAATTGTAAGATGGATTTGCTCACTAATCATGTATGCATATATGTTCATTCTATTGTTGTGAGATTAAATTTCATCAAATTTTTGTTTTAATTAAATAAAAAATTTCATACTGTGTTGTTTTTTTTAAACTGAATTGGTATAATCTTTTCCTTATTTTTATCAAAAATTATACCCATAATCTAATTACCCATGATTTTATGTATATTCTGGAGATTTTCTAGCAATTTTTTGTTGTCGGACACAAAAATTGGTGAAAATTTTTCAACTAGGTCCGTCAACCCATTTACAAATGAAATAGGTCAAGAATGATGCAAGTGGAGATTGAAGATGGGTAGCTTGTGGGTCCTTTGGTCGGGTTTAGGCATATGGGTTGTAGCCCAAAGTTTTACTGGATTTTATATAGTTCAGCCCACGTTAAAGCTCAACATATGTCTAAGTAGGCTAGTATTTTAGCCCAGATGCAAGTAGGCTGGTGTTTCAGCCCGGGTGCAAGGCCTGATACCAAAAGCTTAACCTGTAAGATATGGGCCCAAAAGAGAAGAATTGGGGTGCCACATATCGTGTAGTGGCAAAGCTACATGTGACTGTCAGTGACATTAGATGGTGATGTTGTCATTACACATCATCAGTAATGCCATCGACATTCCAGTACGCTACATCATCAGGACATGACACTATGGTGCCATGTCAGCATAATGCCAAGTCAGCATGACATCAGTGATTATATCAGTGATGATGTATGCTATAAAGAATTATTTGGCTATATAGATCAATTTTATGGTGTATACAACAATTATGTGGGGTATACAACAATTATTCAGATGTATACAACATTTTGTGGGTGTATAAGGAAAAATTTAGAAAAATCATGTCATTGTATTTTCATATTAGAAATTGGTTTTATTGTGTTGTGATTATATAGAAATGGCAAGTGGATTAGATTATGTGACTTCTTATACGAGATCAAATTGTGCATGCTACACAAGTGCCAACTCCAACTTTTGTGGTCCAAATGCTTATTCCTGCATCGGTTACTATACCAACAAATCATGCTGAGCCACCAGAGAAATTTAATGGAGCAATTTCAAGAGATGGCAATAAAAGATGTTGTTTTACTTGACATCCATGAACCTTACAAGGTTCTTGACTGAAGACGCACCTACGAGTAATGAATAGAGTGATAGAGAAACACTCATGGTGGTGGATGCATGGAAGCATTTCTATCACTTGTGTCAGAATTATATCTTGAATGGCTTATAAGATGCTTTGTATATGATGCATTGCAGCACGAAAACAACAAAAGAGATGTGGGAAACTTTAGACCACAAATATCAAATAGAGAATCTTGCCACCAAAAAGTTTGTAGTAAGTTGGTTATTGGGATTTAAAATAGTGGATTCAAAGCCTTTGATGAGTCAAGTACATGAATTGCTGGTGCTTATTTAAGATATTCATTTTGAAGAGATGATAATTAGTGAAGTCTTTCAAGTAGCATCTATAATTGAGAATTTACTACCTAGCTGGCAAGACTTCAAGAATATTTTAGACATCAGAGGAAGGAAACGGATGTGGAAACTCTTGTTGGGAAACTTCATATTGAATATGACAATAGAAGATTTAACAAAAGATTTTCGCAGGCTGAGATCAAGGCCAATATTGTCGAGCATAGTCAAAGTTCCAACAATAAGAAGAGGACTGGAAAAGATTCCAAGGATTCTAAGCTGGGACCTAAAGGAGGGATCTCCAAAAAAGATAAGTTTCAAGGTAAATGCTTCAATTGTGATAAATGCGTCATCGAGTGGTGGACTGTAGGCTGCCGAAAAAGAAGAAAAACAAAGAGGCATAGATGGTGGAGCATATCACTCAAGAGATTGATGAAATAGATCTCAAAGCTATTGTCTGTAAAGTGAACTTGGTGGGATCAAACCCTAAAGAGTGGTGGATTGATACTAATGCGACCCACCACATACGATCAAAAACAAGAGCTTCTTCACTTATTTCAAACTAAATAAAAATGGGAAGAAGTTGTTCTTAGGGAATTTCGCCATGTCTAAAATATAAAAGGAGGGCAAGTAGTCCTAAATATGACCTCTCAAAAGAATTTAACTCTGAACAACGTGCTATATGTTCCAGACATTCGCAAGAATCTGGTGTTTCATGGAATTTGGTGTAGGTTTATGTTGTTGTACCCTAGAGCACAATCATTCAAGGTGTTAGTCAAGAATGATTGTTGTTGGTTCTTGGTTCTTGGTTCTTGGTTCTTGATTTTCTTTTTTTTTTTTGGGTTTGTTTAGGTTTTTTTTCTGGTTTTAATGGAGGTTTAGGGTTCTTGAGAAGGTTGTTAGCTTTTGGGAAGAAGAAGAAACCAAAAATGTAGTAGTTGAGAGAGAGAGCGCCAAAAATGTTGTTTTTCAAAATCTGTTTTTTGAATATTTTCTTTCTCAACGTTTTTCATTACAATTTTCATACTTTTAAATACATCAAAAAGACAATAAGGCATGCTGCCATATTGATCAATAAATACAAAAGCATTAAAAGTAACCAACCAAGCCAAACTACCTCAACTAACTCTAATCAATGTGCTGGGCATGCAAGAAACCTTCTTTAATGGGCAGTTCAGCTTGTCTAAGGCATTTGAATTTGAAAACCAGCTCCATTTGACTTGAAAATTGGAGGAAAGCCTTTTTGAATATTAAACTATGTTCTACCTAGAAACCAGATAAAACAAAGTCCATTTACCCATTCAAAAGTAATCAAACCCGAGGCAGTTTTGCCCAGTTTTCTGGGCAACAACACTGCACAAGGGTCAGATTGTTTTGGACTTAACTCAGCCTTCCCAGCTCTAAATTGGGCCATTCTTTTTGCTGCTGCTTCCTCTGCATATATAGTTTATCATATCCAAATTTCAGGTCCAAATACCAAACCTACTTCAAACGGCATCCAAGGAAGTGGACTTATATTGCTGGAAATACAATTCCAGCAACTAGACAAAAAAGGCCTTAAGCTAGATAATGAGCTTAGGGCATTACAAAAAGGATATTGTTCTTGAACATTACAAGATAAAATAAAATGCATAAACATAAACAATATTTGGTCTTTGATGTTACAAAACAAAGAGTGCAAATGTAACCGAACTACCTTGCACATTGTGGCGAGATCACCACATTTCAACACTCCTCCTTGGTGTTCTTGCTTGAAATATTTAGAACCTTCCTCAAGGTCTCAAATCTTGCTTTTGGAAGTGGCTTGGTGAAGAAATCTGCAAGGTTATCTTCAGTCTTGATATATTCCAAGCTTACTTCTCCATTTTCTTCAAACTCCCTCAAAGAGTGATACTTCACCGGTATGTGTTTTGTCCTTCCATGTTGAACGGGGTTCTTGGCTATTGATATGGCTGAAGTGTTATCACATTTGATGATGGTTGAACCCTCTTGAGGATAACCATGGTCCTCCAATAATTTCCTAAGCCAAATGCATTGATTTGCACATGAAGATCAAGCAATGTACTCGGCTTCGGCGGTGCTTTGAGCGGTTGTTGCTTGCTTCTTTGCATTCCATGAGAATGGTCCACTACCAAGTGAGAAAAGATACCCCGAAGCGCTCTTCATATCATCCAAGCATCCAGCCCAATCACTATTCGAGTAGGCCCTTAATCTCATCACATCTTGCCTATCATACCAAACTCCAAAGTCTTGTGTTCCTTTTAAGTATCTAAGAATTCTTTTGGCACCTACAAAATGGTTTTGGGATGGTGCTTGCATATATCTAGACAAAACACATGTGGCATGCATAATATCCGGTCTTGATGAACATACATAGAGCAAACTTCCTATCATGCTTCTATATAGGGTCGGGTTTACCTTTGGTGTGCCATCCTCCTTCTTGTATTTATCTCCTTGGCTCATTGGTGTTGACATTGGCTTGCATTCATCAAGGTTGAACTTTTTCAAAAGATCTTTGATGTATTTCTCTTAAGATATGAAAATACCCCTAGAGCATTGCATCACTTCCACTCCAAGGAAGTAATTCATTTGACCAAGGCTTGACATGTCAAACTCCTTTTCAAGTTCATTTTTCAAAACTTCCACATTCTTTTCATTTTCACCCGTGACCAACAAATCATCCACATAGAGTGAGATAACAATCATGCCTTCTTCATTCCTTATGTATAGTGTTGGCTCATTTGGACTCCTCCTAAAGCCTTGGTAGGTCAAGTAACCATCAATCTTGCCATACCAAGCCCTAGGTGCTTGCTTTAACCCGTAAAGTGCCTTGTGTAGATGGTAGACTTTGTCCTCATGTCCTTGAACAATGAAGCCCTCGGGTTGCTTGACATAAACCTCCTCTTGAAGCACACCATTCAAGAAAGCCGACTTTACATCAAGGTGGTACACCTTCCATGACATTGAGGCCGAGATGGATAGGATGAGCCTTATGGTTTGGAGGAGTTTCCAACAATGGAAGATCAGTTCCAAGTGGCTAGAGAAACAATCCTACCTATGAAAGCAAGCCAAAGCCAAAGGTGGGAGAAGAAAGCACCAATCGGCCAAGAAAGGAGCTTAAAGCTGAATTTGTCCAAGCACATAAAAATGAGATAAAATCTGATCCTAAACCTTCAAGATCAAGAGAAATTATTTGTTTTAAGTGTTAGTGATGAGGACACATCACTAGCCAATTCCTGAATAGAAGGACCATGGTGTTGAAGGGCAATGGTGAGCTATTATCGGAAAGTGAGGAAAGTGGTGATGAATCCGAGCAAGAGGAGGAGGAAGAGCTTCAAGGTGAGGCTGAAACTTTGAATGCTTCCCATGCTGAATTAAGTTAGGTTTCTAGGAGAGTGCTGGCTGCATACAAAGATGAGGATGAAATTCAAAGAGAGAACATCTTCCACATCTGATGTGAAATCCAAGGTAAGATTTGTAGTATAATTATTGATAGTGGAAGTTGTACTAATGTAATTAGTAATCTTGTGGTAGATAAATTAGGATTAGCAACAATTAAACATCCCAAACCATATAGATTACAATGGCTTAATGATAGTGGTGAGATGAAAGTGAATAATCAAGCCAAAGTAAAATTCAGCATTGATAAGTATGTGGATGTTGTGTTATGTGATGTTATGCCTATGCATGCTAGTCATCTATTGTTGGGGAGGTCATGGCAATTTGATAAAGATGCCATAAATTATGGGAGAGTGAACTCTATTGTTTTTAAGATTAAAGACAAGAAGGTTAAGCTGGAGCCATTGACTCCGAAGGAGGTTTTTAGAGACCAACTACAAATGCAACAAATGAGGGAAGCCAAGAGGCTCAAAGAGAATGCTAGCATCGTACCAATGGTTCCACCATCCATTCAAGAGAGAAAATGTGAGCTTGCTGCCCAAGGTAAGTCCTCTAAAACCCAGGTTGAGTGGAAAATTTAAAACAAAGCTGAGAGTGAGGAATTTAGTGCAACAGTTGAGTGTGATGCAAAATTCAATAAACCATGAGTGAGAAAGGAAAAGAAAGAAAAGAAAGGAAAAATAAAAAATTTTATTTGATTTTTGGGGATGTTAATAAAGCTATCTTGAGTAAGAAAACATTGCTGGTCATGAATCATAAAGATGCTTATTTAAAAATGTTTTTGTTATATAGAATTTTATCTACATTGTTGAAAGCTTTACTTAGTGGAAATTTGAAAATTTGGGAAAGATTGTTTGCTATTATTAAGTGTGATTTTTGCCAAAATGAGCTTGTATTTCTAGTATTTTTTATGATAGTGTTCGACCTAGGAGATTTTGTTTGGTTGCATTTAAGAAATGAGAGGTTTTCCAAGCAAATAAAGTCCAAGCTTATGCCATGTGGGGATGGTCCTTTTCAAGTTTTAGAGCAGAATAATGAAAACACCTACAAGCTTAATTTATCGGGTGAGTATAATGTTAGTACTATATTTAATTTCATTGATTTACTTACCTTTGCTGCAGGTGATGACTTTGATTTGAAGACAAATCCTTTTCAAGAGGAGAGGAAAGATGTGAATCCACCCGAACCCGTATGACCAACAACCTGTTAGGGTACTGACCCGATACAAATAAAAACCGGACCTATCACTAAGGCTCAAGCTAAGAGGTTTAGGGAAAACCTTGCTATCTTTATCCAGGGGGTAATTCATTCTCAAGAGGGCATGTCCATACCGAAGATCCAAGACCTGTTTTGGGCATATAAGTAGTGGAAGTCGGTACGGACCCAGATAGCAGGTTTTGTGCATTTATGGAGTTCGGGCAGCAATAAATGGTTCTAACTATCTATGGATTCAATAAATATCACTAAGAGGTCATGGAAAAAAGTTAAGGTAGAATTAAAACCAACTTGTATGAACAGCTTCAAAATTTGGCCGAAAATTGCTGTATTGCTTGCTGGCTTTACTGTATTTTGCGTTCTTCCAAGCAAAGGCAACGTGTGGGACTCCATAATAAGGTTATTTGGTATCCTAAAAACCATATTGAATCTGATTTGGAGCTCAACTTGGTCAAAGTTTGGTCAAAATCAACTTAGTCAAAAAGCTAATATTTTAGTTTCCTAATTTTATTCTACTTTTTGTTTTAGGAAATTACCATTGCTTTTTAGGTTTTATTTATTTATTTACTGGAAAAATAAGTTTATGAAAATTATTATTTTAATATTTTCATTGTAAATAAATTAATTCCTAATTCAAAATAAAGGAATTAATTAATCAAAATTAGATTAGAAAAGGAGTGAGAAATTCGGCCACTATAAGAAACCACATGTATGGCCAGTACTTTTCTTTTGTTTTTAGGGTTTTATTTTGTTTCCTTTAGCCTATATAAGGGCTTTTTTTATAGAAAGAACATACCATTAATAATATTCAGAATTTATTTTGTGAGATTGAATTTCTCATTGTTCTTTTGAACACATAAAACACCATTAAACAGTGAGTGTTTTAGTTTAACTTATCAATAGGACGTCCATCACCTATTGTGGCGTCTTCCTTATATACCAAGGTTTCTAATCATAGGTTGGTTAGAGGTCAAGGTGACCATTAGAACTTGAATATAATTAGATCTGGTCTAATATAATATAGGTTTAGGAGCAGGTCATCCTAGGTTCGTATCAGAGAGAGAGGCCGAATGGTTAAGCTCCATATCACCAAGCAGCTTCCATGTCACCATCCTTGTCACCAAGATGCTTTCCATGTCATCAAGGTGCTTAGTTCCCTAAAAACCTAATTCGGCTAATACATTTTAATTAACACATTTTGGTGTCTTTGTGCACCAACGTAACAAGCCTAAATTACAACAAAAGTGGCTTTAACAAATTACAAAACAAAGTACAAAAATAAAGTAAGGAAGTGACCCCTCGACCAAGGTACCTTTGCTTGGTCTTGGGTTTGGCTTGTTCATGGCTAACAATTGCTTTGATTCTCTAACATTGTATACAAGAAACTCTTAAATTTCGTCCACTTCATCCACAATCTTTAAGAGTTTCCTTCTTAAATGCCTCATCTTTATTAGAATATTGCTGCAAATTGAAAACATATTTAATAACATTGATTATCAAATGAAAGATGAGCGATTATAAAAAAAAAAAAAACAAAAAAAAATGCATACAAATAAATTAATATAAGTTAAATCATATATCAAAGTATACAGTAAAAAAAAAAAGTTACTAATAAATTTAATTATAAGTTAAATCAAAAGTAATCAAAATTCGTAATTAAATATGCAATAAACAAATAATGTATTACCTTTATTGAGTCCATTATGTTATTTGTCAATTGTTTTGTCACAGTTTTCTGATTAGATATTGTACTTTGAACTAATGAACCCTCTAAATTGTTCATTTGCACCACTGCACAGTTGAAAGCAACTCCTACCTCATCATATTAAGATTCCAAATTTTTTCTTCCCCCAACATCCTTCCTAAGACCTTGCATCATTGTAGGTCCTCTTCTTTTATGTTCTTTAGTCAGAATAGCCGATCCAACCTCGTTACATAATGATGATCTATTATCATCATTAGATGATGAAGATCTATTATCATTATTTGGGTGGGCATGTTGATCAAATGGGTCCATAAATCTACATCAAAAGAATGAGAACAAAAAATAAATTAAAACAATAAAAAAAATAACAAATTCATAAATTAAATAAGCACAACTAAACGTAACAAATATAATTATTTAAACGTAAGTTAATGAACATAATTACCAATTTATTTAGTAGATGATATGTTTTTTTATCCATATGCACTCGCAATCATTACGAACATAGCCATTATCACATTATTCCTTATTATCACTTTCAACCACAATTGCCAACTGAAAGACAAATGATTGTGAACCATCATAGAATCTCTAAGAACATCTTCTTTAACTAATTCATCTTCAACAAAAGTACCATGTTGTGGTGGAGTTAAAACTACAGATCATCTAGAATCAAGTTGGTTCTCAATATAAACTACTTGTTGAACTTGTGAAGCCACAATGAATGGGTCATATTTATATCCAATTTTATTTTAATTAATACATGTAAAATCCATCTCATTAACTTTCACACTATTACTATCGACCCAATCACACTTGAATACGAGAATTCGAAACACAGTGTAGTTGACATCCTAGATTTCTCTTATTACCCTTTAGTATGTCATCTCAGCTAAAATAAGGTTATTGTCCTTAGCACTAGCAAAATGCCTACTTTTAGCAACTACTTTCACACCACAATTCTAGGTGACCCGCATATTATCCCTATCCAAAATGTTGAATCGAACTCCTTTAGTCTCATTGTGAACCATGTACGTTCCATCTTAATGTTTTAGAAACTATATGATTTGGTTGACTTTGCTTTTGTTCAATCTAGTAAATGGAAATACAATTATACATTGTTTACTCACTAAACCTAAAGTTAAAACATTGATATTAATGGTTTATTTGGAACATACCTTATCAAGTAACCAATACATAAATGTACGTTTGTGTTCATCTTAAAATCATTTTGCTTTTTTTCCTCAATTTTTTTTTCTTGACTTTAAGGTTTTCAAATGAATTCTAAAACAAATAAAGGTTTTCTTATTTAGATTAATGTGCTAACCCAAACCACTACACAATGAGTGACTAAAATCAAAATGAAAACCCAAGCCCAATGCAAAATCAAGAACAAAACTCTAATCCTAAGTAAAATCTCGACAAAAACCCCAATCCCAAGCAAAATCACAAACAATATATCAACCCAAACAAGACTGAGAAATCTCACCAGTTAAATTTAAAAAAAAAAAAAAAAAACCCTAACCTAAGTTTTTTCGACCTACAACCTGTGCAACACCACAATACAGCAAATAGTAACCAAGTAATCCAGCAACATAGCAACCCAGTAACCTAACAACTAACACACCAAGAAACCCAACAATGATAGCAACCCAACCAAACAAAACAAATAAGAAATGGCTGAAAAATATAACCCACCAGTGAATCTAGTATGGCGACAAAGAAGAAAAAAAGAAGAAACCTAGAAACCAGCTAACCCGACTGTTCAACTCTTCTTAAAGCACAACAAAGCTAGGATCTCTTAGAGTTTGTACTTGGTGAAAAGATAGTGATTGAAAAATGCACCTAATATTTTTTTAAATATTAATGATGATTTTAAAGTATCAAAGAGTGGGGTTTGAAAAAATTGGAGGCAAATACAAATGATTTAAAAATTTGAAAGGAAAATTAATTTGCTTTATATTTTATTGATTTTCATGTATATTACTTCATATCTATAATATTTTCATGTATTTGGTTCATATTCTAACTGGTGCATTTAATGGGTAAAAAAATTAAAAGAAATAACTCAAACAAGCAGGTGACGCTTTTATCATTAGAAACATCATTCAACGTTTGAAAAATAATTAAATTTATCATATTTTTATTAACTATCTATTAACTATATATTAACTATCTATTTAATTATTAAATTTAAATTAATTAAATTTGAAAACGTTTCATTAATTTAAAAAATAGCTACTTTAAAATGAAATACAAATAAATTAAATGAAGAGATTAATTATTTTACCTCATATTGTAAATTAATATATTTATCATTTATATACATATGAATAAAATCTAAAATTAACTAAAATACCAAAAATTAACACAATAGGGGAGGAAGCTTTTGATGCTAAAAGTGTCGCCTCATGCTTTTCAATTTTAAAATAATTAAATTTATCAACCTTTTCATTAGTTTAAAAGATAATTAATTTAAAATTAAAACACAAATAAATTAATTCAACGGATTAATTATTTTACTTCATATTGCTAATTAATATATTTAATATTTATATTCATAATAATAAAACTTAAAATTAAATAAAAATACCAAAACTTAACAAAATAAGCAACTCTTTTCATGTTAAAAGCGTCACATGATGCTTTTCAATTTTTAAAAAATTAAACTTCTCAAACTTTTTATTAATTTAAAAAATCATTAATTTTAAATTCAAACACAAATAAATTAAATGTATAGATTAATTACTTTACTTCATATTGCAAATTAATATATTTAACATTTATATACATATGAATAAAATATAAAATTAAATAAAATTTCAAAAATTAAGACAAAAGGTGACCAAATGCTTTTAAATTATAAAATGTTCAATTTCATCAAACTTTAATTAATTTAAAAAATAATCAATTTAAAATTGAAACACAAATAAATTACACGAATAGAATAATTATTTTGCTTCATATTGCTAATTAATTAATTTAATATTTACATATATATGAATAAAACATAAAATTAATTAAAATCTCAAAAATTAAGACAATCGGTTGCGCTTTAGATGTGATACAAACCTAGGTCGACTTACTCCTAAACCCATATTATATTAGCCCGAATCGTAAAATTAAGCTCAAGTTCTTATGGAAACCTTAATCCCTAACTAACCTATTATTAAAAACCTCGGTATATCAAAGATGCCACAATAGGTGATGTTTGTCCTATTGATAAGTCAAAACTAAAACACTCACTCTCTAATTGTGTTTTAGGTGTTCAAAAAAAACAAAGAGAATTCTTTCTGATGAATAATTTTCTGAATATTATTAAATGTTTGTTCTCTTTGAAAAAATAAGCTCTTAAATAGGCTAAAGTCACAAAGCAATAAACCCTAAAAAACTAAGACAAAACCGGCCATACATCAACACATTCCTAATGTGGCCGAAATTCCATACCTTTCCTAATCTAATTTTGATTAATTAATTCCTTTATTTTGAATAAAAAATTAATTAATTTAAAATTGAAATAATAAAATAATAACTTTCCTAAGTTGAGTTGTCCAACAAATAAATAAATAAAAACCAAACAGAAGACTAATTTCCTCAAACAAAAAGTCAACTCAAGTTAGGAAACTAGATAACTAGTTTGACCACTGAGATATCTTTGACCAATTTTCAGCTTGTAAAGGCTCCAAATCAGCTCTCATATGCCATGTAGGATGCCAAATAGGATTATTTATGATTCGCATATGTTGCCCTTAATTGGAACAAAGAGAAAATGCCAAATCAACAAAATATAGTAAAGCTAGCAACAAAACAGCAAAATCAACCAGCAATTCCTTCTATGCGTAAATCACAATTTTAGTTGCTTTAAATTCTGCCTTATCTTGATTTCATGACCTCCTAGTGATATTCATTTATTTCATGAAGTGTTGGATCCATTCCTTGCTGCCTAGAGTCCAAAAAGGCATGAAAATAGCTACCGGCCTCCACCACTTGGATGCTTAAAACAGACTTGGAATCTTCAGGTATAAATAAGCCCTTTTGAGAATTGATAACTCCCTATATTAAGATAGCCATGTTGTCCTTAAATCTCCTGGCTTAAGCCCTAATGATTGGCCCAGTATTCAACTGTATCATATCTGCACCCCAACGAGTTATTAGTTGTGCAGGTACGGGCCGATTCGCATCATTCCCCTCCTCTTGAAAATCATTTAATCTCAAATCAAAATCATCACCTGCAGTAAAATGAGATAAATCACCAACATTAAATATAGCACTAACATTATACTCACCTTGTAAGTCAAAATTATAGGCATTCTCATTAATCTGCTCCAAAACTTGAAAAGGTTCATCACCACGCAGTATAAGCTCGGATTTTTTTTTGCTCGAGAAACCTTTCCTTCCTTAAGTTCAACCAAACTCAATCTCCAGCTTCAAAAACAACCTTTATTCGACCTTGTACTACTAAAAAAAGGCCTTTTAGCAACCATTAATTTGGTTGCATAGCATCTTATTTTGGTCACTACTGGTTTCTAGATACCAAAAAGTAGTGGTCACTGCATGGTCGCCCAAACATTGTAACAAATTCTCTTTTGTGACCAACCACTATTGGTTTCTAAATGTTTTATCTTTTTAGTAACAAGTTATGAAAAAGTCTGTGACAAGTAATTGGTCCTTAAACGTCCTTGAATATTACACATGGCACCAATTTTAAACTTTTACCAACCAATAATAAAATATGAGCAACCAATATTTGGTCACTCACTATTATGTTGATGACCATTTATAGTCACTATAAGCATATACTTTGGTCATCCAAAACTTATAACTTGGTAACCAAAATTGTTCACTGACTATTAATTGGTCATTGAGAAATTTTTCACTAACGAATGTTGTGGTTATTAATAATCATTACCAATTTTAAATACATTTTAATGACCAAAGCGTTAGTCACTGTATCCCTTTTTTAGTGACTGAATATTACTCAATAACAATTAATAAAGTTAAAAAATGTTCCAGCAACCAAATTCATTTATAGAAACGGCATTATCAATAACCAATATTGGGTTTCTGTAAACCTTTATTTTAGTATCCATTGAACTGGTTGGTAAAATATAATTTGAGAGATTGATAGTAAATTATACTTATGCATTTTAATAAATATTAATAATATTATAAAATTTCAATTATATGTTTAAACAAAAAGTATAACACTAAATATATTATTATAAATTTCCTTACATACATGAAATTGTTATCACACTATATTTACATTGCAAATATAAAATATTAAAAAAGAAAAGCATCTATATATAATATGAATAAAGAAAACAATATAATTTATACTTGTGAGATGTGAGATGCTACAGTGTAATTTAAAAAACACTCACCAATATCCATGCTTTTTATAGTTGCACCATAAACTGTATCCATGCATGTTTCTTGTAATCATACCATCTCATTCTTAAATATAAAAAAAAAATTAAAAAAAAATAGAAGACAAAATACAAACCAAACATACTAATTGATTGATATTGGGAAAAAAAGCATGTGCATAACTACTTCAGCTATAATAGTATTCTATAATAAAGATCCCTCATTTCCATTTAAATTTTCGAAGAACACTAAATGCATTTGTGAATATTTCACAAATAGAGGCAATAATAAAATTTAGAAAAGAAAGATAAACTCTAAAAAATGCAAGAATCATTTCACCAATAAAACATTTTTTTTTTAAGCCAATAACATTTATGATTGAGCATAAATTCAACCAAAAAATATATAGTTAATCATCAATCAAAACAAACTCTACGGAAATATACAAGTAATTCTCAATCTAAAAATAACTTGCACAAGGTAAAACATTGAAGGAAATAGAATCACTGTTACTATGAATAGAATACAGTACAATGCTTACAACTTTAAACTGAAAATTTTGAAGCTCGGACAAAATTGCTGACGAATTTCTCAACATTTGCAGTAACAAAAACATGGAAACGATGATAATCCTGAAACAATAAAAACTATGAACTTTTAAAATAAAAAAAAACACTATGCATAAAGTTGAACTTCATGATATAAAGATAAAATGTGCCATCAAAAGGAATATGTAATTACCAAAAGGAATGCGTTGGTCTTTTTGACCTTAAGGTTAACTCTTAAGTAAGGACAGGCCAGAGTTTATGATTTACTGCAGGAGGTTTTTTGGACCTTTTAATGCCTATTCAACAGAAAAGATAAGTTATATATATATATATGTATATATATCTACAAAAACTTATTTAAAAGCATAATAAGACATTTTAAAAGCATAATAAGACATTTTATGATCAATCTACAAAAACTTATTTAAACATTATGAGTTGTATACTGTTATGGAGATGTGGACTCACCATTCTCATATGGAATGGATTGGACACAATTTGCCAACCTACTAAGATAATCTACAGCCTTTCTTTAATTTCTTTCCTCAAAAAAGGTAAGCTTGTAATTTTCAGAATGGTAATTGGACTAACAGTTTATAATTGTTGGCTGATTCAACAGCAAGGTGTGACCTGCAGTGAAAATAAATAGGCACAGATATATTTTGTAGCAACTAGAATCTACTCACGGCAAGAAGAAAAATCACCTCAACTAATATATTTGTAAGGACATGTAGCATAAAAACAGAGGAAGCATCAGCTGTATAAAAAACAGGGGACAAGAAAAAGCATCTTTTTGTTATATTTTGGACATCTGATTCATACATACGCCTTTCTCTGTTTTTTTATTTATTTATTTTTTTCTCCATTTCCTTTATGGATTCTTCCACCGGCCAAAATTTAAAAAGGCTTCTCTTAGATTTTTCTAGAGTTTTTTTATCAAAGCCTTACATGTGGCAATATCTTGACCCTACAACACAATACATAATTAACACTTGTTTTACTTTATGACAAACAAAAGCTAAAACTCTCGGCCAAAATTGCTTCTAGTTTTTGAAATTTGGCCAAAATTGCTTGGAGACTCGCAAACAAAACAACTGATGGGAGACGGGCAAACAGAGAGAGCGAAAGGGAAAGAGAAAAAATAGAGAGGGAAAGCATACCTGAGAGGGACTGCGAGAGAAGGTCGTCAGTCAAGAAGCTGGCCCGAGAGATGAAACACTGGCAAGAGCTGGTCGGAGAGGACATGCCAGAAAGGGGGATGGCGTTGATCGAGTTGCAAGGCTGGTTGAAAACATACTTAGTATTTTCAACGACGATGATTGATAAGGAAAGCCTGAACATTCGTCTATAAGAAAATCATGAACTAGAGTACAAACGATAGTTTTCTTACTTTCCCTTGCTCTCCTTCATCTTTTAAAGCTAGCTAGACAATCTTTAAAAGTAGAAACAACTCTAACAGGAGGCAACAATGGGAAAAATATAGCGAAAATAATAGGAAACCCAAATAGATCAACCAAAGAATATGATCAAGATTAACTGCCAAATATTATTAGCCTTCCTAAAGCATGCTGGAAAACCAAATTATCAAACATTAATAGATGTCAAATGTACAAATGTACAAACATTACAGAAAATTGAAATTGTCCCTTGCATTTGTTTGTTTGAGATTAAATTTGCAATTCCACGTACACCACCTTGGACAAAATGTTTCATGAGATTTAAACCATTGGCAACACATGCCACCATTACATGGAGCTTTGCCTTATTTCCAATGGCGATATTCAAGTTTATGCATTCAAATCTATAAATCAACTCACTTCTTGTGGAATGGAAACAATTCTTGACAATATGCATGCAATACACTGGAGAATAAGACCCGCATAGCCAAAAGAATTTGTCAAAAAGGACAATCCAACTAACCCTTTTTGAATGTAGGTCTCCATTCGCCCACTTCTCTATTCTTTGCTTCAACAGTCTTTAGGAGCTCCATTGCAGCTGCCTCCACTTCAACTACAGTCCTGCTATATGTAATTTGACCTCCAAATATCATCACAGGATACCTCATCCTCAAATTGGCTGCTTTAGAAAAAACAAATTAAAATTCAACATCACTCATCTTTTCCAAATATATTAGAAAAATACAAGGAAAACATGGAAATGATGTCCAACTTATCAAGTAGATAGGCAAACGGTGTGCAAATAACTAAAAGTCATAAAATCTGCGGCAGTAAGTGTGAGTTTCATCTTCAATAATTCACATAATTCTCCCCACTACACGACAAGACAATCCATGCCAAATACAAACTTTACCTTCCTAAAATTTGTTTGAAATGCAATAAACAACACCTAAGCCTAATGGTATTTAAAGTTACACCAACAGAAAGACAACAGAGAAATATCCAATAACTGATAATTTCCTTAAAATATGGGACACCCTTTGGTCATCGACCATGAATGTCATTTATGCCTAACAAGATTTTCCAAGCAAATAGTTCGCTTTGTATGATTTAGATGATACAAGGATGAGTATACTGTCTTCATTAGCTATAAAAATAAATAAATAAATAAAAAGCAAGTACTCTCTATAATTCCACTGAATAAAAAAAAAACTTCAAGATTTCCGAAATACAAAAAGAGTAATTCTTTGCCCAAAAAATCAAAAATCCCTATGTTAGCTTCAAAACTTAAAGCTGAAAACTCAAAATTTATACTCATCAAAAATAAAATTCAAGAAACTCCAAAAAAAAAAAAAAAAAAAATTCAAAATGATGCATCCCAAGTGAAATACCCAATAGTTCAAATGAAAAAGAAAAAACAAAATGGGGGGGAAACAATGTGCACAAGGTTTTGATGGCGGGTGTACAGCCAGCGTTCTATTTTTTATTATTTTTTATTTATTTTTTGTTTTTTTGGGCATGGCCAAGTTTAATCAAATTTGGTAATGAAAAATTCATAAAAAGATAAATAAAAAAAATATATATTGGTTTTGAATAAAAAAAGGTAATAAATAAATAATTCAGCAAAAACAAAAATAAAAAAAAATTTAGTAATGAATAAATTGGAGGAAAAATCTCCTATTTCGCTTAAGTTTGATAAAATGTTACCAACCTCTTAAAAAATATGTTTTTAAAATAAAAAGTGTGTATTTTGTAAAAAAAAATAATAATAATAAAGAGCATCTATTTTTTTATAATAAAAATATATTTTACAGATAAAAAGTGAAATATTTAAAATGTCTTTCAACAGTATTTAAAAGTATTTATTATTATGTTTATTTTCCTCTCTTTTTTACCTATTTTTCCCAATTATTGATAACTAAAAAGGCGCTAATAGATTGAAGCAATAGAATTCAATAAATTAAAGGCGCTACGGTCGAGGGCCATTCTCGGGCCTATTGGCCCTAAACCTCCGCTACCACTACAAAGTCCCAAAAAATAAATTTTACCAAACAGATCACACCACAAACTTTTTCGAGTTGGACCAATTGGAATTCGGATAACCAATTCTAACATGTATATATTTTTGTTTATATTACTAATATATATGTCTGTATAGGTATACCTGTATTATTAGCTATGATAATGACATGTTAAGTCCTATTCCAAAAGGCTTTTAATTTTTAATCATGTATTAAGTAATACCACTTTAATAAGTCAACTCTTTCATAAAAGAAGAATACGTTATATTTTAAAGTAAAATATTCCCTCCCTTACTTTCTTTCTATATATATAGTTTTTCATTATATGGGTTAGAGAAATCAAATTAAAATATTTATATAAGAAAATAATGACTATGCCATTAATATTTTTTGAATGAAATTTATATAGTTTGCTCTCCTAAAAAATGTCTTACTTTATAATGAAAATTATAGTAATATGGAAAATACTATTTATAATCAATGATGACCGTCATTTGGGATGTTCGTTATAAGCTGAAAAAACATTAAAAAAAAAAAAAACAAAAGACCAATTAAATCGAAACCAATTGAAAATTAAAAAACTTGAATGCCATCAATTGGTTAGCTAAACCAATCAAAATGTAGGAGGTTGTTCTCCGTATTGATTTTTCAAAGCTAATAATTAACTGAACCAATAAAAAAATAACAAAAGAACCGAAATTGACCACCCAATAGTTGGATGCTTTTCAAAATCCAAAATTGATATTCTATTGAATAACCTCCTCATCAAAATTTTCCATTCAAAAACTAAATCGATTAAATGTGATTGTTGATTTTACTCTTACACATCATTAGTGACATATTGACATGACAACTTAATAGACTACCATTAAGAGTTCATTTTTCCATAATATAAGAAAAATAATAAATGCAATCAATTTATGTTTGCCAACTCAGTATAGGTTCCACTAATCACTAGTGGTGGCAAATAGTGCATCTTTATCTGTATGGGTACATCATGATGATATTTTTTTTTTTTTCCTTTTATAAACCAAGAAAGGTGGCATTTTAATATTAAAGGTTATCATAAATGATCATTGTTATTTAGACTATACCAAAAAAGCATTTAAGCAAATGATTAAAAACTAAGCTACATGGTTAATTGGTAACTTATAGCTTCCACATATCAAATATTGCTTCTATTATAAAGTGGAGGAGAGTTCCTATTTTATCAAAGTTATATATAATATTATTGAAATCTGTAGCTATATTTAAAGTATAAATAAATCTATGTATGTATATATGTACGATAATATATACATGTCCACACATACACATATATATATATATATATATATCTGAATTCAAGTAAACAAGTACCAATTACAAATATATATATATATATAGCGAGAGAGAGAGAGAATTAGTTATATATTTTTTATATTATATTCTAAATAATAAAAGAAAAATCTTAAATGATCAATTTTTTATCACTAAAAGGTATTATCCTTTATTTTTAGTATATTTTTTAAATTATTTATACTATCACTTGGTTGCTCATGTTTAGTTGTCAAAGGTGTACTATATCATCATCTTTTGTTAATTTCAAAAAATTTTAACTATCAACCCTTTGTTCAATCATGCAACAATTTAACAACAAAAGCTTTTTAGGTCGCCTAAGGTGTTATATTCATATTCTATCCAAAAAAGAAAGCAAAAGAAGTCTTATATTAATATTTTTGTTACATTATTTTAATTACTACAACTATATATAACAATTATGTGCTCATCAAAAGTTGCATCTAGTAAACGATTTATTTGTGCTCTTTTTGAGCAACCAACCTACATCATTAGTATTAGTGACCAATTTATTGGCTACTAATACAAAATTTTAGGTGACCAAAGAATGGTCACCAATCTCATGCATTTATATTTATTTTCATTTTTAATTACTTAGACTATTAATAACCAAACTATTGGTTAGTGATAATTAATTTTAGTGGCCAATATATATTGGGTCACTGAAAAATCTCATTCCCACCAAAAAAAATGCGGGAAAAATTTCCCGCTCTCACATTGAGTAACCAAAATGTAATTGGTCACTGAAAACTAATATTTAGCGACCAATCCTTGGTTGCTAAAAAAGGAATCTTACCATTTTTCCAACATGAGATACCAAAATTTTTAGCAACCATCATATGGTCACTAATGTTCACCTTTAACGACCAAAACATTTTGGTTGCAAAAGAATCAGTCACTAATTCCCATTTTTTTTTTTATAGTGCTGGTTGGCATTCCTAGCATATTGTTCGATCCTCCTCTCAATATTTGCCTTGCTCTTTTCATGAATCTACTTCACAAAATCAAGTTTTTGCTTTCCATCTAGATTAGCACGTTCACTTAAAGATAAAGGTGTAAGATCTATTGGAGTCAAAGGATTACAACCATAAAAAAAACTCAAATAGTGTAAATTTAGTAGTTGAATGCAAAGATCTATTATAGACAAATTCAACATGTGGCAAATATTATTCTCGTGTTCTTAATTTCTACTAATTAAAGCCCTTAACTTAGCATGCCTTCGGTTAAGCTTCTCTTGACCTTTAATGTGCTTAAAAGATTCATTAGCCGTATGAATCATAAACTCCTTTGGCATTAAATAATGCTGCCACATTTTCAAAGCACTCACCAAAGCATACATCTTTTTGTCATAGGTCATGTAGTTTAGTGCAGCTCCATTCAATTTCTCACTAGAGTAAGCTATGGGTCTTTCTTCTTGCATTAAACTAGCTCCAATACCTACACCCGCAGTATCACATTCAATTTTAACAGTCTTAGAAAAATTTAGCAAAACTAATAAAGGTGCATTAGTTAATTCTTCTTTCAACAAATTAGAATATTTATCTTGTACTTCCCCCCATTTGAAGCCAACATTTTTCGTAACAACTGTGGTCAAAGGGGCTGCGATGGTGCTAAAATCCTTGACAAATCTTCAATAAAAAAGCTCCTCACTTGGGTTTTGGCAGATTGCTTTCACCTTGGATTGATCAATTTTAGTTCCTGCAGCATTTACAACAAATCCTAGAAAAACAAATTCATCTTTACAAAAATCACATTTTTCATATTAGCAAATAACCTTTCCTTCCTAAGAATATTTAAAACTTGCCTAAGATGTCCTACATGATCATCAAGGTTTCGACTATATACTAAAATATCATTAAAATATACGACCACAAATTTACCCATAAATGGACGCATGACATGATTCATTAATCTCATGAAAGTTCTAGGTGCATTAATTAAACCAAAAGGCATCACTAACCATTCATACAATCCATATTTAGTGTTAAATGTGGTTTTCCATTCATCACCCTCTTTCATTCTAATTTGATGATAGCCACTGCTAAGATCAATCTTTGAAAACATGCAAGCACCATTCAATTCATCAAGCATATCATCTAATCTAGGGATTGGATGTCTATACTTAATGGCAATATTATTTATGGCTCTACAATCAACACACATGTGCCATGATCCATCTTTCTTAGGAACTAATAAAACAAGAACAACACATGGACTCATACTTTCCTTAATATAACCTTTGTCAAGTAAGTCACCTACCTGCCTTTGTAGCTCCTTTGTCTCATCAGGATTACTCATATATGTAGGCCTATTAGGAATTGCAGCTCCTAATAAAAATTCAAGTTTATGTTCAATACCTTGAATAGGTGGTAAACCATTAGGAATCTTCTCAAGAAAGACATCTTCAAAATCCTATAAAAGAGAAGAGATAGAACTTGGCAATTCAAATCCTGTAAATAAACATCTTTATAAAGTATGACCAGTAATGATTTCTTATTCAAAATTGCTTTATTAACATCTCCAATGCTAAGATAAAAATTTTTATTTTTCTTTCCCACTCACGGGTTCCACTTTCCCACTCTCACTCTCGGCTTTTTCAATTTTCCTCACACTCTTAGGTTTTGTTCTCTCTCTCTTTCTCTCCTTTGGTTTTCTCTCTTTCTTTCCTCTCAAACTTGAGTTTAGGAAACTTACCTGGTTGGTCTTGTTCAGTCTTACCCCCTTGGATTGGAGCTGAAGCCTTGCGTGCCACATTAGTTCTTTCTTTGAGCTTTTCGGCCTCCCTCCTTTGTTGTATTTGAAGTTGGTCTCTATATACCTTCTTGGGAATCAATAGTTCTAGCTTGACCTTTTTACCTTTAAATCTAAAAATAATAACATTCTCTCGACCATGATTTATAGTATCTTTATCAAATTGCCATGGTCTACCTAATAAAATATGTCCAGTATGATAATTAAAATATGATAATTAAAATTTATCAATGCTGAAATTTACCTTGATTTCTTTGTTTACTTTCATCTCACCACTATCATTAAGCCATTGTAATCTATATGTTTCGGGATGTTTAATTGTTGGTAAGCCTAATTTTTCCACCACAACATTACTAATTATATTTGCACAACTTCCATGAACAATTATCATACTACAAACATTACCTTGGATTTCATGAGTGTGAAGATATTCTCTCTTTGTAATTGGTCCTTGTCTTTGTATACAATCAAGACTCTCTGATGCGAATCCACCCGAGACTACTCGACCGACAACCCACTGGGGTGTTGACCCATTACAAATGAAGGTGGGACTGATCACTAGGGCCCAAGCCAAGAAGTTCAAGGACAATCTTGCTGTCTTCATACAAAGAATAAGTTATAGTCAAGAGGGGTTGGCCACATCTAAAGAACCAAGGCCTGTTTTACTCATACAAGCAATAGAAGCCAAAACAGGGTCGGGTGACGTTTTTGGTGATAATAAGGAGGCCGGGTTGTATGAATTGGAACCCCATCTTTATGGGTTCAATTAATATGGAGGATGAGTCATAGAAACCAGCCAAAGCAGCTTCAAAGCCGGCCAACAAGGTGGTTTGCGCACAAGGAGAAGGAAAGGCCGGATTTGCTGTATTCCTTGCTGGCTTTACTGTATTTTACTGTATTAGCCTTTTCTCATACTTCCAAGCAAGGGCAACGTGAGGAACTTCACAATAAGCTTATTTGGCATCCTACAAAGCATATTGAAGCTGATTTGGAGCTCACTTTGGTCAAAGATTGGTCAAAGTCAATTTAGTCAAAAAGCTAGTATTTTAGTTTCCTAATTTTATTCTACTTTTTGTTTTAGGAAACTACCATTATTTTTAGTTTCTATTTATTTATTTTCTGGACAAATAAGATTAGGAAAGTTATTATTTTATTATTTTCATTGTAAATTAATTAATTCCTAATTCAAAATAAAGGAATTAATTAATCCAAATTAGATTAGGAAAAGGAAAGTTTCGGCCAAGGTAGACTTCTTCATTGTGTGGCCGGTTTTTCCTAGGGTTTTTAGGGTTTATTTTATTTCTTTCAAAGCCTATTTAAAGGCTTATTTTTCATTAATAATATAACTTTAAAACTTTGATTTGATTAAGAAAATACTGGTGAGATTAATTATCTCTTTCTTCTTTGAGAACACCTAAAACACCATTAGAGAATTGGTTGTTTTAGCTTGACTTATCAATAGGTTTTCCATCCCCTATTGTGGCGTCTTCATTATACCAAGGTTTCTAACCACAGGTTGGTTAGGGGTTGAGGTCCATTCCATTAGAACTTGAACTTAATTAAAGATCTGGGCTAATACAATACGGGTTTAGGAGCAGGTCGTCCTAGGTTCGTATCACTCTCCTAGTAACTAAACTCAATTTAGCCTGTGATTCATTTATCAGCTTCATCTTCAATTTCTTCCTCTTCTTGCTTGGTTTCATGCTCATTATCTTCACTTTCGGATTCTAACTCACCATTACCTTTCAGCACCATGATTCTCCTATTCAGGCATTGGCTAGCAATGTGTCCTTGTCCCTGACTGATGTGATTCCGCCCGAGCCCGCTCCACCAATAACCCGCTAGGGTGCTGACTCGACACGGATGAAGACTAGGCCAATCACAAGAGCTCAAATTAAGAGATTTAAGGGCAACCTGGGAGTATTTATACAGAGGGTAATCAATCTCAACAAAGCTTTTCCATACTTGAAGATACAAAGCCTATTCTAAGCATCCAAGTGGTGGAAGCCGATACGGACCCGGGTGACGGTTTTTGTACATTTTTGGAGTCCGAGAAGCATGAAATGATTCCAATGCTTTATGGGTTCAATACATATGCCTAAGAGGTCATGGAATCAAGTTAAATCAGCCTCAAATGCAATAAAAAAGGGCTTGTACGGACAGCCTCAACAATTTGGCCGAATTTGCTGTATTACTTGCTGGCTTTACTGTATTTTACTGTATTAGCCTTTTCTTATTTTTCCAAGCATGGGCAACGTGTGGGACTTCATATTCAGCTTATTTGGCATCCTACAAATCATCTACAAGCTGATTTGAAGCTCAAAGAGGTCAAAGATTGATCAAAGTCAAGTTGATCAAAAAGGCTAGCATTTTTAGTTTCCTAATTTGTTTTTACTTTTTGTTTTAGGAAACTACCATTACTTTTTGGCTTTTATTTATTTATTTTCTGGAAAAATAACTTTAGGAAGGTTTTATTTTATTCTTTCCATTGTAAATTAATTAATTCCTAATTTAATATAAAGAAATTAATTAATCAAACATAGATTAGGAAAGGAAGTATAGTTTCAGCCAACTAGGTTTCTTTATGTGTGGTGGCTGGTTTTCTTTATGTTCTGGGGTTTTATTTTGTGGCTTTGTAGCCTATTTAAAGGCTCAGTTATCAATAAGAAAACAACTTTGATTTCATTAAGAAAATACTTGTGAGATTAATTATCTCTTTGTTCTTTGAGAACACCTAAAACACCATTAGAGAATTGGTTGGTTTAGCTTGACTTATCAATAGGTTTTCCATCCCCTATTATGGCGTCTACATTATACCAAGGTTTCTAACCAAAGGTTGGTGAGGAGTTGAGGTCAATTCCATTAGAACTTGAACTTAATTAAGATCCGGGCTAATATAATACGGGTTTAGGAGCAGGTCGTCCTAGGTTCGTATCATTTGGTATCCGAGCTAAATTTTGTTCAGGTTTGATCTATCTTTATTTGCTTTATTTGTTTTTGTGTTATTCTGCAATTTTAGCATTAGGTTAAGGTTGCATCCATCCTATACACGTTCAGCATCTTAAAAAAAAAAAAAATTTCATTCCTAGTTGATTTAGGATTTCCTAGTTTTATCGTATTTTTGTTTCCTAGTTTGTTGGTTGTCTTTTATCATTGTTCTTGTTAATTTGGTTTTTGTTGATTTTTCTTTGCTTTTTTGGTCTTAAATATTTGCATTCATATATTCAAAAAAAAATAAAAAAAATTGCGGCAACATTTAAAAAAAAAAAAAAAAAACTGCACATTTTGTTTATTTGGAGGTCACGGGTTTGGTGTTTGTTTTGGATTTGGAATTGCAATTTTGGTACTTACTCTTGCTACTGCAGTGTTTATGTTCTGTGAGTGAAAAAAAAAAAAAAAAAAAAAGAAAGAAGAGGTAAATCTGAATATAAAAATAAAAAAAAAAGAAAAAAAGAAAAAAAATATTTCGGTTTGTTGGAGTTTGATTTGGTTGCTAGAAATTTGTTGGAGCTACTGGGTTTTTTTTGATTATTTATTTGAGTTGCTGGGGAATTATTTTTGCTGCTGGATATTTGGATTTTGGGTGCTTAAATTATTTGGATTAAAATTAGTTAAAGGAATTGATACAAAACTCGAATTACAAAGAACAACGACCAACAACTTTTCTATATTTTTGTTCTCTTTGATTCTTGTTCGTATTTAAATTTCTTTTTCTGGAATTTTACTCTTGAACTCATAATCTACTACCATCTGGTGCAGTTTTCAAAAATTCCAACGTTTTACCATTATTTTGTGTTTTCTTGTCTAAAAAGCCGAAAAATTAGGATTTGTTGGATTCTTTCGGTATTGCCTACTTTTTGCTACTGTTTTGTTGATAAGTTTAATTAAAACATACTAGTGATCTAATTGCTGTTTTGTGGGTGTTTTAATTAGAACTTTGAGATAATTCATTGAGTGGAAAAAGGCAAGGGTGTGTGAGCTTAAAAGAGGGTAAAAGCCGAAACAAGTGTGCAAACACGAGTGTCAAGTCCTCATTTGAGTGAAACACGAAAGGGAGTGAAATTGTAAGGTCCTATTTTATTTCTATTGCATTATTATACTAACATGACAGAATCAAGAATGAGGAGAGGAGATCCACCCTTGAGGATTAATGAAGAGGAGTCCATAGGATTTCATGTTGACCCACGAGCTACCAGGAGTTGAGACCAAGTAGACATGAGAGCTATTTTGGAGTCAATACAGCGGGTTAGTGCTCAAGTTGAGCATGTGAATCAAAGGATGGGAAGGCTAGAAGTTTCCGAAGGAATTCTGAACACAAGAAATAGGCAGGAATTCCATGGAGGACGAGGCCGAGGACGAGGAGGTCGTGAGATACTGAGAGAGGAATTTGATGAGGAGCCATTCGGTGGAGACTTTGAGGAAGGTATGGATGAAACTTTTGCTGTCCAAGATAGAGCTGGCCGTGGAAGATATAGGAGGGAAGATACAGATGATGATTTGGGAAATATCAAGGTTGACATCCCACCTTTTATGGGTAAAAGTGATCCCGAAGCTTATTTGGAGTGGGAAGAAAAGATGGAGATGATATTTGATCGCCATAATTATTCGGAGGCTAAGAAGGTGAAATTGGTAGCAGTGGAGTTTGGCCATTATGCACTCCAATGGTGGACCAATGAGCAAAACACCCGAAGGAGAGTTAGTGATGACTTGATTACTACATGGCGACAAATGAAAGGAGTCATGCGGAAGCGATTCGTACCATCACACTATCATAGGTTGCTGCATCAAAGACTTCAATCTTTATCTCAAGGAAATGGATCCGTGGAGGACTATTACAAGGAGATGGAGATGCTTATGATGAGACTGAACTTGAATGAAGATAGGGAAGCAACCATGGCAAGGTTTCTTGGTGGTTTGAATCGTGAAATAGCCAATCAACTAGAATTGCAACAATATGTGGAATTGGAGGAGATGTTGCATGTGGCTATTAAATTAGAGCATCAATTCAAGAGGAGGGGTGTAAGATCATGGTTTGGAGGTGTTTCCAACAGTGGAAGGTCCAATTTAAGTGGCTGGAGGAACAATCCCATCTATGAAAGCAAGCCAAAGCCGAAAGTCAAAGAAGAAAGTTCAAACTGGCCAAGGAAAGAGACTAGAATCAAATCTGTCCAAGCACCAAAGAATGAGGTAAAATTAGATCCTAAACCTTTTAGAACTCATGATGTTGTGTGTTTTAAGTGCCAGGGAGGAGGACACATTGCTAGCCAATGCCCGAATAGAAGAATCATGGTGTTAAAGGGCAATGACGAGCTAGAATCGGAGAGTGAAGAAAGTGAGGATGAAGCCAAACAAGAGGAGGAGACTTGGAGGATGAACCCAAAACCTTGCAAGCATCCAATGCTGAATTAAACTTGCTTTCTAGGTGAGTACTTGCTGCATACAAAGATGAGGATGAAATTCAAAGAGAGAACATCTTCCACACCCGATGTGAAATTCAAGGTAAGATTTGTAGTATGATTATTGATAGTAGAAGTTGTACTAATATAATAAGTAACCTTGTAGTTGATAAATTGGGCTTAAAAACAATAAAACATCCTGAACCATATAGATTACAATGGCTTAATGATAGAGGTGAGATGAAAGTAAAAAAACAAGCCGAAGTGAAATTTAGTATAGGTAGATATGAGGATGTAGTCTTATGTGATATTGTACCCATGATTGCTGGACATATACTATTAGGTAGGCCATGGCAATTTGATAAAGATGCTACTCATTTTGGTCGAGAAAATTATATTGTTTTCAGGTTTAAAGGGAAGAAGGTCAAGCTGGAACCATTATCTCCTAAAGAGGTTTACAAAGACCAATTACAAATGCAACAAAGGAAAGAAGCCGAAGAGCTCAAGGAAAAAGCAAGTATGGCACCAATGGCTTCACCATCCTTCCAAGAAGGTAAGAATGAGGTTGCTGATCAAGGTAAGGTTTCTAAGACTCATATTGAGTGGAAAGATCAAGGAAAAACCGAAAGAGAGGCGAAAGAAAGTGGCAAACCCGAGAACTTGGAGAAGGAAGGGAAATCCAAAGGTTTGTGCCAATCCGAGAGAGAAAAAGAAAAAGAAAGAAAAGAAAGGTCAAGTAGCAACTTTTATTTAAGTTTAGGGGATATTAATAAGGTTATTGAGTGTAAGAAACCTTTGCTGGTCATGATTTATAAAGAAAATTATGTTAATAATCAAACTAACATTGAAGAACTTGAATTGCCAAGTTCAATGATTTCTCTTTTGAAGGAATTTAGAGATGCCTTCCCAAATGAAATTCCAAGTGGACTACCATCCAAGAAAGAGGGAAAAGGTGAGCTTACTATCCAAGGTAAGTCTTCTAATACTCAGGTTGTGGAGAAAAATTTTAATAAAACCAAGAGTGAGAAATTTGGTGCAAAAGCCGAGAGTGAGGAAGGTGAGATGGCCGTGAGTGAGAAAGGAAAAGGAAGACAAGAAAGGAAAAATATAAATTTTTATCTTAGCTTTGGTGATGTTAATAAAGTAATTATGAATAAGAAATCATTGCTAACCATGAATTTTAAAGATAATTATTTAAAGATGTCTTTATTGCATAGAACTTTATCTGCATTATTGAGAGCTTTACTTAGTGGCAATTTGAAAATTTGGGAAATATTGTTTGCTAACTTTAAAAAATGTAATTTTTACCATAATGAGCATGTATTTCTAGATTTTGTTGTAATAGTGTTTGACCCAGGAGAATTGGTTTGGTTTCACTTACAAAAGGAAAGGTTTCCTAAACAAAGAAAGTCAAGGCTCATGCCGCCTATGGATGGACCTTTTCAAGTTTTGGAGCCGAATAACAAGAATGCCTACAAGCTTGATTTATCGGGTGAGTATAACATGAGTGCTGCATTTAATGTTGCTGATTTAACTCCTTTTGCTGCAGGTGATGATCTTGATTTGAGGACAAATCCTTTTCAAGAGGAGGGGAATGATGTGATTTCGCCCGAGCCCGCTCCACCGATAACCCGCTAAGGTGCTGACTCGACACAGATGAAGACTAGGCCAATCACAAGAGCTCAAATTAAGAGATTTAAGGGCAACCTGGGAGTATTTATACAGAGGGTAATCAATCTCAACAAAGCTTTTCCATACTTGAAGATACAAAGCCTATTCTAAGCATCCAAGTGGTGGAAGCCGATACGGACCCGGGTGACGGGTTTTGTACATTTTTGGAGTCCGGGAAGCATGAAATGATTCCAATGCTTTATGGGTTCAATACATATGCCTAAGAGGTCATGGAATCAAGTTAAATCAGCCTCAAATACAATAAAAAAGGGCTTGTACGGACAGCCTCAACAATTTGGCCGAATTTGCTGTATTGCTTGCTGGCTTTACTATATTTTACTGTATTAGCCTTTTCTTATTTTTCCAAGCATGGGCAACGTGTGGGACTTCATATTCAACTTATTTGGCATCCTAAAAATCATCTAGAAGCTGATTTGAAGCTCAAAGAGGTCAAAGATTGATCAAAGTCAAGTTGATCAAAAAGGCTAGCATTTTTAGTTTCCTAATTTGTTTTTACTTTTTGTTTTAGGAAACTACCATTACCTTTTGGCTTTTATTTATTTATTTTCTGGAAAAATAACTTTAGGAAGGTTTTATTTTATTCTTTCCATTGTAAATTAATTAATTCCTAATTTAATATAAAGGAATTAATTAATCAAACTTAGATTAGGAAAGGAAGTATAGTTTCAGCCAACTAGGTTTCTTTATGTGTGGTGGCTGGTTTTCTTTATGTTCTAGGGTTTTATTTTGTGGCTTTGTAGCCTATTTAAAGGCTCAGTTATCAATAAGAAAACAACTTTGATTTGATTAAGAAAATACTTGTGAGATTAATTATCTTTTTGTTCTTTGAGAACACCTAAAACACCATTAGAGAATTGGTTGTTTTAGCTTGACTTATCAATAGGTTTTCCATCCCCTATTGTGGCGTCTACATTATACCAAGGTTTCTAACCACAGGTTGGTTAGGGGTTGAGGTCAATTCCATTAGAACTTGAACTTAATTAAGATCCGGGCTAATATAATACGGGTTTAGGAGCAGGTCGTCCTAGGTTCGTATCACTGGCACTTAAATCACACAATGCCATGAGTTTTAGAAGGTTTAGGATTAGATTTACCTTCATTCCTTGGTGCTTGGATAGATTCGATTTTGGCTTCCCTTTTTGGCCGATTGGTGCTTTCATCGCCTAGCTTCGATTTTGGCTTATTGTCATATCTGGGATTACTTCTCCAAACACTTGAATTTTTCCTCCAACTGTTTGATACTCCTCTAAACCTTGAGCTTGTACCCTTCCTCTTGAATTAATTCTCAAGTTTGATAGCCACATGCAAAATATCTTTCAATTCCACATATTATTGTAACTCCAATTGATTGGCAATCTCTCGATTCAACCAACCTAGGAACTGTGCCATGCTCAATCATCATGAGCATCTCCATCTCCTTGTAATAATATTCCATGGTCGTATTTGCTTGAGATAAAGATTGTAACCTTTGATGGAGCAAGCTATGGTAATGAGTCAGTACAATTCGCTTCCTCATGGCTCCTTTCATTTGTTGCCAAGTAGTAATCAATTCATCACCTACTCTCCTTCAGGTACTTTGCTCATTTATCCACCATTGGAGTGCATAATGACCAAATTCCAAAGCTACCAATTTAACTTTCTTAGCCTCCGAATAGGTATGACAGTTGAATATCATCTCCATTTGCTTCTCCCACTCTAGGTAAGCCTCGAGATCACTTTTTCCCATAAAAGGTGGCATGTTGACCTTAATATTTCCAAGATCATCATCCTCATCCCTTGCTATTCTCCCACAGGTTGGTCTTCCTTGGAGTGAAAAAATATTATCAATTTCTTCTTCAAGATTATCTCTAAAATTACCTTCCCCAAATTCCTCTCTAGGTTGCTCTTGGCCTCCTCGACCATGAACTTTGCCACCATGTACATCAAACCATGGATTCGGCCCAGCTTATGAGGTTTCTAACCTATCCATCCTTTGATCTAGGTGATCAAAGTGAGCATTCATCCGCTATAATTGTTCCAAGACCACCATCATGTCCGTGTGGTCACCTCCGCTCCCTGTAGTCGAGAATCACCCTTGAATCCTACGGATTCCTCTTCGTTAATTCTTAATGAGCCATCCATTCTGCTCATTCTTGAATCTGCCATATTAGTAAAAATATTGCAAAAATAAAATAAATCCTCACCAAATTCACTCCATCACGTGTTTCACTCAAATAAGGTCTCAACACTCATGTTTGCACACTAGTTTCGGCTTTTATCCTCTTTTAAGCTCACACTCTTTTGCCTTTTTCCACTTAAATAATCCTCTCAAAGTTCTAATTAAAACACACATAAAATAGCAACTAGGTCGCAAGTATGTTCTCGTTAAACTTATCAACAAAACAGTAGCAAAAAGCAAGCAATACCGAGTGAATTATTAAAACCTAGTTCTCAGCTTTTCAAAGCAAAAAAAAGGTAAATTAACAAGCAAATTTTTGGAATGAATAAAAAGCTGACCAGAATATTATTAAACCAATAATTCAAAGATAAAATACAGAGAAATAAATTCAAACATGAACAAGAATCAAATTGAACAAAAAATATAGGATAGCTATTGGTTGTTGTTCTTTGTAATTCAAGTTTTCTAATCAAATCCTTTAACTAGTTTTAATCCAAATAATTTTAGCACTAAAAAAAAAAAATCAAATTTCTAGCAGCAATATAAAATTCCAGCAACTCTAAATATCACAAACCAAATTTCCAGCTCAAACAAATATCAGTTCCAAATTCAACAAGTCGGCCTTTTGTGCAATTTTTTTTTTTTTTATACTCGGCTTTTGGCTCTCTTTTTTTATTTTTTTGATCTTTTTTTATTTTTGGATCACAAATATGATAATGCAACACAATTTCCAACAGCACCAAAATCAACATAAACCGCAAGTCTCAACCAAATACAAACTCAAACCCGTGCCTCATAAAATATCAATGTGCAAATTTTGTGAATTCATTTTTGTTGCCGTAAATCCTCTTTTTCTTTTTTTTTCTTTTTTTTTAATGTATGAATGCAAATAACTAAGATAAAACAGCAAAAAAAATCAACAAATAACCAAATTAACAAGAACAATGATGAAAAACAACCAACAAATTAGGGAACAAAAATACGGTAAAACAAGGAACCTAATTTAAGCTATGAATAATTTTTCTTTTTTATATATACAGAACGTGTAGAGTAGATACAACCTTAACCTAATGCCAAAACTGTAGATTAACACAAAACATATTAAAATAAATAAGATAGATTAAACCTGAACAAAATTCGGCTTTGACACCAAATGATACAAACCTAGGTCGACTTGCTCCTAAACCCGTATTATATTAGTCCGGATCATAAAATTAAGTTAAAGTTCTTATGGAAGCCTTAACCCCTAACCAACCAATGATTAGAAACCTTGGTATATCGAAGATGCCACAATAGGTGATATTTGTCCTATTGATAAATCAAAACTAAAACACTCACTCTCTAATGGTGTTTTAGGTGTTCAAAGATAACAAAGAGAATTTTTTCTCATAAATAATTTTAAGACTATTATTGAAGGTGTTTTCTCCTTGAAAAATAAGCTCTTAAATAGGCTAAAGTCACAAAGCAATAAACCCTAAAAAAAACTAAGACAAAACCGACCATACATTGACACATTCCCAATGTGGCCGAAATTCCATACATTTCCTAATCTAATTTTGATTAATTAATTCCTTTATTTTGAATTAGGAATTAATCAATTTACAATTGAAATAATAAAATAATAACTTCCCTAAGTGGATTTTTCCAGCAAATAAATAAATAAAAACAAATAGAAAACTAATTTCCTGAAACAAAAAGTCAACTTAAATTAGGAAACTACTTGACTAGTTTGACCATTAAGGTATCTCTGAGCAATTTCCAGCTTGTGAAGGCTCCAAATCAGCTCCCATATGCCATCTAGGATGCCAAATAGGATTAGTTATGATTCCCATACATTTTCCTTGATTAAAATAAAGAGAAAATGCTAAATCAACAAAATACAGTAAAGCTAGCAAAAAAATAGCAGAACCGGCCAACAAATCCTTCTATGCGCAAATCACCGTTTTAGTTGCTTTAACTTCTGCGTTGTCTTGATTCCATGACCTATTAGTGATATTCATTGAATTCATGAAGTGTTGAATCCATTCCTTGCTGCCCGAAGTTCAAAAACTTGGATGCTTAAAACAGACTTAGAATCTTCGGGTATGGACAAACCCTTTTGAGAATTGATAACTCCTTTATGAATATAGCTAGGTTGTCCTTAAATCTCTTGGCTTGAACCCTAGTGTTTAGCCCGGTCTTCAACTGTATCAGATCTGCACCCCAACAGGTTGTTGATTAGGTGAGTACGGGCGGATTTTCATCAACATGTTAAAAGCATTGCCCAAAACAAAATTAGTTAAAATACCAAAAATAAACACAACGAGTGATGCTTTTGATGCTAAAAGCATCACCTAATGTTTTTCAGTTTTAAAACAATTAAACTTCTCAAACTTTTTATTAATTTAAAAATGAAATACAAATAAATTAAATCAATAGATTAATTATTTTGTTTTATATTGCTATTGAATATGCTTAATATTTATATACATATAATATTAAAACATAAAATTAATTAAAACACAATAGGCGACGTTTCTCACACTAAAAAGCTTCACCTACTCCTTTTCAATTTTACAATAATTAAAATTTGTCAAACTTTTTATTAATTTAAAAAATCATTAATTTAAAATTGAAACACAAATTAATTAAAAGTATAAATTAATTATTTTGATTCAAATTGCTAATTAATATACTAAATATTTATATACATATGAATAAAACACAAAATTAAATAAAATTACAAAGATTATGGTAATAGGCAATGCTTTTGATGTTAAAATCGACACCTAAAGCTTTTCAATTTTAAAACAATTAAACTTCTCGAAATTTTTGTTAATTTAAAAAATAATTAGTTTAAAATTGGAAGTAAAATAAATTAAATCAATATATTAATTATTTTACTCCATATTGCTATTTAATATACAAAATATTAAAAAAATTAATTAAAATATCAAAAGTTAACACAAAAGGTTAAGCTTTGATGCTAAAAGCGTCACCTAATGCTTTTCAATTATAATCTATTGATTTAAAAACTCATTTATTAAAAATTCAAACACAAATTAATTGAAAGCATAGATTAATTAGTTTGCTTTATATTGCTAATTAATATATTTAATATATATATATATATAAACATATATATGTATGAATAAAAGATAAAATTAAATAAAATTTCAAAAATTAAGAGAATAGGCAATGCTTTTGATGTTAAATGCATCGCCTAACGCTTTTAAATTATAAAATAATTAATTTTGCCAAAATTTTATTGGTTTAAAAAATAATTAATGAAAAAATGAAACACAAATAAATAAATAAATATATTAATTATTTTGCTTCATATTGCTAATTAATAATTGTAATGTTTATATGCATAAAATAAAAAATAAAATTAATTAAAATACAAAAATTAACATAACAGCGACACTTTTGATGCTAAAAATGACGCCTGATTGTTTTCAATTTTAAAATAATTAAATTTATTAAACTTTTTATTAATTTAAAAAATCATTAATTTAAAAATGAAACAAAAATAAATTAAATACATAGATTAATTATTTTACTTCATATTACTAATTAATATATGTAATATTTCTATGCATATGAATAAAACTTAAAATTAAACAAAATTCTGAAAATTAAGACAATCGGTAATACTTTTGATGTTAAAATTGTCGCGTAATGCTTTTAAATTATAAAATATTTAAAAGTCAAATAAAAATGAGTTACACGAATAGATTAATTGTTTTACTTAATATTACTAATTAATATATTTTCTTTGGAACATACTAAAAAAGAAGAAGTAACTAAGCTAGCAAGTCCAAGGCATGGCACTCGCGGTCTGTTCATGTCTGGCCAAATTTTTAGAGACACTAGATAGCTTATAAAGTATAATGGATAAGCACCACGATTGGTTTGGTGGCATTGGAAATGTTCCATACCCACCAAATGTTAGCATTGGAAAGCGGCTTTCGTTTCGTCATCTCAACATTGATGAATCACTTGCTTATTCATCAGGGACCTTGTCTATGATGGTGTGAATGATAATGGAAGACCAATTTAATGGATTGTGGGATGGGACAATACAACCAATCCCAAAAAATCGAGTAACTATATAATTAAGCTAGCTAGTATATATTATATTTAAGTTAATATTGTACTGTTTTACTTCTCTGTCTGTCTCTATATATATAATCATTCATGCATGCTTTTAGCATTTAGATTTTACACACATGATCATATGAATATATGTTATTAGTTTTATCAAATTCATTATTAGTCATTTTAACCCAAAAAAAAAGAAAAGAAATTCATTGTAAGACATATATAATTGTATTTATACGTACTTATGATATTGAAATGTAGGTATACACTGAAGTTCATGCACCAGCTAGCATTGAATGGAATGTGATAAAACAAAAGCTACCTCTCAATTGAAACTTTAGCAGTTATGATGGATGCTTGGCCCATATATTGATTACTGATGGCAATTTCCCTGAAATTTGTAATAAAGAAGAAGAGAAGTCAAACATAAACATATCCACTGCATCCATTGCATCAACGTCATTCACTGCTATGATTGCTCAATAATCAAATAAGCAACGTTAACTTTCTTAGTCAAGAAATTTCTCATATGGCAAGACTTGCAAGATTTCCATTGACAACAAATGCCTTTAAGACATTAGGTGACCTGACATTGTTTTAAATGCATTGCTAAAAGCACAAAAAAATAGGCAACTCATTTCGGTAGCATCACATTTTCTTTGTACGTTTAGCGACACGTTGTTTTACATCGTCGACCTTTTTTTAAGCTAAGGCAACACTATTAATGCATCTTGTGTTATCTTATGGATTTAGCAATAGGACATTAGGTGACTCCGCGTAATACGTCTGTTTTTATTCTATGCAACTTATTAATTGTGTCATTTATCAATACGATTCTAGTAGTGTCAAGATGTTTTTGTCAGTTAATATTGGTAGATAAGTATGGAAAATATTGTTCACCAAAAAACACATGCCCATTCATGTAGACCCCATTGGTTTTTGGATGAAAATAGCAGAATCCTTTATGTTAGGAGTTGTATCCAATGAAGATGCAAGGAAGAGTTTTCTTTGAAAATTTATTTACTGCATAATTCTAAAGATAAGGGTAGCACTTGCAACCAAAGACTTTCAAACTTTGATAATCTTTATGCCTTTTAAGTAGAGGAAAATATGGGGTTTCATTTTTTAAAACAAATAAATGTAATCTGTTAATGAGAAAAGTTGTAGTTAATAAAGCTTCCACCCATAATTTCATGGGTACATTGGCATGGAGCATCATAGTTAAACCCGTTTCCACCACATGCCTATGTTTCCTTTTAGCAGCCCCATTTTGTTTCGAGGTTCCCGGACATGACATTTGATGAACAATTCCATGCTTACCTAAGTGTTCCTTAAAAGCTGAAGATATAAACTTACCTCCTCCATCACTCTGAAGAATTTTAATTCATCTGTTGAATTGGTTCTCTACTATTTTTTGAAATTTAAGGAAACATTCAAAACATTCTAATTCTTTATGCAAAGGAAATAGCCAAGTGTACCTGGAATAATCATCAATGAAAGTAACATAGAAACGGTATTTTTATGTGGAAAATGTTGGGGCTCTCAAATATCATAATTGATCTTTTCTAAAGGAAACAATGAAATTTTATTAGATAAAGAAAAAGGAAGTTTGTAGCTCTTCCTTAATTGACAACTAGGACAAACACTGAACTTATTTATCCATCTGAAAACATTAATAACATTATTGGAATGTAAACTGTTTAAAGCCCTTATACTGGGATGTCGTAAGCATTGATGCCAAAGATCTGTCGAGGGCTTTGTTACACTTAAAGCATGATGCTTTCCTTCATTCAGAACATACAGCTTTCCCTTTTTATACCCTATTGCTATGATTCTTTGATTGTAGTCCTTTATCATAAAACCATTGGATGAGAATTCAAAAATACAATTATTATCTTTCATTAGTTGACTAATTGATAAAAGGTTCTTTTTCAATTATGGAACTACAAGAACATTTTGAAGATCTAAACATCCGTTTTCAGTTTTCAGTTTAGCATTACCAATGTGAAATATTGCAAGGCTATTCCCTTTGCCGATATATATACCTTTATTAGGATAATAATTACTTATTTTACCATTGTCATTTGTCATGTGTGCAATGGCACCTAAATCTACATAAAAGTGGATCGGAGTTGTCTGCAATGTTGAGTGCTGCTAGTGCTTTTGGGATGTTATCCTTGATATATGAATGATCAAACCTATGCTAGCAATCTATGGCACTATGATTAAGTTTATCACATACATTACAAAAAATTTAGGCAACAACTACACAACTAATTTGTAACAGCCCAGTCCACCCGTATGCGATATTGTCCGCTTTGGGCCCAGCTCGCACGGTTTTGTCAAAAAGCATCGCAAGGGAAAGGTATCCACACGTTTATAAACCATGCTTCATTCCCTTTTCCAACCGATGTCAGATCTCACAATCCTCCCCCCTTAGGGCCCATTGTCCTCGTTGGTACACCGATTTGAGTATTGACTCTGATACCATCTGTAACAGCTCAGTCCACCCGCATGTGATATTGTCAGCTTTGGGCCCAGCCCGCACGGTTTTGTCAAAACGAGTCGCAAAGGAAAGACATCCACACCCTCTTTTAAGGCATGCTTCGTTCCCCTTTCCAACCGATGTGGGATCTCACAAATTTGTCACGTAAGGGCCATTTTTGTCACCTTATCACATTTAGGTGGCAAAATTAGATCGTCCTATGTTTGCCGTGATAGACCTGTGACAAAATAGTTTAATGGAAAAGTATGTAATTTGTCATCGAAAGAGCATGTAATTGTGACCAAAAATATATTTGTCATAGATTGGAGCTTTACTATCACATTGGTTTTTGTCATTTAACCCTCCTTTTTTTGTCATTGTATGTACACATTTTATTACCAATACAATTGTAAGAATTGGTCAAACTTATCCATCAATGACAATACATACAGTTAGGTGACAAAATATTATTTGTCATTTAAGCCATCAGTAGCACATCTGATTTGTCACTTAAAACGTTAGTGACACATTTGATTTGTCATTGAGCCTTTCCAATGATAAGTAAACAACTTTTTGTTACCAACTTGTTATGATATGATATAAACCATGGTTAAGTTAGTCAATTTGTCTCTGAAACTACCTTTTTTATTTGGTGACAATAGTTTGTAACTAAAAATAATATATCAATAACCAATTTTATTTGAAAAAAATTGATTTTTATTAGATCTTACTAATTAATTATAGTATCATTAATTATCATTAACAGCTATAAAATAGCACTTCTGAAATGCAGTTAACATAAAAGAATAATACTTTATTAAATGTTTATCTTGTACTACACAATCCATTAAACACCAACTAATACTAATATAATGTGTACCAAATACAATAAGATTACATTAAAAGAAAAATATAAACGAAAACAGTTTGTAATTCTACGGAAAAAGAATATATATATATAAGATGTTGCCTATACCCACTAAATCTTTACAATCTCCATCTTCCAATGCAGTTCATCAATATATTCTCCAAGGATCCTATATTATAAAAAAAAAAAAAAAGAATCATTTAATTGAAATCTAATTTAATTAGCAAGGAGAAAAGAACAAGCTCAAGACTTCATAAGTTCGTATAAGTTGACAATCCTTTACCTGCCAAGCATTCCAACTTCTTCTTCGATGTGGGTCAATCTGACCCCATTTCATTGGTCCTTTACCTTTTCCAAAGGAATATTTAGCTATTACAGACAAAGTGTGAAAGTTACAGCTCATATTACGATACATGGGCTTGAATATATATATATATATAAATATACTATGCAAGGTGTACCAAATACAATAAGCTTACACAAAAAGAGAAAAAATAAAGAAAAACATTCTCTATTTCTAGGGGGGGGGGGGGGGGGAATATGATTGTTGCCTATACCGTATAACTAATGTTCATCTCCATCTTTCAAAGTAGCAATCATCTCCAAAGATCCTAAATAATAATAATAAAAAATGAATGGAATATATAGAGCATATATGATTGACTTTTTTCATTAATTATCTTTCTTCACCATGTTCCTTAGAATCATTGAGCTAAATATACTCAATTACATTTGGTCAATTACATCTAGAACTAACAACATATATATATATATAGTTATAGTAAAGAAATGAATTGAGCTTGGAGAAAACCAACAACAAAAGCATACAATATCATGCATCGAATAATATCATATATAGTTGGCAGTATCCTTGAATGAAACCTCCATTCTAATTCTAAGAAAAATCATTGTTCAAAAAGGGAAAAATCTTAAATAACCAACAATAATGGACAAACTATATACCAAAGTGAAGTTGTGAAGGGAGTAACAAGTTTATGAGCTTTATTTGCTCAACGATGGCTTCCGGTGACCATAGACTTTGTTTGAAATTTGCTGTTAAAGTGGATTCCTTCATACTTTGCAAATGAGCAAATTTTGAGCCAATCTAAGCTTCGATTCTAGCTCAATAGTCCAATAATGGTGGAAAATGCAGGCCCTAAGATCTTCAAACCACTTATTCCAGCAATCAAACTAAAATAGTGATCGCCTGTGTTCAGCTCTTCCCCAGTGCATCGGGTAGTCATTTAGAGTATTCTCACCATGGTTTAGTCACTGGTAGACTGGGCTTGGTGGTTGAGGTGGTGGTGTGGATTGGCATCAAGATTGGAGTGATTTTCCAGTGGAAGTCTAGCATGCATGGGTTTTGTCAAGCATCGAGGCTGCTAGCTAGAGAAGAAGAAAGCTTCCACGAGGGAGGTATCCTTTATTTTATATTTATATTTAAATTAGTTACAAAAAATATTTGTCACCATTGTCATCAAATAAATTAAAAATTGTTTCCCTCCAAAAGCAATAAGTTACGAATATTGGTGACAAAGTAAGAATTTATTACTAATTAAATGACCCAATCATTAAATGTAATAACGGAAAATTTTCCCACTAATCACCTATATTAACTGACAAGTTTTCATTTGTCATAGTAGTATCTAAAGTTATCTGTGACATCCAATATCTTTGTCAGCATTATATATTTAGTAAAATTAGTTACAAATGTAAAATATTTGTCACCATTGACATCAAATAAATTCGAAAAATATTGCCTTCAAAGGGCAATTAGTCACAAATGTAGATGACAAAGTAAGAATTTATCACTAGTTAAACGATCCAATCATTAAATGTGACAAAGAAAATTTTTGTCACTAATCGTCTATATAAACTGACTGGTTTTTATTTGTCACAGTGGTATCTAAAGTTATCTGTGACACCTAATATTTTAAATTAGTTATAAACATAAAATTTTGTCACTATTAACATCAAATGTATTAAAAAAAAATTTGCCTCCAAACTTTAAAGGGCACTTAGTTACAAAAATAGGTGACAAAGTAAGAATTTATCACTAATTAAATGACCCAATCACTAAACACGACAAAGAAAATTTTTGTCAAAAAATTTTTTGCCTCCAAACTTTAAAGGGCAATTAGTTACAAAAGTAGTTGACAAAGTAAGAATTTATCAGCAATTAAATGACCCAATCACTAAACATGACAGAATTTTTTTGTCATTAATTGCCTATATAAAGTGATAAATTTTCTTTTGTCACTAGGATTTTTGAAGTCATTGCCTAGATTTTTTGTAGTGAAATTTCACAATTTTACCTTCACTATTTTGTCCAGAATTGCCTTCAGCATTGGTTTTGATTTTTGGTTTCTTGGTTTCGGTGAAATTCCCTACTAGAGTACCTTTTCCTTTTGAATTGAAATAGCCACCACCACAAAATGTACGACTTCTTCCATGGCCACGTAGTCCAAAATAAGTTTGATTATTGTCATGTTCTTCATCTTCAGTTTCCAACATGTGGCTATGACTTTGTAATGCAAAAAGGAACTAATTGAACAACGTGCAAGGTGGTTATGCTAGCATGGCAACTCTAAAATCCTTATAATTATGACAAGCCCTCGAGCAAATGAAAACAGCTTATCTATGTTTGAAACTGAAGCATTATTGGTAGCAAGATTGTCACACACTTGTTTGAATTTTCTCAAGTATTCATCCATTGAGTGACCTCCTTTCTTAAGTGAAGCAAATCTGTCCTTAAAAACATGTTCTTGTTCTTTTGTTGATGGCAACAACTGGTCTTCTATGGATTTCTATAGCAGAAATGCACTATCAATACCTACATTCAAACTTAGAATTTCATTAGACATAATACAAATGCGCCAGGTTGTCAACAACCCATCATTTTTAATCCATGCATTGTGGTTTGGATTTATAACAATGACTTCCTTTTCATTATGTAAAAATTCATATGGTGGTTCACCGTTAGTGACATGATGATATATTCCAAGAATTCTCGCTAATGGAATGATTTGTGAATGCCAAAGGAGAAAGTTTAAGGCATTCAATTTGACTAAAATCAAATTGGTACACTGAGAAAGGATTGAGCATTTATGATGGGTTCTTATGGAACGAAAGCTCTGGTGCTGGTATTTGTTTGTGAAGAAATTTCATTTTGAGATTCTATAATAGTGATATGTGCAGAATAATGCTCAATACCATGAAGAAGGTTACCAACCGTGTGTATTATTTCTTGTATGTATGTTTTATGGAATGGAGAGAACTTATAGAGGTGCGGTTTTGAGCAATGAAGGAAGCTATGATCAAGAAGGAAGCTAATTAACATCTTCCTATATTAAAAGAAATTCAAAAACATTAAAAGAGGTCAATGTATGTCTTGAAGGCATTTTCTGTCAATGGAAATCTTGCAAGTCTTGCCAATGAGAAATCTTTTGACTTAAAAACTTAACATTGCCGATACGAACCTAGGACGACCTGCTCCTAAACCCATATTATATTAGCCCGGATCTCAATTAAGTTCAAGTTCTAATGGAATGGACCTCAACCCCTAACCAACCTGTGGTTAGAAACCTTGGTATAATGTAGACGCCACAATAGGGGATGGAAAACCTATTGATAAGTCAAGCTAAAACAACTAGTTCTCTAATGGTGTTTTAGGTGTTCTCAAAGAACAAAGAGATAATTAATCTCACAAGTATTTTCTTAATAAAATCAAAGTTGTATTCTTATTGAAAAATAAGCCTTTAAATAGGCTTTGAAAGAAACAGAATAAACCCTAAAAACCCTAGGAAAAACTGGCCACACAATTAAGAGTTCTAGCTTGACCGAATCTTTCCTTTTCCTAATCTAATTAATTAATTCCCTTGTTTTCAATTAGAAATTAATTAATTTACAAACAAAATAATAAAATAAAACTTTCCTAAACTTATTTACCCAGCAAATAAATAAATAAAAAACCAAAAAAAAAATAGAAAGTCAATCGTAAATTAGGTAATGAGTTGACTTTGACATCTAGGCTGAATTATGTCTTCAACCGAGCTAACTCATGACCGAGCTTTTCTTCCATCCAAGTTGGCTTGTGTCCGAACATGCCTTTCATCCGAGTTAGCTTGTGTCCAAACTATATAGTGTCAACTGGCCGAGACAGTTGATGTTGTCCAAGAGTCAGATGTCCGAGATAGTTGGACAAAAGTAAGATGTCCGAAATAGTTGAACAAGAGTTAGATGTCCGAGATAATTGATAACCGAGGTGGAATGTTGTCCGAGGTATGAATGTGCTGTTGATGTCCAAAGGAACTGGTGTTGTCCGAGACATGGATTACACCAGTGTTGTTCGAGACATGGATGGACTGATGTTGTCCGAGGTAAAATGCTCCCCGAGGTAGGGATGTCCTCCAATGTATGGATGCCCTCCGAGGTATCCGAGGTATGGTTGCCCTCCGAGATATGGATGGATGTGTGGGCACGGGCAGAATCACATCAATTGCTTCTTTGATGATTGAGCAATCGTAGTAGTGAATGATGTTGATGCAATGGATGCAATGGATATATCTGTGTTTGACTTCTCTTATTCTTTATTACAAATTTCAGGGAAATTGCCATCAATAATCATTACATGGGCCAAGTATCTATCATAGCTGTTAAAGTTTTGATTAAGAGGCAGATATTTTTTTATCACATTCCATTCAACGCTAGCTGTGCATGAACTTCAGTGTATACCTACATTTCAATATCATAAGTACTACCTACATTTCAATATCATAAGTAGGTATAAATACAATTATATATGTCTCACAATTATTATTATTATTTTTTTGGGTTAAAATGACTGATAATGAATTTGATAAAACCAATAGCATATATTCATATGATCATGTGTCTAAAATCTAAATGCTAAATGCATGCACATATGATTATATATATATAGAGAGACAGAGAAGTAAACCAGTACAATATTAACTTCAATATAAAATATACTCACTAGCTAGCTCAATTATATAGTTACTTGATTTTTTGGGACACTGGTTGCGTTGTCCCATGCCACAATCCATTGAATCAGTCTTCCATTTTCATTCACGCCATCATAGACAAAGCTCCTGATGAATGTGCAAGTGTTTCATCAACTCTGAGATGAAGAAACGAATGCCTCTCTCCAATGCTAACATTTGGTGGGTATGGAACATTTCCAATGCCACCAAACCAATCATGGTGCTGCCCATTATACTTTATAAGCTGTTTAATGTCATTGAAAATTTGGCCAAACGTGAACAGATTGCGAGTGGCCCTGCCTTAGATCTGCTAACTTAGTTACTATATTTTGAAGTACGTACCAAAAAAATATCTCAATTGTTCATTGTTTGGCAAAAGTACATATCTACATATATATAGATATATATAGAAAAATTGTGCTGGTATCACGTATTGAGCATGAGTTAAGCACGTGACATATAGTTATAAATAAGTGAAAGCACAAGTAATTGAGCATTAATTACTATATCAATATCTTATATATATATATATATACTAATGTTTATGCTTACAAATAGAAAACTCTAGATCCAGCCCAGTAGCCAGATGGGGTAATTAATTCATTCTAGCAAAATTTCCACACCTACCATACATCATAGTTTAAATTTACAATAAAAAAAAATTCATTATTTTAAATAGGTTATTATATTTATTACATGTATTTTTTATATTGTTTTGTTAAATTTAAAATATATGGTTTTTATTTTTACTTTTCCTTGCGATCAAATGTTGTATTGTACAATTTTTTGTTGTAAATTTTCTTTTCTAAAAAAAAATCTTGGCCTATAAGGCTCTGCACCTAGCTACATATATAGGAAGAATTGGTTCTCTAAATATTTGCAGACCAAATAATAATACAACTTCTTAATATTTCATTTGAAAGACTATAGCATATAATAAAAGAGTTGACATATCATAAATTGTAATAGTAACATACATACATATATATTAATTATTACTGCATTAACTAGCCAGCCTCAATATAAGATAAAATTGACATAAAAGGCCATGATAATATGCATATCATGGAATTTTATATTCTTTTTAAACAAAGATTACACATACTATAAATAAAGATATACTAAAATAATATTTTTCTTACTAAAATATCAATTATATACATACATACGTTGTTTTAGGAACTATAAATTATACATATTTATTATTCAACAAAAAGAAAATGATCTATACACCTTTCTTAACAAAGAACCAACTATAAAAAATGTACAGAAGATATATTTCATTTTGGATTTTTTTTTTTATATCTAAAATTAGATGCAATATTTTTTGAGGTGATGGTTGCATGGTAAAACAATTTAATTACTTTGTGTAAGTTTTCGAGATGGTTGCATCGACAAACTAGCTAATAAAATATGATACTAAAATTAATTAAATTGAAAAATTATTTTAAAATTATGTTAAAATTAGTGTTAGAAAAGCTGTGGCGTACATGCATGTGAGGTGTCGTGAGTAGCATCCAAAAACATATGTTAAAATTATGGAGTACCAGAGGAGCATTGGAGTGCATACACATGAGATGTGGTGAGTAGTGTCATTATAATTTTCTCCCATCTCACATTGTGTTCCTTCTAACTATTTATAATATTTTCTCCTTCATTCTCATATTTCAAATTTATGATTTTAAAATTATAAATATAAATGATTTATCGAATCAGTTTTGTTTAACATTTTATACTATTTTAAATAAAAATATATATAAATAAATAAATATATATATATATATATATTATGAATAAAAATATAATAAAATAGTATTTTTTTTATTTAATGAAATATCAATTACATACATACCACGGTTCAGGAACTAAAAATTATGCATCTCTATTATTCAACAAAAAAATAATAATAATAATCTATACATCTTTGTTAACAAAGAAAAAACATACAAAAGATATATATATATATATATATTTTTTTTTTGTTTTCATATCTAAAATTAGATACATTATTTTTTTCAATTGACGATTGAATGATTAATTAATTTAATTACTCAATATAAGTTTTTGAGATAGTTACATCGACAAATTAGCTAATAAAATATTATACTAAGATTAATTAAATTGAAAAATTTTTGTTTGCTATAAAGGACTGCAAACTCTTTAGTACTTCTTTTATGTTTACCATGAGCAACTTAGTTTCCAATTGGTATGTAAAGTCACAATGCATGACATCAACAACATGGAAAAAAATTAAAACACATGGCATTAAATTATAGAGTGCCAGAGGAGCAATAGAGTGCATGCATATGAGGTGTCCTAGAAATTATGTTGAAATTTTCTTCGGTCTTACACTGTGTTTTTTTTAACAATTTAAAATAATATTTCTTCTTAGTTCACTATTTTAAATTTAGAACTTCTAAGTTATAGATATAAGTAGTTTATTAACTAATTCAATCTCATATAATATTTTATATTATTTTTAAATACAAATATACATATTGTGAATAAAAATATACTAAAATAATATATCTCTTACTAAAATATCAATTATGTATATACTTACCACGATTCAGCAACTATGAATTATGCATCTTTGTTATTCAACAAAAAAATAAAATAAAAATAATCTATAAAAAAAATGATAAGTTATTTATAAAATTGAAAAGAAAAATTCGAAAAATATTTTAAATAATTTATGACATGTATTTTTTTTTATATGGTTTTGTTAAATTTAAAATATAGGGCTTTTATTTTGATTTTTCATTTTGATCAAATATTGTATATTACAATTTTTTATTGTAATTTTTTTTTTTAAATATTTGCCCGCAAGCATCTGCCCCTGGTAACATACGTAAGAAAAATGGGTTCTCTAAATATTTCTCAAACCGAAGATAATACAATTTAATAATATTTCATTTGAAAGACTATAAAACTAATAGCATATATTCATATTATCATGTGACCATAAATCTAAATGCTAATTGCATGCATGCATGATTATATATATATATATTTAGACAGACAGACAAAGAAGTAAACCAATACAATATTAACTTCAATATAATATATACTAGCTAGCTAGCTTAGTTATATAGTTATTCGATTTTTTTGGGACATTGACTGTATTGTTGCATGCCACACCCATTGAATCGGTCTTCTATTATCATTCATGCCATCATAGATGAAGTTGCTTGATGAATGAGCAAATGATTAATTAATGCTAAGATGAAGAAATGAACACTACTTTCCAGTGCTAACATTTGGTGGGTATGGCACATCTTCAGTGCCATCAGGGCAATCATGGTGTTGCCCATTATACATTATAAGTTGTCTAGTGCCATTGAAAATTTGGCCAGATGTGAACAGATCGCGAGTGGCCATGCCTTAGTTGTACTAGCTTAGTTACTATATTTTTAAGTATGTACCAAGAAAATAGCTTAATGTATATGCTCACAAATAAAAACTTTGGATTCGGCCCAGTAACTAGGTTGGGTAATTAATTCATTTCAGCAAAATTTCCACACCTACCATACACATAGTTTAAAATATTGAAATTTTTCTTTAACTTTCTGTGAAATTTCAATTTTTTAAGAGCATTGAAAGAAAATTTAGCTTCCAAGTAAAAATAAATATAATTTCCACAATATCCACCGAAATTTATGATATTTCTTCATAATTTTCATAGGAACTTTTATCGTAATATCCATATCAAATCTTTCATAATTTGGCAAAAAATCCATAATTTCCAAAGATATTTTCAAAATTTCCTTGAAATTTTCATAAATTTCCAGAGAAATTTATTACTGATAGTTCTTTTTTAACTTTTAATTGTCTTCTAATAATTAGGCAAATAAAAATTAAAAAAAATCAAATTTAACAAACAATATCCAAAAATTACATTAGACAATTCTACCTATCATATTCTTAAGGAAAATTAGTATTACAAGTTACAAGTTTTCCTATTTATTATTATTATTTTTACAATAATAATTTTAATATTTGTATAAATATTTCATAGTACATAAATATTACAAAGTAGATAAAAATTATTGCATAGACAAAAATTGAAAGATATGCAGGAAATATGTTTTCTGTAAATCAATGTTCAAAATTTTGGTATTGATGGTGTTTGATACATGTAAACTTAACACTCAAATATTTATATCGATGGTATATTAATAACTATATGCAAAATTATCAGGAAATTATATCTTTTAATTATTACTTCATACATTTTACATTTTAAAATAAGAATAAAGACAATAGAAATAATTCTCAACCACTCAGAATTTATTTATATTATTGAAATGACATTTATAAAATAAAATGTGATTGTAATAATTATTTTTTATATCTTAATTAATAAATAATTTTATTAAATATGTACTTTTGCATTTCTTTATTAATAATAGTATATTTTTAACTATTAACGCTTATTATTAATTAATTAATTAAAAGTAATATAATAGCCATTCAATATTTGTATAATTTTAATAGTCAATTTGATAATTAAATAAGCTAAATGTAAATTTTCAATAAAGTTTTTATTTTTTAAATAAATTTCTGTCAATTTCTATCATTTTTTTTTTATGAATTTTTCATGATATTTGATCATTTTTATAGATATTTCTATATTTTGAGCCATTGATATTTTTATCGTTAGTAAAATTTTTAACATTGCCACACAATGGTACACACATGATATAGATGTAGATCAATATATATTTTTGCATTTTAATGCCTTAAATTATTTACTCATAGCAAAATAAATAATTTATGCATGTAATTTATTTGTGTTTTAATTTTAAATTAATAATTTTTTTAATTAAAATAAAGTTTGAGAAGTTTGATTCCTTAATTGAAAAGCATTAAGTGATGCTTTTAACGTCAAATACATTGCCTATTATCTTAATTTTTGAAATGCTATTTAATTTTATGTTTTATTCATATGCATATAAATATTAAATAAATTAATTAGCAATAAGAAGAAAAATAATTAATATATGCATTTAATTTATTTGTGTTTAAATTTTAAATTAATGATTTTTTAAATTAATATAAAGTTTCATAAATTTAACTATTTCAAAAGCATAGCCCATTCTATTAAGTTTTAGTATTTTAATTAATTTCATGTTTTAATATTATGTATATAAAGATTAAGCATATTAAATAGCAATTTGAAGCTTGTTATAATTTTAAATTAATTCTTTTTTAAAATAATAAAATTTTGACAAGATTAATTATTTTATAATTTAAAAGGATTAGGCGATAATTTTAACATCAAAAGCATCGTCTCTTATCTTAATTTTTGAAATTTTAATTAATTATATCTTATTCATATGTATATAAATGTTAAATATATTATATAGTAATATGGAGTTAAACAATTAATCTATTTGTGTAATTTATTTGTTTTTCAATTTTCAATAAAACATTTTTTGAATTAATGAGAGCTTGACAAAATTAAATATTTTATAATTTATAACTATTAGATGATGCTTTTAACAGCAAAAGTATTGCCTATTCCCTTAAATCTTGGAATTTTATATAATTTTATATTTTATTCATATGTATAAGTATATTAAATATATTAATTATCAATATCAAGCAAAATAATTAATTTATACATCAAATTTATTTGTGTTTCAATTTCATATGTATACATATAAATATATTAAAAATATTAATTAACTATATGAAGAAAAAATAATTAATCTATGTCTTTCAGTTAATTTGTGTTTCAATTTTAAATTAAGAAAAAATTTTAATAAATTTAATTATTTTAAAGTTTAAAAGCACGAAATGATACTTTTAGCATCAAAAGTATAACTTGTTGTGTTAACTTTTAGTATGTTAATTAATTTTATGCTTTAATATTATGTATATAAATATTAAGTGTATTAAAGAGCAAAATGAAACAAAATAATTGATCTATTCAATTAATTTATTTGTATTTCAGCTTTAAATTAATTATTTTTGAAATTAATGAATTTGACAAGATTAATTATTTTATAATTTAAAAAGATTAGGCAACACTTTTAACATCAAAGACATTGCCTATTGACTTAATTCTTTGAATTTTACTTAATTTTAAGTTTTATTCATATGCATATAAATATTAAATATATTAATTAGCAATATGAAGCAAAATAATTAATTTATTCGTGTAATTTATTTTTTTTCAATTTTAAATAAAATATTTTTTTACATTAATAAGAGCTTGACAAAATTAGATATTTTATAATTAAAAAGTTAGATTAAGTTTTTAACATCAAAAACATTGTCTATTGTCTTAATTCTTGAAATTTTAATTAATTTTAATTTTTATTCATATGCATATAAATATTAAATATATTAATTAGCAAAATAATCAAAATACTTAATCTATGTATTTAATTTATTTTTTTTTCAATTTTAAATTAATGATATTTTAAAATTAATAAAAAGTTTAATAAATTTAAGTATTATAAAATTGAAAACAATTAGGCATCGCTTGTAGCATCAAAATTGCCACTTGTTGAGTTAATTTTTTGTATTTTAATTAATTTTTTTATTTTATATGTATAAATATTAAACATATTAACTAGTAATATGAAACAAAATAACTAATTTATTTTTTATGTTTAATTTTTAAATTAATTATTTTTTAAACTAATAAAATTTTGGACAAACTAATTATTTTATAATATAAGAACGCTAGGCGATGCTTTAACATCAAAAGCCCTATTTTTTTAATTTTCTTAATTTTTGAAATTTTATTTAATTTTATGTTTTATTTATATGTATATATATACATTAAATATATTAATTAACAATATTCAGCAAAATAATTAATCTATACTTTCAATTAATTAATGATTTTTTAAACGAATAAAAAGCTTAATAAATTTAATTATTTCAGAATTGAAAGAGATCAACCACACTTTTAGCATCAAAATTGTAATTTGTTGTGTTAACTTTTGGTATTTTAATTAATTTTTTGTTTTAATAGTATGTATAAAAATATTAAGTATATTAAATAGCAATATAAAGCAAAATAATTAATCTATTCACTTAATTTATTTGTATTTTGATTTTAAATGAATTATTTTCTAAATTAATAAACATTTTCACAAAATTAATTATTTTATAATTTCAAAAGATCAGTCGACGTCTTTAACATTAAAAATGTTACTATTATCTTAATTTTTAGAATTCTATTTAATTTTTTATATTATTTATATATATATAATATTAAATATATTAATAAGTACTATGAAGCGAAACAATTAATCTATTCATCCAATTTGTTTTGTGCTTCATTTTTAAATTAATTATTTTAAAAATTAATAAGAGTTTAACAAAATTAAATATTTTATAATTTAAAATCATTAAGCAACATTTTTAACATCAAAAGAATTGTCAGTTTTCTTAATTCTTGGAATTTTATTTAATTTTAAATTTCATTCATATGCATATAAATATTAAATATATTATTTAGCAATATGATGCAAAATAATTCATCTATGCATTTAATTTATTTGTGTTCAATTTTAAATTAATAATTTTTTAAATTAATAAAATGTTTGATAAATTTAACTATTTTAAAATTGAAAACAATCATAAATGTCGCCTATTGTCTTAATTTTTGAAATTTTATTTAATTTTTTGTTTTATTCATACATATAAAAATATTCAATATATTAATTAGTAATATCAATCAAATTAATTAATCTATACATGTAATTTAGCAGTACTTCAAGTTTAAATTAAGAAGAGTTTGATAAAATTAAATATATAATTTAAAAGCATTAGACATAGCTGTTAACATAAAAAACATTGCCTATTGTCTTAATTTTTGGAATTGTATTTAATTTTATGTTTTATTCATATCAGTTTAAATATTAAATATATTAATTAGCAATTTCAAGTAAAAAAATTAATCTATGCATTTAATTTATTTGTGCTTAAATTTTAAATTAATGATATTTTAAATTAATAAAATATTTAACAAATTTAGTTATTTTAACATCGAAAAAAATCAGGCATCAAATGTGTCAATGTTAAGTTAATTTTTTATATTTTAATTAATTTTATTTTTTATTTTATCTATATAAATATTAAATATATTAATTAACAATATAAATCAAAATAATGAATACATTTTTTAAATTTTTTTGTGCTTTATTTTTTAATTAATTAATTTTTAAAGTAATAAAATTTTGGCAAAATTAATTATTCTATAATTTAGGAGCGCTAGGCGATGCTTAAAGCATCGCCTATTCTCTTAATTTTTTAAATTTTATTTAATTTCATATTTTATTCTCATATACATATATTAAATATATTAATTAACAATATGAAGCAAAATAAGTAATTTATGTTTTCAATTAATTCGTGTTTCAATTTTTAATTAATGATTTTTTAAATTAATTAAAAGTTTAATAAATTTAATTATTTTTAAATTAAAATGCATCAGGCGACGCTTTTAGCATCAAAGGCGTAATCTGTTGTGTTAACTTTTGGTATTTTAATTAATTTTCTATTTTAATATTTTGTATATAAATATTAAGTACATTAAATAGCCACATGAAACAAAATAATTAATCTATTTATTTAATTTATTTGTATTTCGATTTTAAGTTAATTATTTTTAAAATTAATAAAATTTTTAACAAAATCAATTATGTTATAATTTAAAAGGATTAGCCGATACTTTTAACATAAAAAACATCGCTTATTATCTTAATTTTTGGATTCTATTTAATTTTTTATTTTATTCATATGTATATTATTAGTAATATCATGCAAAAAAATTAATTTATTTGTGTAATTTATTTGTGCTTCAATTTTAAATTAGTAAGAGTTTGATATAATTAAATATTTTATAATTTAAAAGCATTAGGTGACGCTTTAGCATAGAAAACATTGCCTATTATCTTGATTTTTAAAATTGTATTTAATTTATGTTTTATTCATGTGGATATAAATATTAGATAAATTAATTAGCAATTGGAAGCAAAAAAAATTAATCAATGCATTTAATTTATTTGTGTTCAATTTTAAATTAATAATTTTTTAAATTAATAAAATGTTTGATGAATTTATTTATTTTAAAATTGAATACAATCAGGCATCACTTTCTACATTAAAAGTTTCACTGTTAAGTTAATTTTTTTTTTATTTTAATTAATCTTATTTTTTATTTTATGTCTATAAATATTAAATATATTAGTTAGAAAATGAAGTAAAATAATATTTCTTAATTTAAAAGAGCTAGTCAATGCTTTTAACATCAAAAGCATCGCCTATTCTCTTAATTTTTGAAATTTTATTTACTTTTATGTTTTATTTATATGTGTATATATATATATCTATATTAAATATATTAATTAGCAATATGAAGTAAAATAAGAAGAGTTGAATGGTTAGGTTAGCTGCGTTTCTAGGTCTCTACTTTCTTTCACCTTTGTCACCGTCAGCGAGTGCATGTCATTGATTTTTTTTCCATTTTTGATCATCAGTTGTACTGGGTTCACTAGTGATGAGAACCAGCCCGTACCAATACAATCAACTACTCATTGGGGTACTGATCATGTGTAATTGAAGACCGAGCCAATTACTAGGGCTCATGCTAAGAGGTTTAAGGAAAATCTTGATAGCTTCATACAAAATGTAATTAAATCTTAAAAGGGCGTATTAATATCAGAAGATGCTAAGCCCGTGCCTAGCATCCAAGTTGTGAAGGTAGAAATGGACCCAGGAAGCTGTTTAGTGCATTTGAGGACTCCTGGTAGTAAAGGGTGAGTTTGTTTGAGATCATCAAGAGGCCATGAAATCATGCCCGGGTAGAAGCAAGGGCCCCAAGTATGTCATTAGCGTCCAAGCTTCTACATTGACCGGATTTAGCTAGTTTGGTGTTGGAAAGGAGCTTACTTGCATTTCAACCAAGCTTTGATAATTTCAATCAATGGCAACATGTGGGAACCAATTCTAATCCTACTAGGCATCTTACTCGGCATGTTGAATCAGATTTGCAGCCTAAATTAGCTAGAGATTGGACAAGTACAACTTATTTGGAAAATTAATCAACTATTTTCCAAATATGAAATTTGACTTTTGTTTTAGGAAATAGTCTTTTATTTTTTGTTTTTATTTAATTATTTGCTGGAAAATTTATTTAGGAATGCTGAATTTTAATATTTGTGATCGTAAATTAATTAATTCCTTTTTAAAAGTTAAGGAATCAATTAATACAAATTAGATTAGGAAAGACATATAACATTCGTCCACATCTTTTGTTTAGTTTTATTGGCCAGTTTTTACCTATTGTTTTAGGGTTTTGATTTTGTCACTTTAGCCTATTTAAAGGTTTATTTCTCAAACAATGACATTACATTATTCATTTAGAAAAATTACAATGAAAAAGATTTCTCTTTGTTTTCTTAGAATACCTAAAACACTGAGTAGAGAGCGAGTGTTTTAGTTTCACTTATCAATAGGAAAATCCATAACCTCTTGTGGCATATTCGAGATACACCAAACTTTCTAATCGCAGGATGATTAGGGATCAAGGTGGTCATTAGAATCTAAACTTAATTTTTATCCGGACTAATATAATACGGATTTATGAGCAAGTCGATCCAGGTTTGTATCATTTGGTATCGAAGCCGAATTCTATTTAAGTTTGATCTATCATATTTGATTTGTTTTATTTTTGTGTTATTCTACAATTTTAACATTAGGTTAAGATTGTTTCTACCCATACATGTGCTGCATATTTAAAAAAAAAATAAAAAAATAGCCTAACTAGGGTTTCTTTTTATTTAGTCGAATTTTTGTTTGCTTTCTAGTTTGTTGGTTGGTTTCGCATGTTAGTTCTTACTAATTTGGTACATTGTTGATTTTCGTTTGATGTTTTTAATTGTAATTATTTTCACTTATATATTCAAAAAAGAAAAAGAAAAAGGAATTTCGGAAAACATATTACAAAACCCTAAATATTTTCAATTTGTTTTGTTTGGAAGTTGTAAGTCGAATTTGAGAAATTGTTAGGCATTGGAGTTGCATTTTTGTGGTGATTGTGCTACAAGAAGTTGTGTGATATTTTTCAGTTTATGATAAAGAAAAAAAAAGATGAAGTTAAAAAAAAAATTCAAAAAGGCCGGTTTTGAGAATTGCAAATTTAAGTTTGTTCGGATTTGGAAAAAATTCAATTGTGATAGTTGAACTTGCTGTTTATTCAATATTGGTTGCTGGATATTGGAATATTGGTGCCAATTGATTGGATTAAATTTGGTTTAAGGATTTGAGACAAAGACTAAATTACAAGAACTGCAACCAACATCTATCTCATATTTTGTTTGAATTGTGTTCTTGTTAATTGTTTGAACCCTTTTCCAAATTTCATCCTTGAATTATGGTCTTTTAATATTCTAGTCTGATTCCTTATTGAATATGAAAATTGCTTTATTATTTTTCCTTGCTTTTGGATAGTAAAGACGAGACTTAGGTTTTCTAATTCACTTGGAATTTGCTTTCTTCTTGCTTCTGTTTATTGATAGGTTTAATTAGGACATACATGTGATCTAGTTGTGGTTTTAAGTGTGTTTTATTAAAACTTTGAGATAATCTTTGAAGTGTAAAAAGGCAAGAGAGTATGAGCTTATAATAGGGTTAAAAGCCAAAACTAGTGTGAAACACGAGTGAACGAGACCTTATTTGAGTGATACACGTGAATGAGTGAACTTAGTGAGTTTTTTTGCATTATTTCACTAACATGACATATTCATGATTACGAAGAGTAGGTGATTCTTTAAGAGAACTTGGAGAGGATTCTATGGGGTTCAAGGGAAAGTCTAGAGCATTAGGGAGTTACACAAAACCTACTGACATGCAGGCGGTATTGGACCAATTGCAAAGGATGAATGCTCGATTTGATCAATTTGATCAAAGGATGGACAGGTTTGAGAACCAATAGAAAAGGTTGAACCCTAGGATGGAACCATAAGGAGGATGTGGTCGAGGAAGAGGCAGCCGTGGACGTTATCGGGAGGAAATTGAAAAATGAGACTTTAGAGACAATTTTAAGGTGGATTACGAAGATAAATTTGCACTCCAAGGAAGGAAAAGTTGTGGTAGACACAACGTGAAGGAAGACAATGATTTTTAGGTAATATCAAGATTAGTTTACCACCATTTTTAGGAAAGAGTGATCTGTAGGCTTACTTAGAATGGGAAGAACGCATGAAGATGATTTTTTATTGCCATAACTATTCAGAGGCAAAAAAGGTTAGGTTGATAGCCTTAGAATTGGGACATTATGCTTTATCGTGGTGGAACAATGAGCAAAATATCCTAAAAGAGAGTTGGTGACAAGTTAGTAACAACTTAGAAACAAATGAAACGAGCAATGAGGAAAAGATTCGTACCAAGCCATTATAATAGGATGTTGCATTAGTGATTACAATCTTTATCTTAAGGAAGCAGGTTGATAGAGGATTATTACAAGGAGATGGAAATGGTCATAATGAGGTTGGGTTTGAATAAAGACCGAAAGGCAACAATGGCTAGGTTTCTTGGAGGGCTTAATAGAGAGATTGCAAACTAAGTGAATCTACAACAATATGTGGTGTTGGAAGAGATGCTGCACGTAGCGATCAAAATTGAGCACCAACTCAAGAGGAGGGGTAGTAACACGCGGCATGGAGGAGCTTCAAGTAGTTGGAGGACCGGTTCAACTAGTTGAAGAAGCAATCCCGCATTCGAGCCAAGACCAAAGCTGAAGCAAGAGGAAAGAAGTGCCATTCGGCTAAGGAGACACAACTAGGCTGAACCTGTACAAGCACCAAAACCAAAGGCTAAGGATGATCCTAAACCATCTAGAGCTCGTGATATTGTGTGTTTTAAATGTCAGGGCCGTGGACATATTGCCAACCAATGTCCAAATAGAAGAATTATGGTGCTGAAGGATAATGGAGAGCTAAAATCAGATAATGAAGAGTCATAAGCTGAGATTGAGCATGATGAGGAAGAATCTAAAGAAGAAGAGCATGACAAACCCATGACTCAGAAGGCTTCAAGGGTTGAGTTAAGTTTGTTGGCATGTAGAATCTTGACAGTGCATAAGGATGAAGAGCAAGTGCAAAGGGTAAATATTTTCCACACTTGATGTGACATCTTAATTTTCCTTGATATCTAACATAATGCATGAAAGGCTCCGTGAAGATCCATAAGACCGCCGGAAAATCATTAGAAAAGACTTCTTGTACAGGATGTTTTATTTTTCCATAGAAATAAATTCGCTTAAAAAATACCCCGTATGTAGGACATATTTTATTGGGAAGATCGTGGCAATTTGACAAGAATGCTATACACTATAATCGAGAAAATTCCATTGTGTTTCAATTTAAAAGTAATAAATTTAAGTTTAGGTCGTGATACCAAGGGAGGTGTTTTGAAATCAAATGCAAATGCAACAAAGAAGGGGGACCGAATGGCAAAGGGAGAAGACCATCATGGCACCCACAGCTTCAACAAGCAAATAAGAGGGCAAAACCGAGTCGCATCACTTAGGTAAGCTTTCTAAACCTGAGAGTGAGAAGAAAAGGAAGAGAAGAAAAATATCAACTTTTATCTTAGTCAAGGTGAGGTTAAAAAGGAATTTTTAAATAAGAAACCTATGCTGGTCATGATATATAAAGATGCATTTTTAAATCATCTTGCTAATCCTGAATAGCCTGCATTGCCGAGCTCTATTTCTTCTCTTTTGCAGGAGTTTGATGACATTTTTCTAGAGGAGATTCCTACTGGTTTACTACCTATTCAAGGAATTGAACACCAAATAGATTTCATCCCTGAAGCCACAATTCCTAATAGGCCTGTGTACAAAAGTAATCCCTATGAGACAAATGAGCTTCAATGCTAGGTAAGTGAATTGCTAAACAAAGGTTACATTAGAGAAAGCACGAGTCAATGTGCTATACCTTGATTGTTAGTGCCTAAGAAAGATGGATTTTGGAGAATGTTTATAGATTGTAGGGCCATTAAAAACATAACTGTCAAGTATAGGCATCTTATTCATGCATTAAATGATATGCTTGATGAATTATATGGTGCATGCATGTTTTTAAAGATTGACCTTAGGAATGGGTCTCATCAAATAAGAATGAACAAGGGAGATGAGTGGAAGATTGCATTTAAGATAAAACATGGTTTGTATAAGTGGTTAGTAATGCCTTTTGGATTAATTAATGCACCTAGTACTTTCATGAGATTCATGAACCATGTTATGTGCCAAGTCATTGGCAAATTTGTGGTTGCTTATTTTTGATGATATTCTTGTATATAGTAGGAATTTAGATAACATGTAAAACACCTTAGATTAGTTTTAGAAGTACTTAGGAAAGAAGGATTGTTTGCTAATCCCAAAATGTGTGATTTTTGTAAAGATGAGCTTGTGTTTCTAAGATTTATTGTGAGTGTTGCAGGAATCAAGGTTGACCAATCCAAGGTCAAAGTAATCCAAGATTGGCCGAAACCTATTACTATTACCCAGTAAGAAGTTTTCATGGTTTGACTAGTTTTTACATGAGATTTGTCAAGGGATTTAGTACCATTGCGGCACATTGACCAAAATAATCAAGAAGAGTGTGGGATTCCAATAGGGAAAGGCACAAGAAAAGTCTTTTAACTTGTTGAAAGAAAAATTAACTAATGTTCCTCTACTGGTTTTACCTAATTTTTCTAAGACTTTTGAGATTGAATGTATACTTCAGGTGTATATATTGCAGTGGTGTTGATGCAGGAAGAAAGACCTATAGCATACTTTAGTGAGAAGTTGAATAAGGCGGCATTGAATTATCCAACTTATGACAAAGAGATGTATGCTTTAGTTTAAGCTTTGGAGACATGACAACATTACTAGATGCCAAAGAAATTTGGCATTAACAGAGATCATGAATTTTTGAAGCATATTAAGGGCCAAAAGAAGCTTAACCGATGGCATGGAAGGTGGATTGAATTCATTGAGACTTTTCCTTATGTTATACACTACAAGAAAGTTAAAGAAAATGTGGTAGTCGATGCTTTATCCTGAAGATATGTTTTATTTTCAACCTTAGATGCTATATTTTTTGGTTTTGAACAAGTAAGGAAATTTATGAGCATGATATTGACTTTGGTGAGGACACTTTGATGTAGCAAAACTTTGTCCATATTACAATAATACTTTTACTGGCGAACATAAGGAGAGATGTAAAGAGGATTTGTGAGAGGTATATCACATGTAGAAAATCAAAATCTAAGCTAAAACCACATGGTTTGTATATGCCATTACCTATTCCTTCTTATCCTTGGGTAGATTTATCTATGGATTTTGTATTGGGGTTACCTAGGTTAAGGATGGGTGAGGACTCTATTTTTGTGGTTGTTGATGATTTTCTAAGATGGCACATTTCATAGCATGTAATAGGATTGATGATGCATCTCATATAGCTAATTTGTTCTTTAAGGAAGTGGTGAGAGTTCATGGCATGTCTAGGACTATTATTTCAGATAGGGATGCTAAGTTCTTAAGTTATTTTTGGAAAACATTGTAGACTAAGTTAGGTACTAAAATTTTTATTTTTCACTACTTGTCATCCACAGACTGATGGATAAGATGAAATATTGAATACAACTTTGTCTGCATTGTTGAGAGCATTAATTAGTAGAAATTTGAGAACTTAGGAAGAATGTTTGCCGCATGTTAAATTTGCTTATAATAGAACCATACATTCTACTACTAAATATTCACCATTCAAAATTTTTTATGGTTTTAATCCTTTAACCCCATTGGATTTAACATCTTTGCCTTTAAGTGAACATGCTAATCTAGATGGTAAATAGAAAGCTGAGTTTGTTAAGTAGATTCATGAAAAGACTAAAGAAAACATTGACAGGAGGACTAAACAGTATGCTAAAGCTGCTAGCCAAGGTTGGATTAAGGTAGTGTTCGAACTAGGAGATTGGGTTTGGTTGTACTTGAGAAACGAGAAGTTTTTTGAACAACGCAAGTTAAAGCTTTTGCCTCAAGGAGATGGACCTTTTCAAGTTTTGGGGAGGGTCAATAAAAACGCCTACAAGCATGATTTTCCAGGTGAGTATAACGTGAATTCTATTTTTTAATGTTTTTAATTTATCTTCTTTTTCTACAGGTGATGATTTCGATTTGAAGGTAAATCATTTTCAAGAGGAGGGGAATGATGAGAACCCGCCCATACTCGTACAATTAACTACTTGCTAGGGTGTTGATCCTGTGCAATGAAGACCAGGCCAATTATTAGGGCTTAAGCTAAGAGGTTTAAGGACAATTTTGTTAGCTTCATACAAAATGTAATTAAATCTCAAGAGGACATATTAGTACCAAACGATTCTAAGCCCGTGCTGAGCATCCAAGTTATGAAGGCAGAAATGGACTCGAGAAGCTATTTTGGTGTATTTGAGGACTCTGACTAGTAATGGGCGAGTTTGTTAGCCTATGAATGTGCTTGAGCTCACTAACAGCCCATGAAATCATATCAGGGTAGAGCAAGGGCACCCAAGTATGTCATTAGTGTCCAAGTTTTCACATTGGCTGGATTTAGCTAGTTTGGCGTTGGGGAGGAGCCCACTTGCATTCCAAGCAAGCTTTGATAATTTCAATCAATGGAAACATGTGGGGACTAGTTCTAATCATACTAGGCATCCTACATGGCATGTTGAATCAGATTTGGAGCCTAAATTAGTTGGAGATTAGACAAGCACAGCTTATTTAGAAAACTAGTCAAATCAGATTTGGAGCCTAAATTAGCAGGATATTGGACAAGTACAACTTATTGGGAAAATTAATCAACTATTTTCCAAATATGAAATTTGACTTTTGTTTTAAAAAATAGCCTTTTATTTTTTGTTTTTATTTAATTATTTACTAGACAAATTAATTTAGGAAGGCTGAATTTTAATATTTGTGATTGTAAATTAATTAATTCCTCTTTAAAAGTTAAGAAATTAATTAATGCATATTAGATTAGAAAAGACATATAAAATTTAGCCACACCTTTTGTTTAGTTTTATTGGCCGGTTTTTACGTATTATTTTAGGGTTTTGATTTTGTCACTTTAGCCTATTTAAAGGCTTGTTTCTCAATAAGTGACACTACATTGTTCATTCAGAAAAATTACTGTGAAAAAGATTTCTCTTTGCTCTCTTTAGAACACCTAAAACACGGAATAGAGAGCGAGTGTTTTAGTTTGACTTCTCAAGAGGACAATCAAGAACATATTGTGGCATCTTCAACATATACCAAGATTTTTAATCACAGATTGATTAGGGGTCAAGTTGGCCATTAGAATCTGAACTTAATTTTGATCCAAGCTAATATAATTCGGGTTTAAGAGCAAGTCAACCTAGGTTCATATCAACTGGTGAACTGTCACTGCTGGGTTTGTTGTTGGGTTATTGGGTTGGTGGATTACTATCATTGCTGGGTTTCTTGGTGTGTTTGTTGTTGGTTTGCTGGGTTGCTATTTTTACTGGATTGCTAGGTTACTGCTTGCTGTACTGCTATGTTGCACAGGTTGAAGGTTGAAAAAACTTAGGTCGTGGGTTTTTTTTTTCAAATTTAATCGGAGATTTTTCTTAATCTTGTTTGGGTTGATATTTTGTTTATGATTTTGCTTGGGATTGGGTTTTTTGTTGCGATTTGGCTTAGAATTAGAGTTTTGTTCTTGATTTTGCAATGGGCTTGGGTTTTCATTTGGATTTTGGTCACTCTTTGTGCAGTGGTTTGGGTTAGCACAGCGACTGAAGTTTGCTCCATTGGGTGATCGACTTGGCTTCAAGTTGTGTTTGGGTTTGGTTACTGGGATTGTGTCGAATTTGGAGTCATTGAAAAATGTATCCTTAATTTTATTTTATTGGTTGATAATATGAAATTGAATTATTATATGAGTCTGAATTAGAAAAAAAAATTCATTTTGTATATTTTTATTATGTTTATAATTTTAAATTAAAGCTATAGTTGTTATAATATGCGTGGGAAATTTGAATTGTAATGGTTTCCACAATTTATCAACAACTTTAGGAGTAAGTCCATATATGTGTACTATCGAATGTATAGGAGGTGGAACTGTACATGAGATTACATATATCCATGTTAAAGTATAAATTAGTAATTATTTTAAATATATTTATTAAATAAGAAAACTTTTCTTTATTTTAGAATTCATTTGGAAGCCTTGATGTTAAGAAAAAAAATCGAGGAAAAAAACCAAAATGGTTTCAAGATGAACATAAACGTACATTTATGTATTGGTTACATGATAAGGTATGTTCAAAATAAACTGTTAAAAACTTTAGGTTTAGTGAGTAAAAATGTATAATTGTATTTCCATTTACTATATTGCACAAATGCAAAGTCAACCAAATCATATAGTTTCCAAAACATTAAGATAGAATGTACATGGTTTGTAATGGTTGGTAACAAAACATGAAGGATATGAGATTAAAGGAGTTCGATTCAACACTTTGGATAAGGATAATAAGCGGCTCACCTAGAATTGTGGGGTAAAGGTGGTTGCTAAAAGTGAGCATTTTGCTAATGTTAAGGACAATAACCTTATTTTAGCTGAGATGACATACTATGGGGCAATAAGAGAAATCTGGGATGTCAATTACACTGTGTTTTGAATTCTCGTATTCAAATGTGATTTGGTTGACAGTAGTGGTGTGAAGGTTGATGAGATGTGTTTTCCATGTATTAACTTAAATAAAATTGGATATAAATCTAACCCATTCATTATGGCTTCACAAGTTCAACAAGTAGTCTATGTTGAGAATCAACTTGATTCTAGATGGTCTGTACTTTTAACTCCACTACAACATGGTACTTTTGTTGACGATGAATTAGTTGCAGAAGATGTTCTTAGAGATTCTACGATGGTTCACAACCATTTGTCTTTCAGTTGGCAAGTGTGGTTGAAAGTGATAATGAGGAAGAATGTGATAATGACTATGTTCATAATGATTACGAGGGGGTATGGATAAAGAACATACCATATGCTAAACAAATTCGTAATTAGATTCATTAACTTATGCTTAAATAATTATATTTGTTATTATTGTTTTATTTGATTTTTTGTTCCATTGTCATTATATGTTTTCCATTGTTATTATATTTTTTTGTTAATTATGTGTACATTCACAAATGCTTAATTTGCTTAATTAATTTTTTTGTTATTTTTGTCAATTAATTTGTGCAAAATTTAGTTGTGCTTATTTAATATATGAATTTGTTATTTTTTATCATTGTTTTAATTTATTTTTTGTTCTTATTCTTTTGATGTAGATTTATGGACCCGTTTGATCAACACGCCCTCCCAATAATGATGATGATAGATCATCATCAAGCAATGAGGTCAACCATATTTTGAGACACCTAAAGTATTTAAGCATCCACCTGAAATGTATCAGTTCAAATGCACAAAAGTTAAGTACTTATATATTCCTATTTATTATTATTATTATTTATATTGTTAATATTAGAATGATACCATTTACTTGGATAATTAGCATATCATTTGTTTTCTTTATTTTAGAAACATGTTCTTCTAGGTCTAGGTAGATAGTAGATTGACCGTACGAGCTGTGCAACCCATTTGACTGTGATGCTCTTTCGGTTGTATCATGCAGTCTTTCCTATCTCTCATATTATTATTATTTTATTAGTATTAGTTTCCTTTTATTTGTCATATTTATATTTCAAATATTCTTAGAATACTCTGATGGCAATTATAGACCAAGGGTATTGTATTTATTTATTTATTTTGTTGCTTACCATTTATTGGAGTACTAAAATTTATAGAAAATTGTAGTAAATGGAAGGAATAAGGTGAATGTATACTTAGAACTGTGTTTTTTGTGTAGAGAAAATTTTAGGAAAATCCATATCTAAGGGAAGATGCTGCTGAATTTTCTGTAGAATTTTTTATGGTGTTTTCCCAAGTTGAGGCCACCCTAAGGTTCTAGTAAGGAATTACGGAAGGGGTTCTAGCATTCATAGACAAGCAACACACCTTATTGGTCCCACAGGTAGCATTTTCTTCAAAAAAGATAAAAAGATAAATAAAAAATGTCTTCTAACCATGCCATGTGTCAAAATTTCAGTGATTGACCAGCCAGGTTGTCCAAACTACACCCTGACAGGTGTCACATTTGGGTTTGCTATAACTAGTGTTGTTCAAATAACACCCCATGTTGTTTGAACAACTCCCTACTGATTGAGTTAAATCCCAGTTTGGCCTGAAAAAAGATATGGAGAAAGGATGGTGTCAGATAAGACCCATTTTTTTCACTAAGGAAATAACTTACTGTCAGCCACATTTACCACCTCATTGCTTGCACCACCTGGTTGCCTTCATGAAACCTAACCTCTCCACCAAATCTCATGCTAGGAGGCTTATCGATGCACCGAAATCAATGTCCAACTTCAACAACCATGTCTTGATCCAATTGCTGGATTCAGACTACTTCCAGGTTGAGGGGATACTCTCTTCCATAAGTTTCAAAGTTCTTGAACATGATTCTAACCTCCTTTTAGCTCGAATCAAGCATGTATGACTGGTAGAGTGAAACCCATTATGGCGGTGACTTTTAAGCAAGGAATCCATTCATCACCAACCATCTATGGGCTAGGTAAATTCACAAATGAAATACCCATTCCTTTAGTTTAATTTGGTGTAAAATTTTTAAATTTTGGTTGAGTATTGAGTATAAACCAAAATGAGGGAACTTTAGGATAATACCTTGTAAAATTTGACCCATAATGCAAAATTAGTTTGTATTTTGTGATGCATATAAGCTTCTAATGGTCATGGAAAACTAGTTGAAGGTCTAATTTCATTAGAATACCACATGCAAGAAAAACTCCAATTTTAGATGTCAGATAAGATAGGTTTATACAAAGTCTTCAAGGGACTGTGTGCATATTTATATATATATATATATAAGAAAATGTATATAAATATTTACGTAGGTTATGGTTAGTCATCATGTTATCAGAGTTAGCGTAATACCTCAATTGATCAATCTAAAGTATTGTTTCCATATATGCATCTTAAATGTAATTTAGTTTATTACAAGTTGGCTGACAATTTATCGGTTACTAACTATAGAATTTATATGTATATATTTTAGTAGACTATATGATTTAAGGTCTGGGATCCAAGTTATCTTTATCTCTCATTATTATATTATTATTATATTTCTATTTACATATATGTGATTGGTATATTCATGAAATGCTGTAAAAAAATATGATATTGTTGTAAGTGAAAACTTAGGAAAAGATGAGGCCATCTTGGGGTTTTGGTTTATTATTTATTTCTTATATTTGTATTCCTATGCTATTGTTATCGAAGTCCTACAAATTTGTGAAAATTTGTAGCAAGGCAGGGAGGAAACATTTGGGAGAGTCTAATTTACAAGGGAGATACTGTTGGATTTTCTATAAAATTTTTGGTGGGGTTTCTTTTAGTCAATGCCATCCTAAAGTTCCGATAGATAACCCTATGAGGGTCTTGGCAGTTTGGTTGGAAGTAATACTTTATGATTATTATTAGATTTATGTGATTTTAAGATGCACCATATAATACTAGTGTTATGTATTATTGTTATCATTAATTAGCCGCAGATACTAATTAACCATCCTATTGGAACAAAGGTGAGAGAAAGTAGATAGGTATTTTACAAGGTAAGCATGAGGTGAGCATTAGTCACCCTTTCCTTAGTTGTAGGATAGTAGGTTGTTAGTATAGGCACCTTTGGGATGCAATGGCTTCAGCTGCAGCTGAACTTGCTTGGATATCATACTTGCTACAAGAGATAGGAATCCCTTATGCTAAACCAATCAAACTATACTGTGACAACACTAGTGCTCTTTATCTCACCATTAATCCAGTCTTTAATAATAGAACCAAACATATCCAGCTAGACTATCATTTTATTCGGGAGAAAGTTACATCTGGAAATACAAACACACAGTACTTACCATCTGCTCACCAAGTTGCAGGTCTGTTCACAAAACCCCTCAGTTGTTTTCAATTTGTTCATTTTCAAAGCAAATTGGGAGTTCACAACCTTCTGCTTTCCAGTTTGAGGGGGATGATAAGCTAGATGTGCATGTCCTAAAGCCATGTCAACGTATATCCATGTCATCATATAACAAAGACTAGCAAGAGTTTGTTTTAGATAAGACGACTCCAAATGATAAAATGTATCTTCAAGTTATTAAAAACAGTGAGGGATAAATGTTATCAGGTGATAAAGCTTTGAGAAAGGTTATTGTAGTCATCAATCATCAGTAATACTTATTGTATCTTCTTGTAACGAACTTGTATCTATAATGCCCTACCTTGTTGTATAAATAATGCTATGAGAGTCGCCTTTGTAACAAGCTGAAAATACAGTTTTTTGTCAATATAGTATAAAGCTTGTTTCAATTGTTTTCATCAGTAATGAGGGTTTGATTTCACTTGATTAAAATTGGAGATACAAAATTTAATCTTTAATTTTATTACATTATTTATGATAGTATATATATGCAAGACAAATTGGGTCCAATAAATTTATGAATTGCTATATTTGTATTGCCATATTGAAAATATTGACAGAGGTAAAAAAAAAAACCTTTCCAATAATTTTGTTTAAGGATTCTATTCAGCTGATGTGGCAAAAATAAATGGACATTATCAAAGACATTATTTATTGTAGATAGTCTGTTAGATGGTGTGATTCATCAAAACACTTTTTATCAGAATATTTTTCAAAAGGAAAAAATAGATAAATAAGGAAAAAATAGATAAATAAATTGTTATTAATTATTCTTATTTTTCGAAGGAGAAAAATATATAAACATATCATCGGTTAATTGGGATTTACATAAAAACAATTGAAGAATAATTTTTCGATTGAATGACTATGAACTAAATATTTATGCCACATAGAATAGAAGCTTTTCCAACCTTTATATTACGTATATATAATAATTCACATACCTATTGGAGATGGCTACCTAGCTGATGTAGTCATAATTGACATGTATGTATGTATGGTGTGGAATAATGCCATTACAGGTTGTTATATTGCAACTTTATGTTAATTTTCTCATAAATATGCTATTTTTTACAAACAAAATATTTATCAAATTATATTATCCTTTTATCTTCAAATATTTCCGAAACTAATTCTTGTTTTTGTTTTTTGCAAGAAGTAGTTCTTGTTATGTGTGTCACATATGCGTGCAATATAGCCAAAGATTGTCAAATTAATTCATCACAAATTTAGGATTTGTTTCATTTGGATCTTTGAAGTTATCATTACAATTTAAATCGTGTATCAAACATACTGCAGAAATGAAAAAAAATCATGAATTTTTTAAAAACTAAATATCTTCAATTTTTTTTTTCTTTTACAACAACATAAAAAAATGTGTATAAAAGATATTCTTATTTTAGTCTTTTATTCCGTTTCGTATTTGCCATTTTTTATTTTTTAATATATTAACTATTATTATCTAATGGTTATATTTTTATCATTTTATATTAAAAATAAACAATTTTAATGTATATCTAATACATGTATTTTTTTATTTATAATAAATATTATACGTATATATAAATTTTATAAACTCCCCACTTACATATTCTTTTGCTAAATTTTTCTCCATATTTTTAAATAAATTAGATGATTGATACACGTGCATACTATTTATGTTTTTTTGCCATTCCATATTTTTCCAGTTATGAGAGAAAGTTGAAGAAGCTTTTAGAAAAGGTAAACAAAATATAAGAGAATAAGAAATGAAAATATTTTCATTGTTATTTAAAGTGTCTTTGATCAATGCTCATACAAACACCAACAGGCTCTATTTGTAAAGCTTACAAAAGATAAAATATAGTAGTAGGACTAACTAATGTAGAATATGCAAAAGGAATGTCAAAATTCTCTCCTCATGAGTAAGGATTGATCACTTGATTCTCACTTGCACATAACAACAGAAGTTATTGCTTGATTTCTTGCCTCAATATGACCAATATATAGATGTATATTGGGTATGGATAGAATGCATTTTAGTATTTTAAAGTTTAAGAGTAGTGTAATTTCAACTTTGAACTTTTGATTTGGGTAATTTAAACTTTGAATTTTCATATTGATGGTGTTAAAATTAGTGGTGATGATATTATTTTGACATCATGCTATGTCATGGTTATTTTTTAGAAATAAAAAAATAATTTAAAATTTTGAAAAAAATACATTAGTTATTTTTCCATTTATATTTATGGTTTTTTATTCGAAAAATTGTGTCCTTAATTAAATTAAAATACCCATAATCATAATTAAATATTTTTTATCCTAAAATTATACTAAAATAAAATTAAAAATTTTGGTCTAAAAAAATAATTTTACTAGAGCAAAAATTAAAAATATTTTTTATACCCAAACACACAAAAAAAAAAAAAAAAGTTTTCTCATTTTCCTCTTTTCCATCTTCTTATTCTATATGGTACCCTTAAATAAACATCAAGAAAAAAAGACCAGAATATGAAGGAAAAAAAAAAAAAAGGACCAAATTTTAAAAAATAAAAATAATTTAAAAATTTTTTTTTTTTAAATCATACCAAAAAAATAATGTTTTTTCATTTTCCTTTCTTTCATCTTCTTATTCTAAAATTCTTTGTAGTATCAATATGCAATTTACCTTTAAATAAATATGAAATTTAAAAAAGGGATGAAAATTCTAGATAAATACAATTTTATTAATATTTAGGGAGTTTTTATCAAGATGAAATTTATCTATCAAGCCTATTAGTTATCTAGAAGCTTATGTTGGTGCCTATACAAAAGGGGTCCAGGCTTTATTTTTGCAACACCTAAAAGTTTCCACAAATATCATCACTCATTTCTCTTAATTTTAGTTCTTCAAATTCATAGTTTTAGTTTATTTATTTTTTCATTTGATCCATTTATTTCATAGTCAAGTTTCTTTTTAGTGTTTCTATTTTGTCATTAAGATTTTATTTTTATTAAAGTCATTTTATTCTTTTGAAGCATTATAACCCATTTTCTTTTGTTTTTTGCTTCTAATATAATTGTAACACCTTGCCTCCATAGACAGATCTATTACTCTCTACTGATACTATTCCCAACTAGCCATTGCACTAGGCATAAGATTTTTTGTTCAGAGTTTCCAGGAGGTCATTATCCTTGGATTACTCTCGCTTAAGCAAGCTTAACTTCGGAGCTCTTTCGAACCTTGAAACCAACAACTTTGAAAAGTTGGTGTTTTTAGAGTGGCTATTATTATATTTGAACCATCATCTGTTCCACACCTGATAGCCTACCAACCTTATAAATATAGCCATTGATTTATCAGATCAACCTGCAAAATAGAACACAAAAATAACAAAACCAATGCCTAATGGACGCACTACTTTCTAACATTTCCTCTCAGATTTTTACTAAATAGGCATCATAGACACCTAAAAACCCTAATAGCAATTGTATGTGTCTTATTATAACACTAGTGACTCATTCCCAATTTATATATATATATATACAAAATAATTAATAAATAATAATAGTAATAATAATAATAATAATAATAATAAAATAGGAAATAAATCAATTAGGCTTCTAGAGAATAGGTCCTTCAGTTTAATGAGCCAACTAAAGTACATATATATATACATACAAAAAAATGAATCCTTTAGCTAAAAAAACAATATACATATATATATAGTATTTATTATAAAAAAAATCTATTTTCATTTTGGTTCTCTAGATAAAGATGTATAGTTGCTGAACGCGAATATAGATGAAGAGAAATTAACTATAGAACATATACAGTACAGTACTTTATGATCGATCATGAGTGAACAAATATTCACTGGGTGTGGAAATTTTATTTGAATTAATTCATTACCAAACCTACCTAGTGGGCAAGGGTTTGTTTTATGAGTGTGTACATTAATGGGTAAACATCACGATAATCTTACATATTTTGCTATTTTTTTAATATTATATTTCTGTTATAAAAAATATCAGCACAACATTTTTAAGTTTCATTTTCAATTCAATATATGATGATTTTTAAAAAACTTTATCCCTTAATTTGAGCATTTTGTTGTTGTTTTTTTTTTTCACTTTAAATTTTTTTCTTCCCTAGTTTCTTAGTACCTAAAAAATAACAATAATAAAAGGCAAACATGCGTATATACACTTTATCTAAAATTGCTAAATTTTTAAAATTCTTATGCTAAAATTCTTCTCTTCAATTTATCGAAAAGAAAAAAGAAGAAGTTATATATAATAACTTTGATTGTCTCAAAGACAACTTCTAAAGTTAGCTTATTAACATTGAGTATGTAACTATTTTTTCTTTAAAAAAAGAAGATAATTATGAGTTTCATCGCATTATTTTTTATTCATTAATTATGCTTTATTATTATTATTATCTTTAAGAATGAGTAAAAACATTTCATTAAATATAGGGTAAATAAGTCAAAATTCTGACATTTAAGAAATTAAAAAAGAAGAAGATTATATTGAAACGAAAGCGGTACATTGCTACAGATAGCTTGTTTAACAGGGATTGGTGTTACCATATGTGTAGCTTCTTGTTGGGGTGAGAAGGTTATGACCAAGAGCAAGCTAGCTTGAAGTGTTAGCAACAAGCAAACTTTTGGTGATGCTCTTGGGAATGGTTGTGTGTGAGTTGTGTTTTTAGGTTTTGGTTATGGTGTTTTCTGGTTTTTAGGGTTCCTAGAGTGTTCTAAGGTGTTGAAGAAGAGATAAGAAGAAGGGGACCACGTTGCTTTTGAAAAATGAGGCTTAGATTTGTAGCCATTTCATTCATTTTACTATATAAGCTTGAAATTACAACTAGTTCACACATGCCAAGCATGTGAGCTTACAAAATGAGTAAAATATTTGAAATTTAAAAAGTAAAATGGTCAACACCTAACTTTTCATACACAAAAGAGTCAAAAACCAGCTGCAACATGTCTATTCCAAATATAGTAAAAAGTGGCACATGGTTTGAACTAAGTTCTTATTGTTTAACTAGTTTGGGTAAACAACCAAACTAGCTTCACCTACTTAGTTCCCCTTTGTATCGGCTTATGAAACTTGGTTTGAAGCATCCTTGGTCATCAATAAATATTGTTCCAAGAGCTAGGAAAGTTATGGAACCGGATCATGGGCCAAACAGCTCCAAAACTGGCCCATCTCTGCATACTGGGCCCATCAGATACAGCAATCTTTTTTGAATAGAAAATGGACTTTCCCATGTCATTTTGACCTGAAATTTGAAACATAGTCTTCTATATATGTCTATAGACATCCATCAAAGTTTCAGCCCAAAATTCCATTTGTAACCGGAGATATAAGATAAATAGTGGAGCTATGTTGCTGGAAATTATGAATCCAGCACCATAGGCATTTCAAGCATAACATTCCTACTCTTTTGTGCATAATTTTGCCTATACTTTTGCATACATAACTTAGGTACAAAACATTATCAAAATATACCTTTCATAAATTAAAAACATACAAAAAAAAATATAAACGCATAAAAGGAAAGGATTTGATACCAAGGTGTGCATGCTAGCCCGTGACATGCACCATCAAATGGCAAAATTGCCACACTTCAACACTCCTCCTTGGCAATTTTGTATGAGACGTTGAGAAGTCCTCTCAATATCTCAAATCTCTTCTTTCCCAATGGCTTGGTGAAGATATCCGCCAAGTTCTCCTCGGAAGTCACATACTCCAACTTCACTTCACCACTTGCTTCAAATTCCCTTAAGGAATGATACTTGACCGGTATGTGCTTGATCCTCCCATGTTGGACTGGATTTTGTGCAATTGCTATTGCTGAAGTATTGTCACACAATATCACCGTGGCTTCCTCTTGCTTCAAGCTCAAGTCCTCCAATAATTTCCTAAGCCAAACACCTTGATTAGCACAACTTGAGCAAGCAATATACTCGGCTTCCGCGGTGCTTTGTGCAACGGTTTGTTGCTTCTTGGAATTCCATGAGAAAGGACCATTTCCAAGAGTGTAAATGTAGCCCGATGTGCTCTTGCTATCATCCAAAGAACCAGCCCAATCACTATCACTATAACCAAGCAAAGCTTCATTCATGCCATCCTTGTACCATATACCAAAATCACTAGTACCTTTCAAATACCTTAGGATTCTTTTTGCACAACTAAGATGATTTTGTGATGGCCTATGCATAAATCTTGACAAAACAGCCACACTAAACATGATATCCGGTCTAGTAGAGCATACATATAAAAGGCTACCAATTAAACTTCTATAGATGGAAGGATTTACCTTTGGAGAATCATCATCCTTCACCAACTTGGTGCCTTCATTCATAGGTGTGGCAACGCTATTACAATCCTCCATGTCAAACTTCTTGAGCAACTCCTTCACATAGCTTTCTTGAGATATGAAGATGCCCTTGGATGATTGGACAACTTCAATTCCAAGAAAGTATTTCATCTCTCCAAGGCTCGACATCTCAAAGTTCAATTCTAGCTCACCTTTGAAGTTGCTCACTTCTTTCTCATTACCACCGGTCACTAGGAGGTCATCAACATAAAGAGACACCAACACCATGCAACCATGAGTCCTAATATACAATGTAGGCTCATTAGGACTCCTCCTAAATCCATGCTTTGTCAAAAAACCATCTATCTTGGCATACCATGCCCTAGGAGCTTGTTTAAGGCCATACAAGGCCTTGTGTAGCTTGTACACCTTCTCTTCACTTCCTTTCTTCACAAAACCTTCGGGTTGCACAACATAGACCTCCTCCTTCAATATTCCATTCAAGAAGGCTGACTTCACATCAAGGTGATATACTTTCCAAGACTTTTGTGCCGAAATTGCAAGAAGAAGTCTTATGGTTTCCATCCTTGCAACCGGTGCAAAAGTCTCTCCATAATCCACACCGGCTTGTTGTGCATATCCTTTGACAACAAGCCTTGCCTTGTGCTTATTTATGGACCCATCCGGATTGTACTTGGTCCTAAAGATCCACTTCACCCCAATAGCATTCTTTCCCTTCAGTTTTGTTACCAAGCTCCAAGTGTCATTCTTGTTTATCACATCGATTTCATTTTGCATGGCTTGTCTCCACTCTTTTCTTGCCATAGCCTTATGGACATTGATTGGATCACTCAATGCCACATTACACCTTTCATAAATCTCATTAAGAGGTCTTGTTCCTCTCACACCATCACCAATCTCCAAATCAGCCCCTATGGAGATTTCTAGCTCATTCTCATCATATTCATCATCATGGGCAGCACCTTCATCATTTCCTTGTTCCTCATCATTATCATGAGCTTCAAGCCAATTGTCTTCATCCATACTAGCCAACTCCTCCTTACTACAAACCCATTTAGCTTCCTCATCAACTTTCACATCTCTACTTATCACAGGTTTCTTGGTTTCCAAGTTATACACTCTATATCCCTTGGTCACATCACTATAGCCAACCAAAACACCAACTTGTGACCTTTCATCAAGCTTTCCTCTCTTCTCTTGTGGTACTAGGATGTAACAAATGCTTCCAAATACCCTTAGATGATCAAGAGAAGGCTTATATCCAAACCAAAGCTCAAATGGGGTTTTACTCCTCAAAGACTTGGAGTAAAGCCTATTTTGGATGTAGATGGATGTATTAACTCCTTCGGCCCAAAACTTCTTTGGCAAGCCACTTTCAAACAACAAACATCTAGCCATCTCCATGATGGTACGGTTCTTCCTTTCACATACACCATTTTGTTGTGGTGTGTATGGTGTAGTGAATTGATGAACTATACCATGATCCTTACAAAGTTGTTTGAAAGCCTCACTTGTGTATTCCCCACCATTGTCCGTCCTTAACACCTTTATAGTGCAACCGGATTGATTTTGCACTAACTTCATAAATTCTACAAACTTCTCCAAAGCTTGTGATTTTCTTTCAAGGAAATACACCCAACACATTCTTGAGTAATCATCAATGAAAGTTATGAAATACTTGCTGCCATTTAAGGATGGAACACTCATAGGACCACAAATATCCGAATGTATAAGTCCTAACTTCTCCTTTGATCTCCAAGAACAAGATTGAAATGCTAGCCTAGTATGCTTTCCTTTTTGACACACTTCACACACATGTTCTTGCTTCTCCACCAATGGCATGTCTCTAACAAGTTTATGTGTGTCTACCAATGACTTAAAGCTAGCATGGCCTAGTCTTTTATGCCAAAGTTGAGAGGTGTTCTCAACTTTGGTGTTCAATGCAACCGATGCACCATTTTCATCCATATTCAACCTAAAATTCTTGTTCTTCATTCCAACACACATTAATTCATTTCCATGTGGATCAACTATAGTGCATATCATGTTTGAGAAGTGTAATGCATATTTGTTCTCAAGCATTTGACCTACACTAAGTAAGTTCTCACATAAAGAAGGTACATAGAGAACATCATGGATAGTTTTGATACCTTTGGTGGTGTGTGTCACCACATCTCCTTTGCCTTTCACTTCCATCAAGGCTCCATTTCCAATTTTAACTTTGTTGTGGCTGCTCCTATCCAAGTTTGTGAACCACTCATTCTTGTGAGACATATGGTGTGTTGCTCCACTATCAATGATCATCCTTCATCATTCTTGATGCTACTAAAACAAGTAGCAACAAACAACTCTTCGGATTCACTATCACTTGCATTATCTTTAGCAACATTTGCTTGTTGCTTATCTTTCTTGTTAGCCTTGCATACTCTCTCCACATGACCCTTTTGTTGGCATTTATGGCAAAATGCATCCGGCCTCCCCCAACACCTTCTTGGATGATGACCTTTCTTCTTGCAATGGTGACAAGGTTCATAAGACTTCCTCTCGGGTTTGCTAGTTTCACCTTTCTCCTTTATGACCTTAAGCTTGTTCTTCTTTTGATTTTGTGTCTTTTGATTTTGTTTAGACACAAATGCAGCCTCCATTGATTCTTCATGTCTAATCCTCCTCCTTTGCTCCGTAGCTTGCAAGACATTCACCAACTCGGTCAAGGAAATTTCATTTAGGTTCCTTGACTCCTCCAATGAAGATATCTTAGCTTCAAACCTCTCGGGCAAGGAGACCAACACCTTCTCCACAATCCTTTGGTCACTTAATCTTTCACCTAGCACCCTAATTTGATTCACCACATTAAGAAGCCTTGTGGTGAACTCCTTAACTGTTTCTTTGCCTTTCATCTTGATAGTCTCAAACTCCCTCCTTAGGTTAAGGATTTGCATTTGCCTTGTCCTTGGACTCCCTTGGAACTCATCTTGAAGTTTGTCCCAAGCTTCTTTGGCACTCTCACATGCCATTATCCTTGTGAAAATGGTATCACTAATACAAGAATGAATGGCGGTGAGAGCCTTGAAACCTTTAGCCAATTCCTCCTCATGGTGCTTGATTTGGTTGACCGTTGCCCCTTGTCTCAAAGGCTTGGGTTCTTGGGGATTTATGGTGACCTCCCAAAGACCATAAGCCTTCAAGTAGGCTTGCATCTTGATACTCCAAATGTTGTAGTTCTCCCCATTGAAGATAGGAGGAGAAGGAGTTGAAAAACTTGAAGAAGCCATGTGAATGTTGCTTTCTAGTATGAAGGAATATGAAAATATATTTGTGCTTTCAAGTACCTCTTCACTCTCAAGGAACGAACCAGCCGAAAAACCTCACAAATCTCACAAAAATGTGCCTTTCTCTGATACCACTTTGTTGGGGTGAGAAGGTTATGACCAAGAGCAAGCTAGCTTGAAGTGTTAGCAACAAGCAAACTTTTGGTGATGCTCTTGGGAATGGTTGTGTGTGAGTTGTGTTTTTAGGTTTTGGTTATGGTGTTTTCTGGTTTTTAGGGTTCCTAGAGTGTTCTAAGGTGTTGAAGAAGAGATAAGAAGAAGGGGACCACGTTTCTTTTGAAAAATGAGGCTTAGATTTGTAGCCATTTCATTCATTTTACTATATAAGCTTGAAATTACAACTAGTTCACACATGCCAAGCATGTGAGCTTACAAAATGAGTAAAATATTTGAAATTTAAAAAGTAAAATGGTCAAAACCTAACTTTTCATACACAAAAGAGTCAAAAACCAGCTGCAACATGTCTATTCCAAATATAGTAAAAAGTGGCACATGGTTTGAACTAAGTTCTTATTGTTTAACTAGTTTGGGTAAACAACCAAACTAGCTTCACCTACTTAGTTCCCCTTTGTATCTGCTTATGAAACTTGGTTTGAAGCATCCTTGGTCATCAATAAATATTGTTCCAAGAGCTAGGAAAGTTCTGGAACCGGATCATGGGCCAAACAGCTCCAAAACTGGCCCATACTCTGCATACTGGGCCCATCAGATACAGCAATCTGTTTGGAATAGAAAATGGACTTTCCCATGTCATTTTGACCTGAACTTTGAACCATAGTCTTCTATATATGTCTATAGATATCCCTCAAAATTTCAGCCCAAAACGCCATTTGCAACTTGAGATATAAGATAAATAGTGGATCTATGTTGCTGGAAATTATGAATCCAGCACCATAGGCATTTCAAGCATAACATTCCTACTCTTTTGTGCATAATTTTGCCTATACTTTTGCATACATAACTTAGGCACAAAACATTATCAAAATATACCTTGCATAAATTAAAAACATACAAAAAAAAATATAAACGCATAAAAGGAAAGGATTTGATACCAAGGTGTGCATGCTAGCCCGTGACATGCACCATCAAATGGCAAAATTGCCACACTTCAACACTTCTAACAAGTTTGCTCTTTTTAGGAGGTCATGAGCATACTTTGTCTAAAGACCAATCCACCATGAAAGGGCCGAACCTCAATACCCAAAAAATAATGGAGATAATCGAAATCCTTTAGAGCAAAATCCTTGTTTATCCGGTTGACTAAAGCAACTACTAGAGAAGCATTAGAACTTGTCAAAAGTACATCATTTACATATATGAGGAGAAGAGTGATGTCAATATTATTCTTGAAAATAAACAAAGATGAATAAACTCTATTGCACTTGAAACCCAAACTAATTAGATTTTGAGATAAACAATCAAACAAGCTCTAGGATCTTGTTTTAGACCATAAAGAGATTTCATTAGAAGTCACACATAATCTAGGTGTTTGTTATCAATGAAATTTGGAGGTTGCTTCATGAAAACTTTTTCTTTAAAATGTCCATTCAAGAAAGCATTTTTGACATCAAGCAGCTATCCAACCAGATGAAATGACAATGGATGTAATTAACCGAATGGAGCTTGGTTTTACTACCGGGCTGAAAGTCTCATCATAGTCCAGTCCTTCAATCTGTGTATAACATTTGACTACCAAGCATGCTTTATAACGATCCAAAGAGACATCTTCTTTGTATTTCATACAGTATACCCACTTAGAACCTACCACATTCATATTTACTAGTTATGGTACTTACACCCAAGTGCAATTATGGTGGAGTGCTAATAATTCTTCAAGCATGGCATTCTTCCATTCAAGTATTTGTATGGTTTCTAAAGATTTTGGGGTGGTAACAATATTTGTTTCAGTGAGAAGAGCAGTGTTTATATGATTGTGTCAATGAAGCTCGGTTATGCAGTGTGGGTTTTGTTTGAGCCGACGCCATGTAAGCATTAGATAGTGAGGTTGTTTGGATGGTTGAGAAAAAGGAGATGGTAACGGTGGGAAATCTAATTTTACAAATAACTAAGATGATATGTCTTGAGTGGTATTGGAAGGAATTATTATGGCTGTAGGAGACTGTGGTTGCGTAGTGTGTGGCTATAGAGAGGATTCTATTATGGAACTAGAAGCTTGCGTTTGTGATGATTGAGTGGTTGCGTTAGAGAAGTAATCCTCTCATGAAGTTTGGGGTGGTAACACAGATGTTGTCTTTTCACAATAGTTGGTAGGTAATGAGTTTTTGGACAATTCTTTTTCATGACTATCGAATGAGCTGTTTATTTTGGATACCTCATACCATTCATCAGAATTAAAAAAAGTGGTAAGTTGTAGAGGTTCCTGTGAAATAGAAGAAGAACTCGTTTTGAAAGGAAATAAAGTTTCATCAAATACAATATGCCTTGAAACAAATACACGGTTTTCCTTTGGATCCAAGCATCTATAACCCTTTGTGAGATGGATTGTATCCAATGAAAATACATGGATAAGTTTTCTTCATAAACTTATTGTTTCCTGGTTTTCTAAGATATGGATAACATCTGCAGCCTAAAACTTTGAGACCCATATAATGTGGTATTGTTCCATATATTTTTTTATATTGGATGTCCATTTTTAAATATGAAGAGGGTAGTCTATTTATTAAATATATAATAGTTAAAAAAACATCCACCCAATACTTTTGTGGTATCTCTGCATGAAACATCATAGTTAAACTTGTTTCAGCAAAATGACTATGCTTTCTTTCAGTAACACCATTTTGTTGTGGTGTTTCTAGACAAGAAATTTGATGAAGAATACCACAATGTTCTAGATGAGACATAAACATCTTTGATTGGAATTAACCACCACCATCACTTTGAAAAATTTTAATTTTTTTGTCAATCTGATTTACAACCATTTTATGAAATTTAAGGAAGAAATCCAATTTCCTTTTCAAAGGATATAGCCAAGTGAATCTACTGTAATCATCAATGAAAATAACATAATATTGAAAAACTTGATTAGATAAGATGGGAGCAGGTCCCCAAAGATTTCAATGTATCTTATTTAATGGAGCAGAAGAAATATTATTGGAATCACCTAAAGGAAGTTTACATTACTTGCCTAATTGACAACTTTCATGCATAGGAGAATTTTTTATCCAACTTGAAACATAAATTTTTTTATTTTTATCTAAAATCTGCTAAAAATGAAAGTTTGGATGACCCAATCTTTGATGCTATATTTTAGATGAAATAACCCCCATCCTTTGTTGCTACCAATGCCTAATTGTAGCCATCATCATCATCCAAAGCATATAGTCAACCTTGTTAGTGCCCTTTGGCTATTACTTGGTTGTTAAGATCCTTAATCAAAAAACAAGAAGAGGTGAATTCCACACTACAGGCATTATCATCAGTAAATTTAATAACTGAAAGAAGATTCTTTGCCAAACTTGCAAATACCAAAACATTTTTTAAAGAGATTTTTTTTTGTCCAATTTTAAGTAGTATTTCCAGTATGGGAAATTGGCAAAGTTTTTCCATTACCCACATACATAACATTTGTTCCCTTAGAGTATCCCCAAGGATTCTTTAAAAATAAAAATCATCTTTTGTATAATAAAGAACATCTTTATGTTTAAAGAGTTACACTTTAAATCTCCTCCAACAATACTCTTTATATCATATTCTTTATTTTTATTTTTTCAATAAACATTTATTATTATGTTTTTTCCCCTCATTTTTTTGGTTTTTTGTCAGAATTCCCTCTTAATTATTTTATTATTTCCCTCCATTTTTCTTCGTAGGTCCAACCAAATCATTAAATATATTAACATAGTAGTCTTGAAATTTGGTAATCATTAAATAATGAAGAGTGTTTTTGGCTCCTCAAATTTGGAGAGTCAAACCGACTCTGTATTTTTAAAAGTTAAAATAAAGAGTGGGTTGGAGGCTGCTTTTACATATTGACTCTTCAAAATAAAGATATAAAGAGTCCCTTGGGGATGCTTAGATGCTCTTATATGGTTTAGAGTTTGATAAGGTACCTGTATCATTAATCATGTGAGATGTGGCTCCAAAATCTACAACGAATGTGGGTTCTTCTTGAATTTTATAGGTAGCATTAGCTTCATTGATTCCATCGGCTTCATTTATTGGGTCATATCTATTCTAATAGTTAGGAGCAGTATGAAAAGGTCTAACACATATTTGACATACAACTACTTCATTTTGAGTAATGTTTGAAGATGGTCTAGTTGCTATGTTGAATGAGAGGGAGCCTCCACAGCCTTGTGTTGAGTAATTAAAGCCTCCACAACTTTGCATGGAATAGGTTGCAGGATTGAAACCACATCCATGAAAATTGAACTTGCCACCAATTCCTCTTCCTGCCCAATGACCTCTTTGACTAACAAATGCATGTTCTTGATTCAAATCCTATTTTTCTTCTAAAAAATTTCTTAGGACTTGTTCATGACTTTTTGAAGATAGATCAAACTCTATAAGCATTGGATATGAAGGTTTTGATAGCATAACAAACCTGAAATCTTGATATTGATGGCCTAATCCTCTAAATGGATGAAAGCATTTATCCAAGTCATTTACAGGCTTTGCAATTGCAGAGAGATTATCACAAATAGAATTAAAGGCTTTGAGATACTCATCTAAGGTTGCCTATCCTTTCTTCAATCCCATGAGATGATCAGTCAGATAAATTTCCTTCTCCTTCGTAGCTAGCAACAGATGCTCTTTAGTGGCATGCCAAAGACTGAAAGTTATATGCAGGCTGAAATTGAAGTTGAGTATGTCAGCTGTCATTGTTCTAAGCAACCACGTTGTAAAAAAACCATCATTACTAATCCACAATTGATAATTTGGATTATGAACTCCGCTGCTTGCAATGCTTCTGCTAGTTTCTATTTGAATTTCTTCTAATCGATGCTCATCATCAATTATATGATGTAGAATTCCTAAACTTTGAATTGAGGGAGGCATCTATGATCTCCACATAAAATAATTCAAAGAATCCAGTTTTCTAGATATTAAATTGGAACATTGGTTAAAGGATTGGCAATTAGTCTTGGTTCAACTTTTGAAGCTATATTCAAGTTCAACTTTGAAGTCTTTCCAAGCTTTGATACCATGATGAAAACAAATGAAATAAGGTTTATCATATTGATAAAAACTGTATTTTTAGCTTGTTACAAAGGTGACTCTCATAGCATTACTTATACAGCATTGTAGGGCATTATAGATACATGTTAGTTACAAGAAGATACAAAAAGGATTACTGATGACTGATGACTAGAACAACCTTTCTCAAAGCTTTATCACCTGATAATGTTTATCTGTCACTGTTTTTAATAACTTGAAGATACCTTTTATCTTATCTAAAACAAACTCTTACTGTTCTTGGTTATATGATGACATGGCTATATGGTAAGACATGCACATCTAGCTTATCAATTACTTCCCATGAATAATTGCTAGGGATGACAGAATTTGAACCCCTTACATTTGTACAAAGTATACCATTAAATTAACATAAAAAGGTTACCATATATATGTATATCATGGCATTTTTCCACACACCATAGATGCATTCATGCATGCATATTAATGATATATATCTATATACATGAGTAGTGGCAGGTGGCAACCACCTAGTTGTTGGCATTTGCTTATGTGAGTACTGCCTGAATTATAGGGCAATTGCCATCATTAATTGACACATGCACCAAGTATACACCATAGCTGCTAGTGCTTTTATCACTATTTGGAGGATTCTTCAGATCATTTGTATACTGCTCAAATTGACGTGGTTTTTTTTTTTTTTTTTTTGGCAGGAAATAAAGCAGTGTATACCAACATATCAATATATCACAAATATACAAAATGAAACAATTGCATTCCGATGGCCTACATCTTTCCTCTATTAAATAAATAATTGTGGACTTAGCATAATTACTCATTTACAGGGTTTATTTATATCATTAATGAGACTAACTTATTTTATTATTTGTAGTAAGGCCCTTGGTCACACACTCTGTATAAGACTCCAGTTGGCCCATTGGATTGGAGGACCAACTCTCTTTATAAGCCTATTTATATTATTATATTATTAAATGATTATTATTTTGTGTGTGTTAAAATTAATGGATAAATCTGACTTGCAGAGACTATAGAAGATCTAGGACAAGCAAACAGATATATGCCATATGGTATTTTTTGAGATTAAGGTTTTCAGAGATCTGAGAGTGGTTTGAGAGTTGTGTGTCTACAGGCACTACTTTACATTATTTTCTATTTTGTAGAATTAAAGATTTAATTTATCAATGGCTGCGTTTGGAGGTTAGTAATTTATGTTTTAATGGAATTTATTATGTATATTTAGATCCATAAAATCTAACAACCTCTCGATTTTTGTCTAAAACAATTCACTCTCCACTTTCTACATTTTTCTATCTCCACTTTCTCACTCCATAATTAATTTAATTATATATAATACGATATTAGGAGTATTTTTGTTTAAATGGCTCGGTTTAACTTGTCCATTCAATTATTGATACCAAAATCTTACCAAACAAAAGAATATATTTCATCCTCTATATCATTCTATCCTCAGTTCCATTTTTACAACCAAACACCACCTAAATTCTTAAGCATCAAGAAAATGTGCACACATACAGTTTTTTCATTGTCTATCAAACTATGTACAATATACAGATTGAGAAAATTTGTGCTAGCTAGCTAGTGCAAGGTATATAGTTATAGGTCCTACCAGGAAGCACTAGTAGTTGGGCATTAATTACTATATATTATCTTAGTTATGTATTAATGTAAGGTAAATATTTTTATAGTCCTCCCTATTTTACTATTTTTTCAATATTATATTTTTATTATAAAAAATATATATATACGGCCCCTCATGTCATGATCATTTTCTTGTTAATGCTATAGAATATAGAGGCCTAGTGGAAGCACTTCAATATCTCACATTCACAAGGCTAGACATTTAGCATGCTATGAATCAAGTCTGTCAGCATTTTCAGAATCCCATATAGTAGCATCTTCAAGAAATTAAACATATACTAAGCCATGTTTGTGGCACAATGGACTGTGGTTTATGTTTCTTAAACCAAAGCTCAAATTCACCTCAAGGATGCTTTGATGCTGACCAGGCTGGCTACCCTTTAACACGATGAAGTACCACTTGATTTTGCATTTATTTTGGTGCAAACATAATCTATTGGTTATAAAAAAAAGTGACCTACTATTGCCCATTCAAGTAAGGAAGCAAAATATAGAGCAGTGGCTTGAACTGTAGCTGAACTCGCTTGGATATCATACTTGCTACAAGAGATAGGAATGCCTTATGCCAAACCGATCAAATTGTACTGCGACAACATTAGTGCTCTTTATCTTACCATTAATCCAGTCTTTCATAATAGAACCAAACACATCCAGCTAGACTATCATTTTATTCAGGAGAGAGTTGCATCTGGAGATACAAACACATGGTAATTACCATTTACTCACCAAGTTGCATATCTGTTCACAAAACCCCTCAATCGTTTTCAATTTGTTCATTTTCAAGGCAAACTGGGAGTTCACAAGCTTCCACTTACCAGTTTGAGGAAGATGATAAGCTAGATGTGCATGTCTTAAAGCCATATCAATGTATATCCATGTCATCATATAACAAATACTAGCAAGAGTTTGTTTTAGATAAGACAACTCCAAGTGATAAAAGGTATATTCAAGTTATTAAAAACGGTGAGGGATAAACATTATCAGGTGATAAAACTTTGAGAAAGGTTGTTTGTAGCTATCAGTCATTAATAATCCTTGTTGTATCTTCTTGTATCTATAATGCCCTACAATGTTGTATAAATAATGCTATGAGAGTCACCTTTATAACAAGCTAAAAATACATTTTTTATCAATATAGTATAAAGCTTATTTCATTTGTTTTCATCAGTAATGAGGGTTCGATTTCACTTGATTAAAATTGGAGATACAAAATCAATCTTTAATTTTATTATATTATTTATGATTGTATATATTTGCAAGATAAATTGGGTCTAATAAATTTATGAATTGCTATATTTGTATTGCCATATTAAAAATATTGACAGAGATTTTTTTTAAAAAAAAAGTCTCCAATAATTTTTTTTAAGGATTTTATCAAGCTGATGTGGCAAAAATAAATGGACATTATCAAAGATAGTATCCATTGTAGATAGTCTATTAGATAGTATGATTCGTCAAAATATTTTTTATGAAAATATTTTTCAAAAGGAAAAAATAGATAAATAAATTGTTATTAATTATTATTATTTTTCTAAAGAGAAAAATATATAAACATATCGTCAATTAATTGAGATTCACATAAAAACAATTGAAGAATAATTTTTAGGTTGAATGACTATTAAGTAAATATTTATGCCACATAGATTAGAAGATTTTTCAACCTTTGTATCACATATAGATAATAATTCACATACCTATTGGAGATGGTTACCTAGCTGATGCAGTCATAATTGACAAGTATATATATTGCAACTTTATGTTAATTTTCTCATATATATTCTATGCTTTTACAAATAAAATATTTATCAAGTTATATTATCCTTTTATCTTTAAATATTTCCAAAGCTAATTCATTTTTTTTTCCGAGAACTAATTCTTGTTATGTATGTCATGTTTGCATGCAATATAGCCAATGATTGTGAAATTCATCACAAATTTAGGATTTATTTCATTGGGATCTTTGGAGTTTCTAATCATTACAATTTAAATTATTAGATTTTTAAAATTACAATTGCATTTTGTAAAAGATGCGATACTGATCCAAATCAAGGATATGAATGACATAATAAGGGGAAAAAGATAAAGCTTTTCAAAACTTGATAGAAGGTTAATGATATTTTTGAAATTAAAAGGATTAAATTATATTTAAGTGCCAAACCTTAGGAGATAGTATATTTATTTTTTTTAGAAGAAAACTTTAAGAAAGAGCCTAGTCAGTAAATTTGCAAATAAGAAGCATTTCAAAAAAAATTTCCATATTTTGTATCAATTTCATATGTAAAAAAAAAAAAAAAAAAAAAAAAAAAAGAACCATTTTTTTAAGAAAAAATTTAAATCGTGTATTAAACATATTGCAGAAATGAAAAAAAAGAAAAAAAACATGAATTTTTGAAAAACTAAATATCTTCAATTATTTATTTTCTCTTTTACGACAACATAAAAAAAAATGTGTATAAAAGAGATTTTTTATTTTAGTCTTTTATTCTTTTTAGTATTTTCTATTTTTATTTTTTTAATATATTAACTATTATTATCTAATGGTTACATTTTTATCATTCTATATTAAAAGTAAATAATTTTAATATATATTTAGTACCTGTATTTTTTAATTTATAATAAATATTATACGTATATATCAATTTTATAAACTCCCCACTCAAATATTCTTCTATTAAATCTTTCTCCATATTTTTGAATAAATTAAATGATTTATACACGTATGTACTATTTATGGTTTTTTTGCCATTCCGTATTTTTCCAACCATGAGAGAAAGTTGAAGAAGCTTTTAGAAACGGTAACAAAATATAAGAGAATAAGAAATGGAAATATTTTCATTGTTGTTTAAAGTCTTTGATCAATGCTCATACAAACACCAACGGGTTCTATTTGTAGAGCTTACAAAAGATAAAATATAGTAATATGAATAATTAACGTAGAATATCCAAAAGGAATGTAAAAATTCTCTCTCCAATGTGCAGGGATTGATCGCTTGATTCTGACTTGCACATAACCACATAAGTTATTGCTTGATTTCTTGCCTCAAAATGACCAATATATAGATGTATATTGGATATGAGTAAAATGCATTTCGATATTTTAAAGTTTAAAAGTGGTGTAATTTTAACTCTGAACTTTTGATTTAGGTAATTTAAACTTTGAATTTTTAAAACCATTACAAAAATACATTAGTTATTTTTCCATTTATATTTATGATTTTTTATTTGAAGAATTATGTCCTTAATTGAATGAAAATACCCACAATCATAATTAAATATTTTTGAACCTAAAATTAGACCAAAATAAAAATAAAATTTTTGGTTTAATAAAAGAATTTTACCAGAGTAAAAATTAAAAATATTTTTTAAGCCCAAAAAAAAAAGAAAAAGAAAATTAGACCATAGCAAGAAAAGAAAATCAGACCAAATTTTTAAAAATAAAAATAATTAATTTTTTTTTTAAATTAGACTAAAAAAATAAAGTTTTCTTATTTTCCTCTTTTCCATCTTCTTATTCTAAAATTCTTTATGTAACCGTTAAATAAACATTAAAAAAAACCGGAATATGGAAAAAAAAAAAGACCAAATTTTAAAAAATAAAATAATAATTTTTTTTTTAAATTAGACTAAAAAAATAAAGTTTTCTCATTTCCCTCTTTTCCATCTTTTTATTCTAAAATTCTTTATGGTACCCTTAAATAAACATAAAAAAAAAAAGAATATGAATAAAAAAGGACCAAATTTTAAAAAATAAAAATATATTTTTTTAAAAAAAAGTGTTTTTTTTTTTTGAAATTACACAAAAAACAAAATAATGTTTTTTTTCATTTTCCTCTCTTTCATATTCTTATTCTAAAATTCTTTATAGTATCAAAGAGCAATTTACCTTTAAATAAATTTGAAATTTAAAAGAGGGATGAAAATTCTAGATAAATACAATTTTATTAATATTTAGGGAACTTTTATCAAGGTCGAATTTATCTGATCAGGCCTATTAGTCATCTAGAAGCTTATGTTGGTGCCTATACAAAAAGGGTCCAAGCTTTATTTTTGACACACCTAAAAATTTCCACAAATATCATCGCTTCTTTCTCTCAAATTTAGTTCTTCAAGTTCATAGTTTTATTTTATTTATTTTTTTCATTTGATCTATTTATTTCATAGACAAGTTTTTTTGTTAGTGTTTCTATTTTCTCATTAAGATTTTATTTTTATTAAAGCCATTTTATTCTTTTGAAGCATTATAACCCATTTTAGAATTCTCTTTTGTTGTTTGCTTCTGATATAATTGTAACACCTTGCCTCCATAGGTGAATCTATCACTCTATACTGATACTGTTCCTAATTTGCCACCACACTAGGCATAAGGTTTTTTGTTCAGAGTTTCCAGGAGGTCATCATCCTTGGATTACTCTCGTATAAGCAAGCTTAACTTCGAAACTCTTTCGAACCCTGAAGCCAACAATTTTGAAAAGTTGATGATTATGTTTTGAGAGTGACTATTATTATATTTGAATCATCCTCTGTTCCACACCAGATAGCCTACCAATTTCCTACACCCTTAGGGCCCAATGTCCTCATTGGGTACGAGTTTTGATACCATTCGTGCTCATGTTAAACATTTAATTTGAGTACAAGCTTTGATACCATTTATAGCATCCCGTCTTCACTTACAGACCTGTCACTCTTGCTAATATTGTTGAGAATTTAGCCATCGCATTTGGTATGAAATTTTTTGTTTAGAGCTTCCCAAAAGGTCACCCATCCTTGAACCACTCTCTCGTGAGAATGCTTAACTTCAAAGTTCTTTTGAATCTTGAAGCCAACTGCTTTGAAAAGGTCTTAACATACTTACATTTGAACCATCCCTTGTTGCACATCTAGGTGATGTGGGATTAGATACTGGGTAGCCTACCAATACCCCATACCCGATCATATTGGTCATCACACAATTGCCTGATTATTTTGTTATTCATTTTATTTTCCTTCCGTTTAGTATTTAATTTGAAGGTGGCATGCCCTGTACATCACAGAGATTGCATAATGTTATCAATGTCAAGACCTAACCAAGAAACCTTTTAGGACTTCCAAGTGGCCATATCTAGGGAATGTTCTACTACAGATTCTATGGCACATGCTGGCAGAATCCCTGCTATGATGTGGACATTCCAAGAATACAACCTTGCTATTTAAAACACACTTCAATATTAATATACCAACTCCACAACTTTCACAAATACAATTCAACAATTTGCAACACTTTATATATCACATCACACACACACCTTAAGTCCATACTATCATCTGAACATTTGTAAAAAGTAAAGAATTAGATTAATCCGAATAGAAATATTGAACAATAGAATTAGGAAAAAAAAGATGACACAAAAGGGTATAATACTTTGCAAGGCACGGGAACGCAAGACGCGTTACAGAAGGGATAAGAAACAATTAGCTATCAACCAAAACCTAGGAGGACAGGTTTTGAAACAAGAAAAATGTGTGATGATAAATATCCTAGTGAGTGGTGAATAACATTAACAGTAATAATAATAATAATAATAGAAAAAGATTACTTGTAAAGAAATGTGAAGAAGACATCCCAATTAATAATAATAATAATAATAATCCATATATATATATAATAAATTAAAATTCAACCTTTGAAATTTATTTTTTGTGGAAAAACTCACACAAGCGCTTGATTTCAATTCCCCATTATAAAACTATCTTCACAAAACCCGAAATACAATTTTCCATATGAAATCAATGTGTAAAGGGATAAAATTAATTTTATAAAAATTCTTCATAAAAACCAAATTGTGGAATTGTATTTGTGGAAGTTGTGGAGTTGCTATATTTATATTGAAGTGTTTTTTAAATAGCAAGGTTGTATTTTTGGGAATGTTCATATTGTAGCGGGGATTCTGCCAGCATGTTCTACTGAATCTCTAGTAGAGCTTTCCCTAGATATGGCCACTTGGGAGCTTTAAAAGGTTTCTTGGTTGGGTCTTGACATTGATAATATTAAGCAATCTCTATGATGTACAGGGCATGCCACCTTCAAATTAAATATTAAACTGAAGGATAATAAAATGAATAATAAAATAATCAGGCAATTGTGTGATGACCAATGTGATCGGGTATGGAGCACTAGTAGGCTACCTGGTATCTAATCCCACATCACCTAGGTGTGGAACAGAGGATGGTTCAAATGTAAGTATGATCACTATCACAATGTTGAGACCTTTTCAAAGCGATTAGCTTCAAGATTCCAAAAAACTCTGAAGTTAAGCATGCTAAGGCAAGAGTAGTTCAAGGATGGGTGACCTCTTGGAAAGCTCTGAACAAAAAATTTCTTACCGAATGCAATGGTTAAATTGCCAACAATATTAGTAGAGAGTGATAGGTCCATCAGTGAAGGCGGGCTACTACAAATGGTATCAAAGCCTGCACCCAAATCGAAAGTGTACCAATGAGTACAAAGGGTATCAAAACTTGTACCCAAATCAGAAGTGTACCAATGAGGACGTTGGACCCTAAGGAAGGTGGATTGTGATGATCAGTGTGGGGCATTGGTAGGCTATCTAGTGTGGAACATAGAATGGTTCAAATATATTAATAGTCATTCTCAAAACACCGACTTTTCAAAGTTGTTGGCTTCAGGGTTAGAAAGAGCTCCGAAGTTAAGCTTGCTTATGCCAGAATAATCCAAGGATGGTGACCTCATGGAAACTCTGAATAAAGAACCTTACGCCTAGTGCGGTGGCAAATTGGAAGTAATATCAGTAGAGAGTGACTGATCCGCCTATGGAGATAAGGTGTTACAATTATATCAGAAGCAAACAACAAAAGCGAATTCTAAAATGGGTTATAATGCTTCAAAATAATGAAATGACTTTAATAAAAATAAAATCTTAATGAAAAAATAGAAACACCAAAAAGAAACTTGACTATGAAATAAATGGATCAAGTGAAAAAATAAATAAACTAAAACTAAGAAATTTAAGAACTAAAATTGAGAGAAATAAGCATTGATATTTGTGGAAATTTTTACGTGTGTCAAAAATTAAGCTTGGACCCCTTTTGTATAGGCACCAATATAAGCTTCTAGGTAACTAATAGGCCGGATAGATAAATTCCATCTTGATAAAAATTCCCTAAATATTAATAAAATTGTATTTATCTAGTATTTTCATCCCTCTTTTAAATTTCATATTTATTTAAAGGTAAATTGCACGTTGATACTATTATGAATTTTAGAATAAGAAGATGAAAGAAAGGTAAATGAAAAATCATTTTTTTTGTCTAATTTAAAAAAAAAAAACTTTTTTAAAAAAAATTATTTTATTTTTTTAAAATTTGGTTTTTTTTTTTCCCATATTCTGGTCTTTTTTCTTTTTTTGATGTTTATTTAAGGGTACCATAAAGAATTCTAGAATAAGAAGATGGAAAAGAGGAAAAGGAGAAAACTTTATTTTTTTTAGTCTAATTTTTTTTTTAAATTTATTTTTATTTTAAAAATTTTGGTCTAATTTTCTTTTTTTTTCTTTTTTTTGTTTGGGCATAAAAAATATTTTTAATTTTTGCTCTAGTAAAATTATTTTTTTATTACACCAAAAATTTTATTTTATTTTGGTCTAATTTTAGGATCAAAAACATTTAATTATGATTGTGGGTATTTTAATTTAATTAAGGATACAATTTTTCAAATAAAAAACTATAAATATAAATGGACAAATAACAAATGTAATTTTTTCAAAATTTTAAATTATTTTTTATTTCTTAAAAATAATTATAACATAGCATGATGTCAAACTAATATCATCACCATTAATTTACCACCATCATAAAGTGAATCAATTTGTAATGGTTTTGCAAATTCAAAGTTTAAATTATCCAAATCAAAAGTTCAAAGTTGAAATTACACCACTCCTAAACTTTAGAATACCAAAATGCATTCTATCCATATCAAATATACATCTATATATTGGTCATATTGAGGCAAGAAATAAAACAATGACTTTTGTGGTTATGTGCAAGTAAGAATTAAGCAATCAATCCCTACTCATGGGAGAGAGAATTTTGACATTCCTTTCGCATATTCTACATTAATTAGTCCTACTACTATATTTTATCTTTTGTAAGCTCTACAAATAGAGCCTGTTGGTGTTTGTATGAGCATTGATCAAGGACTCTTTAAGTAACAATGAAAATATTTTCATTTCTTATTCTCTTATATTTTGTTTACTTTTTCTAAAAGCTTTTTCAACTTTCTCTCATAGTTGGAAAAATACAAAATGGCAAAAAAACATAAATAGTACGTACGTGTATAAATCATTTAATTTATTTAAAAATATGGATAAAAATTTAGCAGAAGAATATGTAAGTGGGGAGTTTATAAAATTTATATAAATGTATAATATTTATTATAAATTAAAAAACACAGGTACTAAATATACATTAAAATTATTTATTTTTAATATAAAATGATAAAAAATAACCATTAGATAATAATAGTTAATATATTAAAAAAATAAAAAATAGCAAATACGAAAAGGAATAAAAGACTGAAACAAAAATCTCTTTTATACACATTTTTTTATGTTGTTGTAAAAGAGAAAAATTTTTTTGAAGATATTTAGTTTTTAAAAAATTCATGGTTTTTTTTCTTCATTTCTGCAGTATGTTTTATACACGTTTTAAATTGTAATGATTACAAACTTCAAAGATCCACATGAAATAAATCCTAAATTTGTGATGAACTAATTTGACAATCATTGGCTATATTGCATGCATACGTGACATACACAACAGGAATTAACTCTTGCCCCAAAAAAAAAAATAATAATAATAATTAGTTCTGGAAATATTTAAAGATAAAAGGATAATATAATTTGATAAATATTTTGTTTGTAAAAAATAGCATATTTATGAGAAAATTAACATAAAGTTGCAATATAATAACCTGTAATGGCATTATTCCACACCATACATACATACATGTCAATTATGACTACATTAGGTGATATAAAGGTTGGAAAAAATTCTATTCTATGTGGCATAAATATTTACTTAATAGTCATTCAACCTAAAAATGATTCTTTAATTGTTTTTATCTAAATCTCAATTAATTGATGATATGTTTATATATTTTTCTCCTTAGAAAAATAATAATAATTAAGAACAATTTATTTATCTATTTTTTCCTTTTGAAAAATATTTTGAAAAAAAAATGTTTTGATGAATCACACCATCTAAAACAAACTCTTGCTAGTCTTTGTTATATGATGACATGGATATACGTTGACATGGCTTTAGGACATGCACATCTAGCTAGCAAGGGAAGGTTGTGAACTCCCAATTCGCTTTGGAAATGAACAAATTGAAAACAACTGAGGGGTTTTATGAACAAATCTACAACTTGGTGAGTAGATGGTAAGTACTGTGTGTTTGTATCTCCAGATGTAACTTTTTCCTAAATAAAATGATAGTCTAGCTGGATGTGTTTTGTTCTATTATGAAAGACTGGATTAATGGTGAGATAAATAGCACTATTGTTGTCACAGTATAGTTTGATTGGTTTAGCATAAGAGATTCCTATCTCTTGTAGCAAGTATGATATCCAAGTGAGTTCAGCTGCAGCTGAAGCCATTGCATCCCAGAGGTGCCTATATTAACAACCTACTATCCTACAACTAAGGAAAGGGTGACTAATGCTCACCTCATGCTTACCTTGTAAAATACCTATCTACTATCTATCACCTTAGCTCCAATAGGATGGTTAATTAGTATCTGTAGGCTAATTAATGTTAACAATAATACATAACACTAGTATTATATGGTGCATCTTAAAATCACATAAATCTAATAATAATCATAAAACATTACTTCCAACCAAACTGCCAAGACCCTCATAAGGTTATCTATCGGAACTCTAGGATGGCATTGACTAAAAGAAACCCCACTAAATTTTAAAGAAAATCTAGCAGCGTCTCCCTTGTAAATTAGACTTTCCCCAATGTTTCCTCCCTGCCTTGCTACAAATTTTCACAAATTTGTAGGACTTTGATAACAATAGCATAGGAATACAAATATAAGTAATAAATAATGAACCAGTAATACCTTTACATGTGTTAGGATCCCTTCTAGAACTTTCTACCTAAACCCCAACATGGCCTCATCTTTTCCTAAGTTTTCACTTACAACAATATCACATTTTTTTTTTTACAGCATTTCATGAATATACCAATCACATATATGTAAATAGAAATATAATAATAATAGTAATAATAATGAGAGATAAAGATAACTTGGATCCCAAATCCTTAAACGTATAGTCTACCAAAATATATACATATAAATTGTATAGTTAGTAATCGATAAATTGTGAGACAACTTGTAATAAACTAAATTGAGGTATATATGGAAACAATACTTTATGGAATAATTGAGGTATATGGAGAGATGCATATATGGAAACAATACTTTAGATTGAATAATTGAGGTATTACGCTAACTCTAATAACATCATGACTAACCATAACCTATGTAAATATTTATATACATTTTCTTTATATATATATAAATATGCACACAGTCCCTCGAAGAATTTGCATAAACCCACCTTATCTGGTGTCTAAAATTGGAGTTTTTCTTGCGTTTGGTATTCTAATGAAATTAGACTTTCAACTAATTTTCCATGACCATTAGAAGCTTATATGCATCACAAAATACAAACTAATTTTGCATTCTGGGCCAAATTTTACCAGGTATTATCCTAAAGTTTCCCCATGTTGGTTTATACTCAATACTTAACCAAAATTTAAAAATTTTACACCAAATTGAAGCTAAAGGAATGGGTATTTCATTTGTGAATTTACCTAGCCCATAGATGGTTAGTGGTGAATGGATTCCTCACTTAAAAGTCATCGCCAAAGTGGGTTTCACTCTACCAATCATAAATGCTTGATTCAAGCTAAAAGGCATTTAGAATCATGTTCAAGAAGTTTTAAAATTGTGGAAGAGAGTATTCCCTTGACCTAGAAGTGATCTGAATCTAGCAATCCGATCAAGACATGGCTGTTGAAGTTGGATGTTGATTTCAATGCATCGATGAGCCGCCCAGTGTGAGATTTGGTGGAGAGGTTAGGTTTCATGAAGGAAACAAGGTCGTGCAAGCAATGAGGTGGTAAATGTGGCCGATGGAGGGTTATTTTCTTGGTGAAAAAAATGGGTCTTATCTGACACCATTCTTTCTCCATTTCTTTTGTCAAGACAAACTGGGATTTAACTCGATCAGTAGGGAGTTGTTCAAACAATATGGGGTGTTATTTGAACAACACTAGTTATAGCAAACCTAAATTTAACACCTGTTAAGGTGAAGTTTAGACAGCCTAGCTGCTCAATCCCTAAAATTTTGACACATGGCTAAAACAAATCATGAAACTTTACAGACACATAACTTATTATCCATAACTCCAAATAAAGCATGTTTCTTGTCTATGAATGCTAAAACCCCTTCCATAATTCCTCACTAGAACCCTAGGGTGGTCTCGACTTGGGAAAACACCATAAAAAATTCTACAGAAAGTTTAGCAACATCTTCCCCAAGATATGGATTTTTCTAAAATTTTCTCTACACAAAAGACACACTTCTAAATATACATTCACTTTATTCCTTCCATTTACTACAATTTTCCAAAAATTTTAGTACTCCAATAAATGGTAAGCAACAAAATAAATAAATAAATAAATATAGTACCCTAGGTCTATTATTGCCATCAGAGTATTCTAAGAATATTTGAAATATAGATATGACAAATAAAAGGAAAACATAACTAATAAAATTATAACAGTATGAGAGATAGGAAAGACTGCATGATACAACTGAAAGAGCATCGCAGTCGAATGGGTTGCGCAGCTCGTATGATCGATCTGCTATCTACCTGGACCTAGGAGAACATGTTTCTAAAATAATGAAAACAAATGAGATGCTAATTATCCAAGTAAATGGTATCATTCTAATATTAACAATATAAATAATAATAATAATAATAATAATAAATAATAGAAATATTAATAAAAAGAAATAAAAGCAATAATAATAATAATAAGATAAGAAAATAAAATAAATATTCAAAACACAATTTTTCTCTCAAAACCCCTGCTAGTCCACCCATTTTGAAAAGTTCTGCTATTTAAAAAATATTTTCATAAAAAGGAATAATTTTTATATCTGCATTTGTAAAATATTTTTATAGGAAATAAAATAAGATAAAATAATATTTAAATAAATATCCTAAAAATAATCATATTCACAAATAATTAAAATGAAATAATAACATAATTAAAAATGCTTAAATTAAATTAAATAAATAAACCAATAAACTATTTAAATCCATGTTGAAATATTTAAAATACATAAAATACCATATGTGCACCTGATGCACCATATTATATTCTATATGTTGCTAGGTGGATGTTTGGCATCCTAAACACCACCCGATAAAAAGGAGGAAGAAGAGACATATGCAATCAACCCTTTGATATTTCAAAGGCATTGATATTAATAACCTCCTATCCTACAACTAAGTGGAGAGAGGCTAATGCTCACATCATAAAGTACTTACCTACTCTTTTTCATCTTATCTCCCATAGGATTGCTAAATATACATGCGTCCTAATTAATGATAACAAGAATAGGGAACATTAGTACTATATGATGCATGTGAGAAGAAATACAAACATACTAGCCTTTTAGCAAATCCATTTTATAAACCGTGTCCAAAAATAAACAGTAACATGTTTCTCATCAACAGTAAGATTTGTCGAATAAGACTAATAAATAAATGAACAAAATCTTTAAATAAAATTTATAGATTTCCAAATCTCAAATCGACATTTCAATAACTTGAATTAATTATTTTTAAAATATTAAACTGTTTGATAAAAATTTACAAATAAACATAACAAATATATGTGTATATATATACCTATCAAACCAAGAATTTATATAGATTAATATATATAACACAAAAATATTGAAAATATATCACATACCAATAATTTGTGAATTATTCTAGATCTTCCACAGGATCTGTCCTACGATTTACCTGAGTGTCTAAAGTAATATCAAGAATATAAATATATTTAAAATATTATTATTTTTTTTATCGGGTAATAAACATATAACTCACCTAGGAGAAACACACAAACCTTAGTCTGAAATTACAACTTATATACCAAAATGAAGCTTAAAGCATGAGGGTCGCAAATTTGAACTCACCTCGTGTGTTGTGTATTGGTACATAAGTTAAAGCTATAACTTCTAAGAATAAAAAGTCAACTCTGGTATCTATATTGATCAAATGGTCAAATTTAATTAAAAATCAAAACTTTCTACGTAAATTTGGTATGGTGTGTTACAATGTATTTGTATTGAAGAGCTTTTTGCAGCAGTATAAAAGTCAAAACCCAAACTCATATCAATAAAAAGTCAATTCCAAACCCCTCACCCGGTTAACCCGTATTAAACTTGGTCAAAATTAAAAAAAAAATGGATAAATCACGATACAAACTGTTAGAATCAACATGATCATAATCATAATGGGAATGCATACATTATGCATATATTCAAAATTTGCATAGAATGATGCAAATCAATGTGACGTTAACTTATTAACCATATCGTACCACGATGACCATGTAACGATTTTATAAGCAGAAGCTTCTAGTGATGTATCCCAAGAATTATAATACTTTGTTTGCCCATTCACACTTTTTAATAGACCATATTTTTAATAAATTGGTTTAATTGTCCAGCATGAATTTAAGATATATATTATTACCTTCATGTAAACTCTATTTATTTCCTAGTCAGTTATTTCTATTTAGATGAGAATTGATATTTTATTAAGAAAGATGTTATTCTAGTACATTCTTATTCATAGTACATATATTTTTTTGTTTTAAAACAATGTGAAATATCAAATTAGATTTATTCAATTAACCATTTATAATTATACTCAAAATTTATATATTTGAAACACTAAAACAAAGAGAGAAATTACTCTAAATAATTAAAAGAAGCACAGTAACAGACGGAAGAAAATTCTAACATATTTCCTTGGATACCAATCACAGCACCTCATGGCACCTCACATGAATGCACTCCATTGCTCCTCTAACACTCAATAATTTAATGGCATGTGTATTAATTTTTTTTCCATGTTGCTGATGTCATGCACCATGATGTCAAATACAAATTGGAAATTAAGTTGCTCAAAATAAACATAAGAGAAGTACCAAAGGGTACGCAGTGCTCTAGAGTAAATTTTTTTTTTCCATTTTAATGAATCATAGTATAATATTTTATTAGCTAATTTGTCGATACAACTATCTCAATAACCTATGCAAAGTAATTAAATTATTTAACCATGCAACAATCACTTCGAAAAGTACTGTATTTGATTTTAGATATGAAAACAAAAAAATATATCAAAAGATGAAATATATCTTGTGTACAATTTTTTATAATTGGTTCTTTATTAACAAAGAGGTATAGATCATTTTTTTTTTTTGTTAAATAATAAAGATGTATAATTTATAGTTGCTAAACTAAGATACGTATGTATATAATTGATATCACTATAAGAAAAACAATAATAGGCAAAGCAATTAATTCGTCGTGTAAAATAAAAGCCAATGCTTAACAAAGTGTTGCCTAATATGGTGTCATTAAAATTATTAAAACAAAGCTGACACTTTACAAAGTATCTCCTAATTATGTATCTAATGACTCTTTTTTATTAAAAAAGCACTGTTTGATTATTTATGTAGCGATGCCTTTTTTAAGAAAAGCATCACCTAATTATGTATCTGTCGGTGCTTTTGCCTGATTTGGTATCTAGCAATGGTTTTTCTTAAAAAAGCTTCATCTGATTTAGTATCTAACAATGCTTTTTCATTAGAAAAGCATCGCCATATTTTGGTATTTAATGACTCTTTTTCTTAAGAAATGCATTGCCTTATTTAATATCTAGTGATGCTTTTTTTTTTTTTTTGCCTAATATTATATATAGCATTGCTTTTTAAAAAATCATCGCCTGTTATTATAAATGGGGATGCTTTTTTAAAAAAGTGTAGCCTATTCTCCCACATGTAGTGACACTTTTTTGAAAAAAGCATCGTCTGTTCCCACATCTAGCAACGCTTTTGAAAAAAGTCTCCAATTTCAACATCTAGCCAGCACATTTTACAAAAAAAAAAAGTGTCATGTATTTCCTTATCTAGAGTGTCGCCTGTTCTCATATCTAGCAAAGCTTTTGGCATGTATTTAGCGATGCTTTTCCTTCTATTATAAAGTGAATTTTTTAAAAAAGCATTGTCTTTTTTTTTAATTTGAATTTTGTTTTTAATTTTGCCCAATTAGAATTGTTTAATAGCTAGCTTCATGTAAAATAATTAATAGACAACAAAATTCAAATAAATATTTGCATAATAAACACTTATTTTAAATAAATTAAATATCAATTCATAAAATAATTTTGCTATTTGATTAGCTATTTTATATAATTATGTACAAATAAAAGCAATTAAACTATTATACTCATTGAGATGAAAGGTTTGAGATCATAATCAATGCCCATTCAGCTCTAAATTGGTGGACGTCATCTTGTGACCATGTTATACCCTCATACTGCATATGAAAAAATTATGTTTAAAAATTATTAAAATATATACAAAGTAAATAAATATTAATTAGTATAAAGTAAACAATTATCATCATGATATAATAACCACATTTGGTTATTAACTTACTCATCGAGCAAGATCTAAAATCTTTATTAATACGATTTTTTAATGAAGCATAAAATCATACTACTGCTCAATAAAGATCAACAACACCTAACATCTAACGATTACTAAAAATACCCATAAATTATTAGTTAATATGTCATTTGATTAAATTAATTATGTAACAGAATATATTATAACTTAACACAACATACCTTGCATAGTATGGAAAGAACCATAGATGACATTGTCTTGCATATTGTCATCTACTAAATATATTAATCATTCTTTCATAAGGATTTGCATGACCAATTGTTGCAATGATAGCGGGATAAATAAAACAATAATTCTCTTCAGCTTGTGTATCCATCAATCCATTATATAAGCACCTACATAATCAAATTAGAAGTAAATATATATTTTTATAATGTTAATTATAATTAATTGAATTGAATAATTAGAAATAAACACATTTAAATTTAAGTTACTTTTTGAAAAAAAAAATGCACTCAGAAAATAATTCATGCATGTAATAAAACTTAGTTATATCATTCTTTGATATGCATAAATCTTGTTTATATCCCATGGTTCCTTCAATCATATGAAATGTCGATAAATGATCGCTCTCGACATTCTTGATTCGATGTAACAACTCGCAGATTGGTGGGGTAACTATTGATAAGGCATCACTATCACCACACTGATCATCATCAATATGTTTTTTTTTCAAACTTGCCTACAAATATCAACCAATAAAATGATAGTATAACAAGAAAAAAAAATTATTCACACATGCATATAAATTATCATATACAATTGTATCAAACGGTACAACAAGATTTCTAGACCATGCAATAAATGCCTCTTCTACATCACTGACACATCCAAAATCATATGATGATATAGGTAAAGGGGCAAATCTTCAATCACCTCATCAACAGTGACTTTCAAATTTCGATCACCTCGCATAACATCATGGCATACATCCGATGGGATAGAAGGAGCCAAAGTACCACGTACTACTATATTTTCAACATTGCCTTGTGCAGTATTGTATTTAACATCCTGCATTAAAAACAAAGTTAGAATAACTAATTAATATAGAAATATATACATATATTTATTTATATACTTCTTGTAGCAATAATGATAACAAAATCAAACATAAACATAAAAAAATGAATAAAGATATTAGCATTTAGACATATATATTAATGCTAAATATAAATTTCAAAATTTTTTTTTTTTATAATACCTTTGAAGATATCAAATGTGATGGATAAATAGGAGGAGCATCAAGCTTAGCAGTAGATGAGGGCCTTAGATCAGCAACATCGTTGTCATGTATTGCATAGTCTCCACGTGGTGACCAAGTATGAGTATAAAAGTACAATGCCTTTCCATGCGTAGATTGTTGTCTAGGTGTATGAGGCTAAGACTGTAGGTTAATACAACATGCAGATACTAACTCATTAATCTTTTGAATGTTGCCTTTCTTTTGAATGATCCCCAAAAGACCACTAACAATGTGTTTTAGCTTGGTAATTCTCTCACTTTTCTCGCACTTATCCTTTTTTTTGTGAACTTTACTTAGGTGTGTGAAAAAAATTAGTCATTGTATAACCTTTGCATCTACCCCTAAGCTAATCTTCATATTCATCGGTCCCCAAAGCTTGTGTAAGTATATCATCTGAGGTGAAGACTCAATTTCTCCTTCCTTTGCCTTCTTCCTTAGGAGAATATATATTAAATGATTAAATAATTATAAAATTACAATATTTAACTAAATATTAATATATTATGCATGGCAACAATAATAATAAATTTAAGCATAATTAAGTGAATGAATAAAAATATAAAATTGAAAACTAAACAAAAATATCTATATTTCAGTCATAACAATATATAGTGGTAAAAAATAATTAATTATGCTTACATTATATATTAAATGATTACATGAATATTTAAGTACAATATTGAACTAAAAAATAATATATTTTGCATGGCAACCATAATAATAAAATTAATCAAAATTATGTAAATGAATAAAAATATCAAGTTAAAAAACTAAACAACAATATTCGTATTTCAATCATAAAAATTATATAAACTATAAAATTAATCATATTTGATAAAAGGTAATAGTTAAACATTACAATTATACATTTTTATGTAAATAAAAATACTCACAATTTTTTTCCCACTAAAATTTCCATTTCTTCATTTTCATATTTTCCGTATTTCCCCATTTGTGTCCATGTCCATAGATCCTCATGTTCTATGTATTCTTAGGTGTCTCTTTCAATTTACTGCAAAAGTTACATGTAAATATTAATAATATCATGTGATTAAAATAAAATATTCATATATAGTTAAATGGAAGTAAAAATAGAAAACATACCATAGTTTTTTCCAATCTTGCATATCCGAACACACCCATTCTATGGGGATGCTTATTTGACTTTCTTTTTTTAAATTGTTGCTCACTTAGTTTCTGCAAAATTATAAACACATATACATATTAGAAAATTAAATAATTAAGTATATTTTTGAGTAATTAATGACAAAATAATTATATAAGTACTTAACTTTTGTACATTTGATAAATACTTATAAATATATATTGAACTCTTCTGTCAATCTCTATTTTAAAAATTCATTCAACATCTCTGGGACTATGAATTGATACATTTCAGGTGGATGCTTAAATACTTCGGGTGTCTCAAAATATGGTCGACCTCATTACTTGATGATGATATATCATCATCATTATATGGGAGGGCGTGTTGATCAAACGAGTCCATAAATCTACATCAAAAGAATAAGAACAAAAAATAAATTAAAACAATAATAAAAAAAAACAAATTCATAAATTAAATAAGCACAACTAAATTTTGCACAAATTAATTGACAACAATAACAAAAAAAATTAATTAAGCAAATTAAGCATTTGTGAATGTACACATAATTAATAAAAAATTATAATAACAATGGAAAACATATAATGACAATGGAACAAAAAATCAAATAAAACAATAATAACAAATAAATTATTTAAACATAAGTTAACGAATCTAATTACGAATTTGTTTAGTAGATGGTATGTTTTTTATCCATATCCCCTCGCAATCATTACGAACATAACCATTATCACATTCTTCCTCATTATCACTGTGCTAACCCAAACCACTGCATAAAGAATGACCAAAATCAAAATGAAAACCCAAGCCCAATGCAAAATCAAAAACAAAACTCTAATTCTAAGCAAAATTGCGACAAAAACCCTAATCCTAAGTTTTTTCCACCTACAACCCATGCAACTTAGTAATACAGCAAGCAGTAACCTAGCAATCCAGCAAACCAATAACAAACACACCAAGAAACCCAGCAATGATAGTAACCTAACAAAAAAAATAAAAAAAACAAACAAAAAAATAAAAAAATAAAAAAAAACAAAAAATGGCTGAAAAATATAACTCACCAGTTGATACGAACCTAGGTCGACTTGCTTTTAAACCCATATTATATTAGCTCGGATCAAAATTAAATTCAGATTCTAATGGCCACCTTGACCCCTAATCAATCTGTGATTAAAAATCTTGGTATATGACGAAGATGCCACAATAAGTTATGGATTATCCTATTGATAAGTCAAACTAAAACACTCACTCTCCACTCCGTATTCTAGGTTTTCTAAAGAGAGCAAAGAGAAATCTTTTTCATAGTAATTTTTCTGAATGAATAATGTACTGTCATTTATTGAGAAATAAGCCTTTAAATAAGCTAAAGTGACAAAATCAAAAAGCTAAAACAATAGGTAAAAACTGGCCAATAAAACTTAACAAAAGGTGTGGCTGAATTTTACATGTCTTTTCTAATCTAATTTGTATTAATTAATTTCTTAACTTTTAAAGAGGAATTAATTAATTTACAATCACAAATATTAAAATTCAGCCTTCCTAAATTAATTTGTCTAGCAAATAGAAGACTATTTTCTAAAACAAAAGTCAAATTTCACATTTAGAAAATAGTTTATTAATTTTCCAAATAAGCTGTACTTGTCCAATCTCCTGCTAATTTAGGCTCTAAATTTGATTTGACTACTTTTCCAAATAAGTTGTACTTGTCAAATCTCCAACTAATTTAAGCTTCAAATATGATTCAACATGCCATGTAGGATGCCTAGTAAGACTAGAACTAGTCCCCACACATTGCCATTGATTGAAATTATCAAAGCTTGCGTCGAATGCAAGTGAGCTCCTTCCCAATGCCAAACTAGCTAAATCCAACCAATGTGGAAACTTGGACGCTAATGACATACTTGGGTGCCCTTGGTCTGCCCTGATATGATTTCATGGCCTTTTAGTGAGCTTAAACACATTCATAGGCTAATAAACTCACCCTTTTACTGCTCAGACTCCTTAAATGCACCAAAACAGCTTTCCGGGTCCATTTCTACCTTCACAAGTTGGATGTTTAGCACGGGTTTAGAATCTTCTGATACTAATATGCCCTCTTGAGATTTAAATACATTTTGTATGAAGATAACAAGATTGTCCTTAAACATCTTAGCTTGAGCCTTAGTAATTGGCCTGGTCTTCAGTTGCACAGGATCAGCACCCCAGCAAGTAATTAATTGTAGGGTATGGGTGGGTTCTCATCATTCCCTTCATTTTGAGAATGATTTGCCTTCAAATTAAAATCATCACCTGTAGAAAAAGAAGATAAATTAGAAACATTAAAAGTAGCACTCATGTTATACTCACCGGGCAAATCATGCTTGTAGGCATTTTCATTGACCCTCCTTAAAACTTGAAAAAGTCCATCTCCTTGAGGTATAAGCTTTGACTTGCGTTGTTCATGAAACCTCTTGTTTTTCAAGTACAACCAAACCCAACCTCCTGGTTCAAATGCTACCTTAATTCAACCTTGATTAGTAGCTTTAGCATACTATTTAGTCCTTCTATCAATGTTTACTCTAGTCTTTTCATGAATTTGCTTAACAAACTCAGTTTTCTATTTACCATCTAGATTAGCATGTTCACATAAAGGAAAAAGGTGTTAGATCTAATGAAGTTAAAGGATTAAAACAATAAAAAATTTTGAATGGTGAATATTTGGTAGCAGAATGTATGGTTCTATTATAAGTAAACTCAAGCTGCGGCAAGCATGCTTCCCAAGTTCTCAAATTTCTACTAATTAATTCTCTCAATAATGCAGATAAAGTTCTATTCACTACTTCATTTTATCCATCAGTGTGTGGATGACAAGTTCTATTCACTAACATCCATGAAGTCTCACTACTTCTTTAAAAAGCAAATTAGCTACATGAGATGCATCATCAATCCTATTACATGCTATGAAAAGTGCCATCTTAGAAAATCATCAATAACCACAAAAATAGAGTCCTTACCCCAATACAAAATCCATAGATAAATCTATCCAAGGATAAAAAGGAATAGGTAATGGCATATACAAACCGTATGGTTTTAGCTTAGATTTTGACTTTCTACACGTGATATACCTCTCACAAATCCTCTCTACATCTCTCCTCATGTTCGGCCAATAAAAGTATTATTGTAATATGGACAAAGTTTTTGCTACACCAAAGTGTTCCCTTAAACTCCCACCATGACCTTTCTTAACAAGTAATTCCCTAATTCTACAACAAGGCACACAAAGTTGACTTTCCTTAAAGAAGTACCCATCAAATATATAGAATTTACTATAACCATGTTTAGCACAATTTCTATATATTTCACCAAAGTCAATACCATGCTCATAAATTTCTTTACTTGTTCAAAACCAAACAATTTAGCATCTAAGGTTGAAAATAAAACATAATAAAGCATCGATTACCACATTTTCTTTAACTTTCTTGTAGCGTATGACATAAGAAAAAGTCTCAATGAATTCAATCCACCTTCTATGCCATCGATTAAGCTTCTTTTGGCCTTTAATATGCTTCAAAGATTAATGATCTGTGTTAGTCCTAAATTTCTTTAGCATCAAGTAATGTTGCCATGTCTCCAAAGCTCAAACTAAAGCATACATCTTTTTATCTTAGGTTGGATAATTCAATGCTACCCTATTCATCTTCTCACTAAAGTATGTTATAGGTCTTCCTTCCTGCATCAACACTGCTGCAATACCTGCATTTGAAGCATATATTCAATCTCAAAAGTCTTAGAAAAATTAGGTAAAACCAATAGAGGAGCATTAGTTAATTTTTCTTTTAACAAGTTAAAAGACTTTTCTTGTGCCTCTCCCCATTGGAATCCTGCACTTTTCTTGATTATTTCGGTCTATGGTGTTGTAATAGTACTAAAGTCCTTGACAAATCTCTTGTAAAAACTAGCAAAACCATGAAAACTTCTTACTAGATAATAGTAATAGGTTTCAGCCAATCTTGGATTGCTTTGACCTTGGATTGGTCAACCTTGATTCCTGCGGCACTCACAACAAATCTTAGAAACACAAGCTCATCTTGACAAAAATCATACTTTTTGAGATTAGCAAACAATCCTTCTTTCCTAAGTACTTCTAAAACAAATTAAGGTGTTGTACATATTATCTAAATTCATACTATATACAAGAATATCATCAAAAATAAACAACCATAAATTTTCCAATGAATTGACGCATAACATGGTTCATTAATCTCATGAAAGAACCAGGTGCATTAGTTAATCCAAAAAGCATTACTAACCACTCATACAAACCATGTTTTATCTTAAATGCAACCTTTCATTCATCTCCCTCATTCATTCTTATTTGATGATACCCATTCCTAAGGTCAATCTTCGAAAACATGCATGTACAATATAATTCATCAAGCATATCATCTAATCTAGGAATATGATGCCTATACTTGACAGTTATGTTGTTAATGGCCCTGAAATCTACACACATTCTCCAAGATCAATCTGTCTTAGGCATTAACAATCAAGGTATAGCACATTGACTCATGCTTTCTATAATGTAACCTTGGTTTAGCAATTCACTTACCTGGCATTGAAGCTCCTTTGTCTCCTCGGAATTACTTTTGTATGCAGGCCTATTAGGAATTGTGGCTTCAGGGGTGAAATCTATTTGGTGTTCAATTCCTTGAATAGGTAATAAACCACTAGGAATCTCCTTTAGAAAAATGTCATCAAACTTGTGCAAAAGAGAAGAAATAGAGCTCGGCAATGCAAGCTCTTTAGGGTTAGCTAGATGATTTAAAAATGCATCTTTATATACCATGACCAACATAGGTTTCTTATTTAAAAATTCCTTTTTAACCTCACCTGGACTAAGATATAAGTTGATCTTTTTCTTCTCTTCCTTTTGCTTCTCACTCTTAAGTTTAGAAAGCTTATCCGAGTGATGGGCTTGGCCTTGCCCTCTTATTTGCTTATTGAAGTTTTGGGTGGCATGATGGTCTTCTACCTATGCTATTCGGTCTCCCTTTTTTTTTTGCATTTGCACTTGATTTCTAAACACCTCCCTTAGTGTCAACGGCTTAAGCTTAAGCTTAAATTTCTTACTTTTAAATAGGAACACAATGGAATTTTCCCGATTATCGTGTATGGTATTCTTATCAAATTGCGACGATCTTCCCAATAAAATACGTCCTACATGCATAGGTACAACATCACATAAAACTACATCCACATAGTTATCAATACTAAACGTTATCTTGGCTTGTTTATGTACCATCTCTCCACTATCATTAAGCCATTGAAGTCTATATAGTTCTGGATGTTTGATTGTTGTTAAGCCTAATTTCTCCACCACAACAGTGTGTAGAAAATATTTTCTCTTTGCACTTGCTCCTCATCCTTATACACGGTCAAGACTCTACATGCCAAAAAACTTAACTCAACCCTTGAAGCCTTCTGAGTCATGGGTTCGTCATGCTCTTCTTCTTCAGATCCTTCCTCATCATGCTTAATCTCAGCTTCTGACTCCTCACTATCTGATTTCAGCTCTCCATTATACTACAACACCATAATTCTTCTATTTGGACTTTGGTTGGCAATATGTCCACGGCCCTGACATTTAAAACACACAATATCATGAGCTCTAGATGGTTTAGGATCATCTTTACCCTTTGGTTTTGGTGCTTGTATAGGTTCAGCCTGGTTATGTCTCCTTGGCCAAATAGCACTTTTTTCCTCTTGCTTCGGCTTTGGTCTTGGCTCGAACGTGGGATTGCTTCTTCAACTAGTTGAACCGGTCCTCTTACTACTTGAAGCTCCTCCATGCCGTGTGTTACTACCCCTCCTCTTGAGTTGGTGCTCAATTTTGATCACTACGTGCAGCATCTTTTCCAACGCCACATATTGTCGTAGATTCACTTAGTTTGCAATCTCTCGATTAAGCCCTCCAAGAAACCTAGCCATTGTTGCCTTTCGGTCTTTATTCAAACCCAACCTCATCCTGAGCATTACAATCTCCTTGTAATAATCTTCTATCAACCTGCTTCCTTGAGATAAATATTGTAATCTTTAATGCAATAAAGTTATGGCAATAAAAAATCATCTCCATGCGTTCTTCCCATTCCAAGTAAGCCTCTAGATCACTCTTTCCCAAAAATGGTGGTATACTGACCTTGATATTACCTAAATATCATCTTCCTCCCCGTTGTGCCAGCATTTTTTTTTTTTAACTTCAGCTTTTTTTTATCACAAACTGAATAATATCACACAAGTTCTAGAAGCACAATAACCACAAAAATGCAACTCCAATGCCTAACAATTTATGAAATTTGAATACATGTTCCAAACAAAACAAATTGAAAAAATTTAGGGTTTTGCAATATGTTTTCCGAAATTCCATATTTTTTTTAATATATAAGTGCAACTAATTACAATTAAAAACAGCAAAGGAAAATCAACAATATACCAAATTACTAAGAACTAACATATGAAACCAATCAACAAACTAGGAAGCAAACAAAAATTTAACTAAACAAAAAGAAACCCTATGAAGATTTTTTTTTTTTTTTTGTTTAATATGCAGCACATGTATGGGTAGAAAAAATCTTAACCTAATGTTAAAATTGTAGAATAACACAAAAATAAAACAAAGAAAATATGACAAATCAAACCTAAATAGAATTTAGTTTCGATACCAAATGATACGAACCTGGGTCAACTTACTCCTAAACCCATATTATATTAGCTCGGATAAACATTAAGTCCATATTCTAATGGCCACTTTGATTCCTAATCATCCTGTGATTAGCAACTTTGGTATATGTTGAAGACGTCACAATAGGTTATGGATTGTCCTATTGATAAGTCAAACTAAAACACTCGCTCTCTATTCAGTGTTTTAGGTGTTCTAAGAAAACAAAGAAAAATATTTTTTGTAGTAATTTTTCTGAATGAATAATGTTGTGTCATTTATTGAGAAATAAGCCTTTAAATAGGCTAAAGTGACAAAATCAAAACCTTAAAATAATAGGCAAAAATCGGCCAATAAAACTAAAAAAAAGGTGTGGCCGAATATTATATGTCTCTCCTATCTAATTTGTATTAATTGATTCCTTAACTTTTAAAGAGGAATTAATTAATTCACAATCACAAATATTAAAATTCAACCTTCCTAAATTAATTTGTCCAGTAAATAATTAAATAAAAAAAAATTAAAAGCTATTTTCTAAGATAAAAGTTAAATTTTATATTTAGAAAGTAGTTGACTAATTTTCCCAATAAGCTGTACTTGTCCAATCTCTAGCTAATTTAGACTCCAAATCTGATTCAACATGCCATGTAGGATGCCCAGTAGGATTAGAACTGGTTCCCACATGTTACCATTGATTGAAATTATCAAAGCTTGCTAGGAATGCAAGTAAGCTCCTTGCTAGCGCCAAACTAGCTAAATCCGGCCAATATAGAAGCTTGGATGCTAATGACATACTTGGATGCCCTTGCTTCTACCCTAACATGATTTCATGGTCTCTTGATGAGCTCAAACACATTCATAGGCCAACATACTCACCCCTTACTGTCAGGAGTCCTCAAATGCACCAAACAGCTTCCTAGGTCTATTTCTACCTTCATAACTTGGATACTTAACACCGACTTAGAATCTTCTAATATTAATACGTCCTCTTGAGATTTAATTACATTTTGCGTGAAGCTAACAAGATTGTCCTTAAACCTTTTAGCTTGAGCCCTAGTAATTGGCTCGGTCTTCAATTGCATAGGATCAGCACCCCAGCGAGTAGTTGATTGTACAAGTACGAGTGGGTTCTCATCATTAGTGAACCCAGTACAGTTGATGATAAAAAATGGAAGAAATATCAGTGATATGTGCTCGTTTACTTCGTATTGTTAATTAATATATCTAATAAATATATATATACACACAAATAAAACAGAAAATTAAATTAAATTTCAAAAATTAAGAGAATAGGCGATGTTTTTATTGTTAAAAGCATGGTCTAGCTCTTTTAAATTAAAAAATAATTAATTTTGCCAAAATTTTATTAGTTCAAAAAATAACTAATTAAAAAATGAAACACAAAAAAATTAAACAAAAATATTAATTATTTTGCTTCATATTGCTAATTAATATATTTAATGTTTATATACATAAAATAAAAAATAAAATTAATTAAAACACAAAATAAATAACTTAACAACAACACTTTTGATATTAAGAGCAATGCCTGATTGTTTTCAATTTTAAAATAACTAAATTTATCAAACATTTTGTTAAATTAAAAAATCGTTAATTTAAAATTGACACACAAATAAATTAAATGCATAGATTAATTATTTTGCATCATATTGCTAATTAATATATTTAATATTTATATGCATATGAATAAAAGTTAAAATTAAATAAAATTCCAATAATTAAAACAATAGAAAATGCTTTTAATGTTAAAAGCGTCGTCTAATGATTTTAAATTATAAAATATTTAATTTTGTCAAACTCTTATTAATTTAAAAAAAACTAATTTAAAATTGAAGCACAAACAAATTAGACGAATAGATTAATTGTTGTACTTCATATTACTAATTAATATATTTAATATCTATATACATATAAATAAAACAAAAAATTAAATATAAAAAATTAAATAGAATTCCAAAAATTAAGACAATAGGCAATATTTTTTATGTTAAAAGCATTGGCTAATCCTTTTAAAGTATAAAATAATAAATTTTATGAAAATGTTTATTAATTTAAAATCGAAATACAAATAAATTAAATGAATAGATTAATTATTTTGCTTCATGTTGCTATTTAATATACTTATATTTATATACATAATATTAAAAGAAAAAACTAATTAAAATACCAAAAGTTAATACAATAGGTTACACTTTTAGCATTAAAAGTGTTGCCTAATACTTTTCAATTTTAAAATAATTAAATTTATCAAACTTTTTATTAATTTAAAATATCATTAATTAAAAATTGAAACACGAATTAATTGAATGTATAGATTAACTATTTTACTTTATATTGCTAATTAATATATTATATATATATATATATATATATATATATACAGATATGAATAAAACATATAATTTTAAAAATTAAGAGAATAGATGATACTTTTGATGTTAAAAGCATTACCTAGCGCTTTTAAATTATAAAATAATTAATTTTACCAAAATTTTATTAGTTTAAAAATGAAACACAAAAAAATTAAACAAATATATGATTATTTTACTTCATTTTGCTAATTAATATATTTAATATTTATATACATAAAATAAAAAATAAAATAATTAAAGTAAAAAAAATTTAACTTAATAGTGAAACTTTTGATGCCAAAAGTGATGTACGATTGTTTTCAATTTTAAAATAAATAAATTTATCAAACATTTTATTAATTCAAAAAATTATTAATTTAAAATTGAAACATAAATAAATTAAATGCATTAATTAATTTTTTTGTTTGCAATTGTTAATTAATTTATTTAATATTTATATCCACATGAATAAACATAAAATTAAATACAATTCTGAAAATCAAGACAATAGGCAATGTTTTGGCTGAAATTACTAATTAATATGCATATGAATAAAATAAAAAATTAAACAGAATTTCAAAAATTAAGATAATAGGTGACGTTTTTCATGTTCAAAGTATCGGCTAATCCTTTTAAATTATAAAATAATTAATTCTGTTAAAAGTTTTATTAATTTTAAAAATAATTAACTTAAAATCAAAATACAAATAAATTAAATGAATAGATTAAGTATTTTGCTTCATGCGCTAATTAATATATTTAATATTTATATATATAATATTAAAATAGAAAATTCATTAAAATACCAAAAGTTAACACAACAGGTTACACCTTTGATGCTAAAAGCGTCGCCTGATGCTTTTTAATTTTAAAATAATTAAATTTATTAAACTTTTAACTAATTTAAAAATTTATTAATTAAAAATTGAAACACGAACTAATTGAAAGCATAGATTAGTTATTTTGTTTCATATTGTTAATTATTATATTTAATATATATACATATGAATAAAACATAAAATTAAATAAAATTTAGAAAGTTAAAAAAATAGACAATGCTTTTGGAGTTAAAAGCATCGCCTAGCGTTCTTAAATTATAGAATAATTAATTTTGTCAAAATGTTATTAGTTTAAAAAATAATTAATTAAAAAATGAAGCACAAAAAAATTAAAATGACATATTAATTATTTTACTTCATATTGCTAATTAATATATTTAATATTTATATATAAAATAAAAAATATAATTAATTAAAATATAAAAAATTAACTTGATAGTGATATTTTGATGCCTGATTATTTTCGATTTTTAAATAAATAAATTTGTCAAATATTTTATTAATTTAAAAAATCATTAATTTAAAATTGAAATACAAATAAATTAATTACATAGATTAATTTTTTTGCTTGAAATTGCTAATTAATATATTTAATATTTAAATCCATATAAATAAAACATAAAATGAAATAAAATTCCAAAAATTAAGACAATAGACAATGTTTTTTTTTGCTAACAGCGATCTCTAATGCTTTTAAATTATATATTTAATTTTATCAAACTCTTATTAATTAAAAAATAATTAATTTAAACTTGACGTACGTATAAATTACACGTATAGATTAATTGTTTTGCTTCATATTATTAATTAATATATTGAATATTTTTATACATGTGAATGAAACAAAAACTTAAACGCAATTCCAAAAATTAAGACAATAGGCAAGTTTATTGTTGTTTTCAATTTTAAAATAGTTAAATTTATTAAATATTTTATGAATTTAAAAAATCATTAATCTGAAATTCAACACAAATAGATTAAATGCATAGATTCATTATTTTGCATCATAATGCTAATTAATATATTTAATACATATATATGAATAAAACATAAAATTAAATAAAATTTCAAGAATTAAAAGAATAGGGGATGCTTTTGATGTTGAAGCATCGCTTAGGGTTCTTATAGTATAAAATAATTAGTTTGTCCAAAATTTTATTAGTCTAAAAGACAATTAATTTAAAAATAAATTTGTTATTTTGATTCATATTTCTAATTAATATGTTTTATATTTATATACATAAAATAAAAATTTAATTAAAATACAAAAAATTAACTCAATAGGCGGCAATTTTGATGCTAAAAGCGATGCCTGATTGTTTTCAATTTTATAATACTTAAATTTATTATACTTTTTATTAATTTTTTAAAAAAAATAATTTAAAATTGAAATACAAATAAATTAAATACATAGATTAAGTATTTTGATTTATATTGCTAATTAATATATTTAATATTTATATGTATATGAATAAAACTTAAAATTAAATAAAATTTCAAGAATTAAGACAATAAACAATGCTTTTGACGTTAAAATGGTCGTCTAATGCTTTTTAATTATAAAATATCTAATTTTGTTAAGATCTTCTTAATGTAAAAAAATATTTTATTTAAAATTGAAAAACAAATAAATTACATAAATAAATTAATTATTTTTCTTCATATTGCTAATTAATATATTTAATATTTATATGCAGATGAATAAAACTTAAAATTAAATAAAATTAAAAGAATTAAGACAATAGATAATGCTTTTGATGTTAAAAATTTTGTCTAATCCTCGTAAATTATAAAATAATTAATCTTGTCAAAATTTTATTATTTTAAAAAAGAAATAATTTAAAATTATAACAAAAATAAATTAAATGGATAGATTAATTACTTTGCTTCAGATTACTATTTAATATGCTTAATCTTTATATACATAATATTAAAACATGAAATTAATTAAAATACTAAAAGTTAATAGAACGGGGTATGCTTTTGAAATAGTTAAACTTATGAAACTTTATAATAATTTAAAAAATTATTAATTTAAAATTTAAACACAATTAAATTAAATGCATATATTAATTATTTTTCTTCTTACTGCTAATTAATTTATTTAATGTTTATATGCATATGAATAAAATATAAAATTAAATAAAATTCCAAAAATTAAGATAATAGGCGATGCATTTGATGTTAAAAGTGTGTTTAATGCTTTTCAATTTTTAAAGCAATCAAACTTCTCAAACTTTATTTTAATTTAAAAAAAGATTAATTTAAATTAAAACACAAATAAATTAAATGCATAAATTAATTATTTTGCTACGCTTATGTATGTAAATAAGTTAAGGCATTAAAATGCAAAATATATATTCATCACACCTCACATGTATGCATGCCACAACTCCTCTTACACTAATTTTAACATAATTTTAAATTAACTTTTCAATTTAATTAATTTTAGTATCATATTTTATTAGGTAGTTTGTCGATGCAACCATATCAAAAACTTATATAAAGTAATTAAATTGTTTTACCATGCAACTGTCACCTTAAAAATTATTGCATCTAATTTTAGAAATGAAAAAAAAATAAAAATTATCCAAAATCAAATATATCTTCTGTAATAGCCCAAACCACCCGCATCAAGATATTGTCCGCTTTGGCCCAGCCCGCACGATTTTAAAAGGCCTCTTGAAGGGAAAGGTATCCACACGCTTATAAGCCATGCTTTGTTCCCCTTTCCAACCGATGTAGGATGTTACAATCCTCCCCCCTTAGGGCCCAGCGTCCTCGCTGGCACACCGATCCGGGTACTGGCTCTGATACCACTATAACGGCCCAATCCACCTGCATCAAGATATTGTCCGCTTTGGGCCCAGCCCGCACGGTTTTAAAAGGCCTCTTGAAGGGAAAGGTATCCACACGCTTATAAGCCATGCTTCGTTCCCCTTTCCAACCAATGTGGATGTTACATATTCTGTACGTTTTTTATAGTTCGTTCTTTGTTAAGAAAGATGTATGAATCATTTTTTTTTAATAATAAAGATGTATAATTTATAGTTGCCGAAACAACGTATGTATGTATATAATTGATATTTTAGTAAGAAAAATATTATTTTAGTATATCTTTATTTATAGTATGTGTAATCTTTATTTAGAAAGAATATAAAATGCCATAATATGCATATTATCATGGCCTTTTATGTCAAGTTTATCTTATACTGAGGCTGCCTAGCTAATGCAGTAATAATTAGTATATATGTATGTATGTTACTGTTACAGTTTATGATATGTCAACTCTTTTATTGTATGCTATAGTCTTTCAAATGAAATATTAGTAAATTGTATTATCATTTGGTCTACAAATATTTAGAGAACCAATTCTTCCTATGTATGTAGCCAGGTGCAGAGCCTTATAGGCCAAGATTTTTTTTTCAAAAAAAATTTACCACAAAAGATTGTAGAATACAACATTTGATCGTAAGGAAAAATAAAAATAAAAATAATATATTTTAAATTTAACAAAACAATATAAAAATTACATGTAATAAATATAATAACCTATTTAAAATAATGGAAAACTTTTTTATTGTAAATTTAAACTATGATGTATGGTAGGTGTGGAAATTTTGCCGCAATGAATTAATTACCCCACCTGGCTACTAGGCTGGATCCAGAGTTTTCTATTTGTAAACATATACATTAGTATCTATATATATATATAAAGATATTGATATAGTAATTAATGCTCAATTACTTGTGCTTCCACTTATTTATAGCTATATGTCACGTGCCTAACTCATGCTCAATATGCGACACTAGCACAAATTTTCTATACATATCTATATATATATGTAGATATGTAGTTTTGACAAACAACGAACAATTGAATTTTTTTTTTTTTGGTACGTACTAAAAAATATAATAACTAAGTTAGCAGATCCAAGGCATGGCCACTCACAATCTGTTCACATCTAGCCAAATTTTCAATAACATTAAACAACTTATAAAGTATAATGGGCAGCACCATGATTGGTTTGATGGCATTGGAAATGTTCCATACCCACCAAATGTTAGCATTGGAGAGCGACATTCATTTCTTCATCTCACCATGAATGAATCATTTGCACATTCACTAGGAGCTTTGTCTATGATGGCGTGAATGATAATGGAAGACCGATTCAATGGATTGTGGCATAGGACAATACAACCAATGTCCCAAAAAATCAAGTAACTAGATAATTGAGCTAGCTAGTGAATATATTTTATATTGAAGTTAATATTATACTGGTTTACTTCTCTATCTGTCTCTATATATATAATCATATATGCATGCATTTAGCATTTAGATTTTAGACACATGATCATATGAATATATTATGCTACTAGTTTTATCAAATTCAATATTAGTCATTTTAACCTAAAAGAAAAAAATAATACTAATAATTGTGAGAGATATATAATTGTATTTATACGTACTTATGATATTGAAATGTAGGTATACACTGAAGTTCGTGCACCAGCTAGCATTGAATGGAATGTGATAAAATAAAATCTGCCTCTCAATCGAAACACTAACAGCTATGATAGATACTTGGCCCATGTATCGATTACTGATGGCAATTTCCTTGAAATTTGTAATAAAAAAGAAGATAAGTCAAACACAGACATATCCATTGCATCCATTGCATCAACCTCATTCACTGCTACGATTGCTCAATCATCAAAGAAGCAACTTTAACTTTCTAAGTCAAGAGATTTCTCATATGGCAAGACTTGCAAGATTTCCATTGACAGAAAATGCCTTTAAGACATAAGTTGGCCTCTTTTAATGTTTTTGAATTTCGTTTAATATAGGAAGATGTTAATTAGCTTCCCTCTTGATCATAGCTTCCTTTTTTGCTTAAAACTGCACGTCTATAAATTCTCTTCATTTTATAAAGCTAACATACAAGAAATAATACACATGGTTGGTGACCTTCTTCATGGTATTAGAGCATTATTCGACACATAGCACTATTATGGAATCTCAAAATGAATTTTCTTCACAGCCAAATACTAGCACCAGAGCTTTCATTCCACAAGAACCCATCGTAACCGCTCAATCTTTTCACCAGTGCACTAAATTGATTTTAGTCAACTTGAATGCCTCAAACTTTCTCCTTTGGCATTCACAAATCATTCCATTAGTGAGAAGTCTTGGAATATATCATCATGTCATTAACGGTGAACCACCATATGAACTTTTACATGATGAAAAGGAATTCCTTACTATAAATCCAAACCATAATGCATGGATTAGTAATGATGGGTTGTTGACAACTGGGCTGCTTTGTATCATGTTTAATGAAATTCCAAGTTTGAATGTAGGTATCGATAGTGCATTTTTACTATAAAAATCCTTAGAAGACCAGTTGTTGCCATCAACAAAAGAACAAGAACATGTTCTTAAGGACAGACTTGCTTCACTTAAGAAAGAAGGTCTCTCAATGGATGAATACTTGAGAAAATTCAAACAAGTGTATGACAATCTTGCTACCAATACTGCTCCAGTTTCAAACGTAGATAAGGTATTTTCATTTGCTCGAGGGCTTGTCGTAATTATAAGGATTTTAGAGTTGCCATACTGGCATAACCACCTTGCATGTTGTTCAATTAGTCCATTTTTGCGTTACAAAGTCATAGCCACATGTTGCAAATTGAAGATGAAGAACATGACGATAATCAAACTTATTTTGGACTACATGGGCGTGGAAGAAGTTGTAGAGCTCGTGGTGGTGGCTATTTCAATTCAAAAGGAAAAGGCTTTACACTAGTAGGGAATTCCAATGAAACCAAGAAAATAGAAATCAAAACCAATGCTGAAGGAAATTTTGGACAAAATAGTAAAGGTAAAATTATTTGTCAAATATCACTACAAAAATTCTGGGCAATGACTATAAAAATCCTAGTGACAAAAGAAAATTTATCACTTTATATAGGCAATTAGTGACAAAAATTTTATTTGTCATGTTTAGTGATCGGGTCATTTAATTAGTGATAAATTCTTACTTTGTCACCTACTTTTGTAACTAATTGCCCTTTAAAGTTTGGAGACAAAATTGTTTTGAATAAATTTGATGTTAGTAGTGACAAAATTTTATATTTGTAACTAATTTAAAATATTAGGTATCACAGATAACTTTAGATACTACTGTGACAAATAAAAACCAGTCAGTTTATATAGGCGATTAATGAAAAAAATTTTCTTTGTCACATTTAATGATTGGATCATTTAATTAGTGATAAATTCTTAAATTGTCATCTACATTTGTAACTAATTGCCCTTTGAAGGCAATATTTTTTTGAATTTATTTGATGTTAATGGTGACAAATGTTTTACATTTGTAACTAATTTTACTAAGATAATGCTGACAAAGATATTGGATGTCATAGATAACTTTAGATACTACTATGACAAATGAAAACTTGTTAGTTTATATAAGTGATTAGTCGGAAAAATTCCCGTTATTACATTTAATGATTGGGTCATTTAATTAGTAATAAATTCTTACTTTGTCACCTATATTTGTAACTAATTGCTCTTTGGAGGGAAACTTTTTTTTTTTAATTTAGTTTATGACAATGGTGACAAATATTTTTTGTAACTAATTTAAATATAAATATAAAATAAAGGATACCTCTCTCGATGAAGCTTTCTTCTTCTCCAACTAGAAGCCTCGATGCTTTACAAAACCCATGTAGGCCGGACTTCCATTGGAAAAATCGCTCCAATCTTGATGCCAATTGACCACACCACCATCTCAGCCACCAAGCCCAGTCTACCAGTGACTAAACCACGGTGAGAATACTCTAAATGACTACCTGATGCATTGGGGAAGAGCTGAACACAAGCCATCACTATTTTAGTTTGATAACTGGAAATCAGTGGTTCTAAAATCTTAGGGCTTACATTTTCTACCATTATTGGACTATTGAGCTCAAATTGAAGCTTAGATTAGCTCGAAATTAGCTCATTTACAAAGTATGAAGGAATCCACTTTGACAGCAAATTTAAAGCAAAGTCTATGGTCACCGATAGCCATTGTTGAGCAAATAAAGCTCATAGACTTGTTACTCCCTTCACAAGCTTCACTTTGGTATAGAGTTTGTCCATTATTGTTTGTTATTTAAGATTTTGCCTTTTTGGAACTATGATTTTTCTTAGAATTAGAATGGAAGTTTCATTCAAGGATACTGCCAACTATATATGATAGTATTCAATGCATGATATTGTATGCTTTTGTTATTGGTTTTCTCCAAGCTCAATTCATTTCTTTACCATCACTATATATACATATGTTGTTAGTTCTAGATGTAATTGACCAGATGCAATTGAGTATGTTTAGCTCAATGATTCTGAGGAACATGGTGAAGAAACATCATTAAGGAAGAAGGTCAATTATATATGCTCTATGTATTTCATTCATTTTTTTATTATTATTATTTAGGATCTTTGGATTGCTGCTCTGAAAGATGGAGATGTACATTAGTTAGATGGTATAGGCAACAATCATGTTTGTGTTCCCTCCCTTAGAAATAGAGAGTGTTTTTCATCATTTTTTCCCTTTTAGTGTAAGCTTATTGTATTTGGTACACCTTGCATAGTATATATATATATATTCAAGCGCATATATAGTAATATGAGCTGTAACTTTCACACTTTATCATTAATAGCTAAATATAATTATTCCTTTGGAAAAGGTAAAGGACCAATGGAATGGGGTCAGATTGACCCACATCGAAGAAGAGGTGGGAATGCTTGGCTGGTAAAAGATTGCCAACTTATACGGACTTAAGAAGTCTTAAGCTTGTTCTTTTCTCCTTGCTAATTAAATTAGATTTCTATTGAATGATTCTTTTTTTTTTTTTTTAATAATATAGGATCCTTGGAGAATATATTGATGAACTGCATTGGAAGATGGAAATTGTAAAGATTTAATGGGTATAGGCAACCATCTTGTATATATATATGTTTTCGTTTATGTTTTTCTTTTAATGTAATCTTATTGTATTTGGTACACATTATATTAGTATTAGTTGGTGTTTAATGAATTTTGTAGTATAAGATAAACATTCAATAAAGCATTATTCTTTTATGTTAACTGCATTTCAGAGGTGTTATTTTATATCTGTAAATGATAATTAATGATATTATAATTAATTAGTAAGATCTCATAAAAAACAGTTTTTTCAAATAAAATTCGTAATTGATATATTATTTTTAGTTACAAAACTGTTGTCACCAAATAAAAAAGGTAGTTTCAGTGAAAAATTGAATAACTTAACCATGGTTTATGTCATATCATAACAAGTCAGTGATAAAAAGTTGTTTACTTATCATTGGAAAGGCTCAATGACAAATCAAATGTGTCACTGACGTTTTAAGTTACAAATTAGATGTGCCACTGATGGTTTAATTGATAAATAATATTTTTTCACCTAACTATATGTATTGTTATTGATGGATAAGTTTTTCCAATTCTTACAACTGTATTGGTAATAAAATGTGTACATACAATGACAAAAAGAGGAAGGTTAAATGACAAAAACCGATGTGATGGTAAAGCTCCCATCTATGTCAAAGATATTTGTTGTCATAATTACATGCTCTTTTGATGATAAATTACATAGTTTACCATTAAATTGCTTTGTGACTGGTCTATCACAGCAAACACAAGACAATCTAGTTTTGCCACCTAAATGTGATAAGGTGACAAAAATGGCCCTTACGTGACAAATTAGTTGTGTAGTTGTTGCCCAAATTTTTTGTAGTGTATGTGATAAACTTAATCATAGTGACATAGATTGCTAGCGTAGGTTTGATAATTCATATATCAAGGATAACATCCCAAAAGCGCTAGCAACACTCAACGTTGCAAACAACTCCAATCCACTTCTATGTAGATTCAGTGCCACTGCACACATGACAAATGACAATGGTAAAATAAGTAATTCTTATCCTGATAAAGGTAGTGATAGTATATATTTCGGCAAAGGGAATAGCCTTGCAATATCTCACATTGGTAATGCTAAACTAAAAACTAAAAATGGATGTTTAGAACTTCAAAATGTTCTTGTAGTTCCATAATTGAAAAAGATCCTGGTATCAATAGTCAACTAATAACAGATAATGATTGTATTTTTGAATTCTCATCCAATGGTTTTATGATAAAGGACTGCAATCAAAGAATCATAGCAATAGGGTATAAGAAGGGAAAGTTGTACGTTCTGAATGAAGGAAAGCATCATGCTTTAAGTGTAACAAAGCCCTCGATAGATCTTTGGCACCAGCGCTTAGGACATCCCAGTTTAAGGGCTTTAAAGAGTTTACATTTCAATAACATTATTGATGTTTTCAGCTGGATAAATAAGCTTAGTGTTATTGCTAGTTGTTAATTAGGGAAAAGCTGCAAACTTCCTTTTTCTTTATCTAATAAAATTTTATTGTTTCTTTTAGAAAAGATCCATTGTGATATTTCGGAGCCCCAATATTTTCCACATAAAAATACCATTTCTATGTTGCTTTCATTGATGATTATTCTAGGTACATTTGGTTATTTCCTTTGCGTAAAGAATTAGAATGTTTTGAATAGAAGAGAACCAATTTGACAGGTGAATTAAAATTCTTCAAAGTGATGGAGGAGGTAAGTTTATATCTTCAGCTTTCAAGGAACACTTAGGTAAGCATGGAATTGTTCATCAAATGTCATGTCCAGGAATCTCAGAACAAAATGGGGTTGCTGAAAGGAAACATAGGCATGTGGTGGAAATGGGTTTAACTATGATGCTCCATGCCAATGTACCCATGAAATTATGGGTGGAAGCTTTCTTAACTACAAACTTTTCTCATTAACAGATTACACTCATTTATTTTAAAATTTGAAACCCCATATTTTCTTCTACTTAAAAGGCATTAAGATATCAAAGTTTGGAATTATGCAATAAATAAATTTTCAAAGGAAACTCTTCCTTGCATCTTCATTGGATATAGCTCCTAACATAAAGGATTCTGCAATTTTCATCCAACAACCGATCGGGTCTGCATCAACAGGCATGTTGTTTTTGATGAACAACGTTTTCCATATGTATCTACCAATATTAACTCACAAAAACATCTTGACACTACTAGAAATGCATTGATAAATGACACAATTAATGTGTTGCACAAAATAAAGACCGATGTATTATGTGGCGTCGCCTAATGTCCTGCTGCTAAATCCATAAGACAACATGTGATGCATTAATAGTGCCGCCTTAGCTTAAAAAAAGGCCGATAATGTAAAACAATGTGTTGCTAAATGTTCAAAGAAAATGCAATGCTACCAAAATGAGTCACCTATTTGCATTTTTAGCGATGCATTTAAAAGAGTGTCAAATTTAGTAGATGACTTTTAATGATACATTTAACAAATGCATTAGATTTTATATTCGCCTTTTAGCGATGCTTTTAAAAAATGCGTTAGATTTGATGTTCCACTTTTAGCGACGGATTTCTATAAAGTGTCAGCCTTTATCTTGAACATGTAGCGACATTGTACGAAAGAGTCGCTAAAAGATGTCGCTATAAAATCTTTTAGCGACTGTTTTTTAAAGCGTTGCTAAATATATTTTTTTAAGGTGTCGCTAAAAAAGCCAATGAAAGGAGACTCTTCGGAAAATGTCGCTAAAGATGGAAAAATAATGTCGCCCAATATGTTAGGTGACATTGTTTTTTTAATGCGTGGCCCTTTTTTTTTTTAATTTGCTTATTTTTAATTTTGTGAAAATTGATTAAAATAGTAAAAATATTAAAATAATTAAAGTACAAAAAAACTAAAATTAGCTTCATCCAAAATAATTAGAATACAAAAATTTAAAATAAATATTTCCATAACAAAATAATTATCAAATAAGTTAAATATTATCTCACTGACATATTTTTACATAATTTTGTAAACTATTGTATATGCAAAAGAAAGTTCAATATTAATTAAACTTCCATGAATGTATACTCATCCAAATGGAAGTTGACGTCCTCTTGTTGACGATATTACACCCTCATACTGCATATGAAAAATTAAAAAAGCTATTAACACTTATGCGAAATAAATAAATATTAATTATTATTAAATATGTAATTTAGTAAATGAAAATTCAAAGAATATTACTATTGTTCTTAAGATTTGACAAGACACATTTCTCCTGATTAAAAGTGGAAAACTCATATTGAAGTGGATCAGAAAATTAATTAAATGAATAATAATAAATGTCATAAATATTTCTGAAAACATAAGTAATAAATCTATGTACCAATTTAGTTAGAAGATATTTTTTATCCATATCCCCTCACAGTGATTACTAACATAGCCACTCTCACATTCATTCTCATTATCAAATTCATTGACACTTGGCAACTGTATGACAAATGGATTGTGAGCCATCGTAGTATCTCCAAAAATATTTTCTTCAACAAAAGTACGATGTTGTGTTGAAGTTAAAACAACAGACCATCTCGAATCAAGTTGATCTTCAACATAAAATGCTTGTTGAACTTAGCAAAACAATGTCAAGTAATATCATAAACAAAATATATACAAAACCAAGATTAAGAAAATCCAACGAACCTAACTTGCGGTTAAAATGCAAAAAAAAAAAAAAAAAAAAAAAAAAAAAACCAACTCACTACATGTCTTCGCCAACCACAAAGAAAAAGGAAACTCACCTAAACAATGGAGACGAAGAAAGTAGAAACCCAGCTAACCACGAAGGCGACACAGAGAAACAAGGCTTCCAATGGCAACATAGGAAAATGAAAAATGAAACCCGAAATATCCCGCTGTTAAAATTTCTCTTAGATTGCTTCCAAATCTAATATCTATTACGTAGTGTACTTGATGTAGTTTTAGAAAAGAAAATGGATTCAAAGGTGCATGTGAAATTTTTAAAATATGGCAAAAATTTTAAGAAAATAGCAAAAAGGCGATCCTTTTGAAGATTCTTTTTTTTTTTTTATTAAGAGAACAGACGACACATTTACATCTTAAAGTGTCACCCATTCCATTAATGTCTTTATTTATTTATTTTAATTACTTTTTTACTTTTCATTTAAAAATAAATACTGAAAATATTTCTTATATATGTGAAACAAAATTACCAAAGTGAGAGTTTAGTTATTTTGTTTTCCAAGTACAGTTTACTGTAAAATCTTGTAAATTTCATTTAAAAAAAAAAGGGAATAAGCAATGCATTTACAACAGACAGCATCGCAATTATAACAGACAGCATCGCCTGTTTTAAGTTTTTTTTTTTTTTTTAGTTCCTTAATTTGGTGGAACAGGGGACGCATAAAAAGCAAAAAGAGTCGCTAGATACTTTTTATTTTTCCTTTTTTAATAGTTATTAATTTACTTTTGAAGTACAATTTATTTGCTTTTAAAAGTTGCAAGTATAAAAATGTGTTTTTTTTTTAAATTAAGAGAACAGGCGACGCATTTACAATTAAAAGTGTTGCCTTTTCTCTCAATTTCATTCTTTTTCTTTGATTAATTTTTTTATTTTTCATTTATAAATAAACACTAAAAATATTTCTTTAAAATGTGAAGCAAAATATCAAAGATTGCTATTTATTTTTTTTTGTTTTTCAAGTACACGTTTATTCTTTATAAAATTTGCATGTCTTCTAAAATTTTTATTTTTTTAATTGAAAGAATAGGTGACGCATTTTCTTTAAGAAGGGTCACCCATTCTAGAATTGTAGGATGAAGCGACGCATTATGGTCGAAAAGCATTGACTGTTCCATTTTTTTTATTTTCTTTATAATCTTGAAATAGTTTTTTAATTATTCATCTGTAAACATATTCATGTAGCAATCCGATTAACATAAATTCCATTGATCTAAAAATAGAAAACATTTTTGTCAATGCTCTTCTCAATTATTAACATATATGTGTATAGATGAGACACAAAATATCTCAAGACCTAATTTGAGATAGGGTACCGAATATAGAATTCTAATTCAACAAGCATTTATTGATCAATTTATCTACATAAGTATGTTAAAGGACCTTTACTTTCATGTATTCTAATTCAACAAGCTTACTTGTTTTTAAAAATTGAAAGTCTATTAAATTGCTTTTTTAAGAAATAAAAAACAAAAAAATTGAAGGAACAGGCGGTGCAATCCCATCCAAAAGCATCGCCTATTCCATGCTTTAATTTTTTTTTTATCTTTAATTAGTTTTTTTGATTACTCAACTATAAATTCAAAAAAAGAGCATATTTTCACAATTAAAAAACATTACTAAAAACAACTTTCAAATTAAAATAAAGTTAAAAATTGGTTCGGTGAAAAGGCGCCTTGTTTGTTAAAAAAGGGGTTGCCTATTGCTATATTTGGCGACCATTTTCTAAAAAAGCATCACCCATTTTATATTAAACATCCTCCAAAATTTGCAAGTCTCTTAAAGTAAATTGTATTTTTGTAGTTTAAAAGAATGCATCGCCTAAAACTATATTTGTTATTTATTGTTGCATTATTACATCCAAGTCATTTGGTCTGGTGGTGTGGTAATTCCTTAACAGTGTAAGAGGTTTTGGGTTCAATACTTGGCATGGCGCTATCTGATTTTATTTGTTTTATGGGTTTGTACACAAGTAAATAAAAAAATTAAAAGAAAGAAAAGGGGATGATGCATCGCCTTTCCCACTATTTAGCAACTTTTTATTAAAATAATGCGTCGCCTAAAACTATATTAGCTATTTCTTATTGCATTATTACATCAAAGTCATTTGGTCTGGTGGTGTGGTGAATTCTTGAGAGTGTAAGAGGTTCTTGGTTCAACTCCTGCATGGCCTTATCCGATTCTATTTTTTTTTATGGGTTTGTACACATTTAAATAAAAAATTTGAAAAAATATAATAAAATGAAAAAGCTACGTATTTGTTCAAAAATGTGTCATCTATTTCTTTATTTGGCAACTCTTTTTTAAAACAATATGTCGCCTAAAACTATATTAGCAATTTCTTATTGTATTTTTACATCTTTGTCATTTGGTTTTGGTGTGGTGATTCCTTAAGAGTTTAAGAGGTTCTAGGTTCAACTCTTGGCATTGCCCTATCTGATTTTTTTTTTATGGGTTTGTAAACGTGTAAAAAAGAAAAGGTTGAAAAAAGAAAGAAAGAAAAGGCGATGCATTTGTTGAAAAATGCATCGCGCTTTCGTCTATTTGACGATTCTTTTTTTTAAAAATGCATCGCCTAAAACTACATTAGCTATTTCATGTTGCATTATTACATCTAAGTGATTTGGTCTCGTGGTGTGGTGATTCTTTAAGAGTGTAAGAGGTTCTGAGTTCAATTCTTGGCATGGCCATATTCGATATATATATATATATATATTTTTAATGGGTTTGTACATATCTCAATCAAAAAAAAAAAAAATTAAAAAAAGAAACAAATGCGTTGCCTTTTCCTCTATTTGGTGACTCTTTTTCAAAATAGTGAATCGGCTAAAACTATATTAGCTATTTCTTGTTGTATTACTACATCAAAGTCATTCGGTATGCATCGCCTTTTCCTCTAATTGGCAACTATTTTTTAAAACAATGCATCGCCTAAGCTATATTAGCTATTTCTTATCATATTATTACAGTTAAGCGATTTGGTCTGGTGGTGTGGTGATTCCCTGAGAGTGTAAGAGGTTTTGGGTTTAATTCTTGGAATGGCCCTACCTTATTTTACTTTCTTAATGGATTTGTACATGCGTAAATAAAAAAAATTGAAAAAAAGAAGAAAAGGCGATGCATTTGTGCAATAAATGCATCGCCTAAAACAATATTACCTATTTCCTATTGCATTATTACATCCAAGTCATTTGATCTGGTGGTGTGGTGATTCCTTGAGAGTGTAAGAGGTTCCTGGCTCAATTCTTTGATGGCCTTATCTGATTTTATTTTTTTTATGGGTTTGTACACTGTAAATAAAAAACTTGAAAAAAAAAAAGAAAAGGCGAGGCATTTCATAAAAAATGTGTCATCTATTTCTTTATTTGGCAACTCTTTTTTCAAAAAAATGCATTGCCTAAAACTATATTAGCTATTTCTTATTGTATTTTAACATCCTAGTGATTTGGCCTCATGGTGTGGTGATTCTTTGAGAGTGTAAGAGTTTATAGGTTCAATTCTTGGCATGGCCATATCTGATATATATATATATATATTTTTAATGTGTTTGTACACGTGTTAATAAAAAAACATTTTAAAAAAAGAAACAGATGTGTTGCCTTTTCCTTTATTTGGTAACTCTTTTTTAAAACAATGCATTGCCTAAAACTATATTAGCTATTTATTGTTGTATTATTACATCTAAGTCATTTGGTATGCGTCGCCTTTTCCTCTACTTGTCGACTCTTTTTTAAAAGAATGCATTGCCTTATACTATATTAGCTATTTCTTGTTATATTATTATATCTAAGTCATTTGGTTTGGTGGTGTGGTGATTCCTTGAGAGTGTGAGGTTTTGGGTTTCATTCTTGGCATGTACCTATCTGATTTTATTTTTTTAATGGATTTGTACATGTGTAAATAAAAAAAAACAGAAACGGCGATGCATTTGTTGAAAAATGCATCGCCCTTTCCTCTAAATAGTATTTCTTTTCAACTTCAAATAATCTGTGAAAACATTTAAGCAATATAACTGGGGTGGTTGTTCAATTATTTTGTTTTTCATGTACAGTTTATTTCTATTTAAACTTGCAAATCTCTTAAATTGTATTTTTATTTTTTATTTTTAAAAGGGAATAGGCGGCGCAATTACTTTGTTTAGCATCACCTATTCTTTGTTTTTTAAAGGAACAGGCGATGCAACAACTTCTTTTCGTGTCGCCTGTTCGTTTTTCTTATTTCATTAAATAATTTTTTTTTCCAAGTACATATTATTTTCTGTTTAAACTTGCAAATCTCTTAAATAGTATTTTCATTTTTTTTTCTTTAAAAAGGATATTTTTTCAACTTCAAAATATTTAAGCAATATAACCAGCTTATTAATTTTCTTAACATTTTAAGTAATATTTTAAATGTTTATTTGAAGATGAACAATCACAAAAAAAAAAAAAAAAGACACATAAAACAGGCGATGCATTTTTAAGGTAATGCGTCGTTTGTTTTCTTTTGTAAAAAGAAAATGAAAAAAGAAAAAGACTTGCAAATGTATAAGCAAATAAACTTGACTTGAAAAACAAAGATATTAAACAACCACCTTAGTATTTTTCCTTCACATTTTTAAGAAATATCTTTAGTGTTTATTTGTTGATGAACAATAAAGAACTAATTAAAAAGCCAAAAAAAAATTATGATTGGAGGTACAGGCGACGCGGTTATATGTGAATGTGTTGCCTATTACCTTAATTTTAAAAAATTATTTTTAATAGACATGCAAATTTTAATAGCGAATATGCTGTACTTGAAACAAAAAAAATAATTTCGAGGCAATGTTTACCATTTTTTGATTTGCAATGTCCACTTAACTTATTTTTGCAATAATAACTAATTTGTTTGTTAAATTAAGGAGTTTCAAATTTTTTTTTTTTCATATAAAATATTAAGTGACGCATTTTCTATTATAAACGTCACCTATTTTCGTCTGTTTTTTTAGTATTCATATAATTAAAGTTTGTGATTATGTAAACGTAGATAAGTGGTTGGTTAATTATTTTGCATAAGTTGTGATCTAATTACTATTTTGTGGGTGATTTAATTAGAACTTTGAGATAATTCTTTGAGTGAAAAAAGTCAAGAGTGTGTGAGTGTAAAAGAGGGTAAAAGCCAAAACTAGTGTGAACACACGGTGTCAAGACCTTGATTGAGTGAAACACGTGAGGGAGTGATTTTTGGTGAGAATTTATTTTATTTTGCATTATTTATACTAACATGGCATTCAAGTTTAAGAAGAGGAGATCCACCACTAAGAATTAATGAAGAAGAATCCATCGGATTCCATGGTAATTCCCGAGCTACAGGGAGTGGTGGCCAAACGGACATGAGGGCTGTTTTGTAGCAACTACAACAGATGAATGCTCAATTTGACCACATAAATCAAAGGATTGATAGAATAGAAATATTTCATGGTGGGCCAAATTTGAGGCAAGAGTTCCATGGGGGTCGAGGTTGAGGTTGAGGAGGCCGTGGACGACCTAGAGAGCAGTTTGAAGAGGAAAATTTTGGAGATGATTTCAAAGAAGGAATGGATGCAGCGCTTGCTGTCCAAAAGTGGCTAGGCCATGGTAGGCATAGGAGAGAGGAGGTAGATGATGATCTTGGCAACATCAAGTTAAACATACCACCTTTTCATGGGAAAAAGTGACCTGGAGGCATAGCTGGAATGGGAGGAGTGAATGGAGATGATATTTTATTGTCCCAACTATTCGAAGGCCAAGAAAGTTAAATTGGCAGCAATGGAGCTTGGACATTATGCACTCCAATGGTGGACTAATGAGCAAAACACCCGAAGGAAAGTAGGTGACGAATTGATTACTACATGGCGACAAATGAAAGGAGCCATGAGGAAGCAATTTGTTCCATCACACTATCATAGGCTACTACATCAAAGTCTTCAATATTTATCTCAAGGAAGTATGTTCGTGGAGGATTATTACAAGGAGATGGAGATGCTTATGATGAGGTTAAGCATGAATGAAGATAGAGAAGCAAGAATGGCAAGGTTTCTTGGTGGATTGAATCGTGAGATAGCCAATCAACTAGAATTGCAACAATATGTGGAATTGGATGAGATGTTGCATGTGGCTATTAAATTAGAGAATCAATTCAACAGGAGGGGTGTAGGCTCATGGTTTGGAGGTGTTTCAAATAGCAGAAGATCAAATCCAAGTGGCTGGAGAAACAATCCTGCCTTTGAAAATAAGCCAAAGTCGAAAGTTGGAGAAGAAAGTTCAAATCGGCTGAAGAGAGAGGCTAGAACTGACTCTATCCAAGCACTGAAGAATGAGGTAAAATCTGATCCTAAACCTTCAAGATCTAGAGAAATTATTTGTTTTAAGTACCAGGGACAAGGAAACATCACTAGCCAATTCCCGAATAGATGGTTTTAAAGGGTAATAGTGAGCTAGAATCAGAAAGTGAAGAAAGTGAGTGTGAGACCAAACAAGGAGAGGAAGAACTTGAAGATGAAGCCGAGAAACTCCACCCAATGCCGAATTAAAATTGGTTTATAGGAGAGTACTTGCTGTATACAAGGATGAGGATCATGTTCAAAGGGAAAACATTTTCCACACCCGATGTAAAATCCAAGGTAAAATTTGTAGTATGATAATTGATAGTGGAAGTTGTACAAATGTAATTAGTAACATTGTGGTTGATAAATTAGGCTTAGCAACAATTAAACATCTTCAAACCTTATAGGTTACAATGGCTTAATGATAGTGGTGAGATGAAAGTGAATAAAAAAGCCAAGGTAAAATTTAGCATAGATAAGTATGTGGACGTTGTTTTGTGTGATGTTGTGCCTATACATGCTGGACATATTCTATTTGGCAGATCATGGCAATTTGATAAAGATGCTATTCATTATGGTCGAGAGAATTGTATTGTTTTTAGATTTAAAGGTAAGAAGGTCAAGCTAGAGCCATTGACTCCCAAGGAAGTGCATAGAGACCAATTACAAATACAGAAAAGGAGGAAGGCCAAAAAACTCAAGGACAAAGCTAGTATGGCACCAACGGCTCAACAACCATCCAAGAAGGTAACTCCGAGTTTGCTGTTCAAGGTAAGCATTCTAAAACAAAAATTGAATGGAAAAACCATGAGAAAGTCAAAAGCGGAGATGTTTGGAGATGTTTTTGCTGATGAAATTCCAAATGGATTACCACCTATTAGAGGGATTGAACATCAAATTGACTTTGTCCTAGGGCTGCCATACTAAATAGACCTACATATAGAAGTAATCCCGAAGAAACAAAGGAGCTACAAAGGTAGGTAAGTGAGTTACTTGATAAAGGGTACATTCGTGAGAGTGTGAGTCCATATGCTGTTTCTGTTTTATTAGTGCCTAAAAAAGATGGTTCTTAGAGAATATGTGTTGATTGTAGGGCTATAAATAATATTAGCATCAAATAAGACATCCAATTCCTAGATTAGACGACATGCTTGATGAATTGCTTAGTGCTTGGAAGTTTACTAAAATTAATCTTAGGAGTGGATACCATCAAATTAGGATGAAAGAAGGCGATGAATGGAAGATCGTATTTAAGACTAAATATAGGCTATATGAATGGTTAGTCATGCCTTTTGGATTAACTAAGGTACCTAGTACTTTCATGAGGCTTATGAATCATATTATGTGTTCATTTATTGGTAAATTTGTGGTTATGTACTTTGATGATATTTTAGTGTATAGCCAAACCTTAGATGAGAATGTAGAATATCTTAGGCAAGTTTTAAATATTCTTAGGAAAGAAAAGCTGTTTGCTAATACGAAAAAGTGTGACTTTTGCAAAATGAGCTTGTTTTTCTAGGATTTGTAGTAAGTGCTGCAGGAATAAAAGTTGATCAATCTAAAGTTCAAGTAATAAAGGAGTGGCCGACACCAACATCTATCATGCAAGTGAGGAGCTTTCATGGTTTGGCAAGTTTCCATCGAAGATTTGCCAAGGACTTTAGCACCATCGTATCACCTTTGAATGAAGTTGTAAAGAAGAATGTTGGCTTTAAATGGGGGGAAATACAAGAAAAATCTTTTAATTTGTTGAAAGAAAAATTATGTAATGCACCCTTACTAGTTTTACCAAATTTTTCTAAAACTTTTGAAATTGAGTGTGATGCATCAGGTGTAGGTATTAAAGCTATTTTAATGTAAGAAGGAAGGCCCATAGCCTACTTTAGTGAGAAATTAAATGGAATGTATGCTTTGGTAAGGGCTTTGGAAACATGGCAGCATTATCTCATGCGAAAAGAATTTGTGATTCATAGGGATCATGAATCTTTGAAGCATATTAAACATCAAGGGAAGCTCAATCGAAGGCATTCCAAGTGGATTGAATTTATTGAGACCTTTCCATATGTGATCTGTTACAAGAAAGGTAAAGGAAATGTGGTTACCGATGCATTATCCCGAAGGTATGTTCTCTTTTCAACTTTAGATGATGATTGCTTGGTTTCGAACAATTAAAGGAACTTTATGAGCATGATAATGACTTTGGAGAAATATTTAGATCCTGTTTGAAACATGGATTTAATAAATTTTACATATTTAAAGGATATTTGCTTAGGGAAAACAAACTTTGTGTGCCTAATTAGAGCATTAGGGAGTTACAGGTCGGGAAGGTCATGGGGGTGGTTTAATGGGTCATTTTGGTGTTTTTAAAACTTTATCCTTACTTTAAGAACATTTTTATTGGCCTAACATGAAGATGGATGTTGAGAAAATATGTGAAAGATGCTTGAAATGCTGAAAGACCAAGTCCACATTGAAACCGCATGGGTTGTGCCATCCTTTGCCGATTCTTTCTTATCCTTGGGTAGATTTGTCTATGGATTTTATTCTTGGTTTGCCTAGGTCAATGACATGTAAGGATTCAATTTTTTTTGTTGTGGATAGATTTTTTAAGATGACACATTTTATTATATGTAATAAAACTGACGATGCATCTAATGCCGCTAATTTATTTTTCAAAGAAATTGTGAGATTGCATGAAATGCCTAGAACTATTGTTTCAAATAGGGATGCTAAGTTCTTAAGTTGTTTTTGGAAAACTTTGTAGGCTAATTTAGGTACTAAGCTTTTATTTTCAACTACTTGTCATCCACAAACCAATGGACAAACCGAAGTAGTGAATATAACTTTGTCTTCATTGTTAAGAGCATGAATTAGAAGAAATTTGAGAACTTAGGAGGAACGTTTGCCACATGTTGAATTTGCTTATAATAGATCTTTGCATTCTGTGACTAAATTTACTCCTTTTGAAATTGTTTATGGGTTTAATCCTTTGACTCCATTAGATTTAACACATTTACCTTTAAGTGAATGTGCTAACTTAGATGGAAAACAAAAAGCTGATTTTGTGAAGCAGATTCATTAAAAGACTAAGGCAAAAATTGAGAGGAGGACTAAGTAATATGCAAGGAATGCTAATCAAGGCTGAAAAAAAGTTGTCTTTGAACTTGGAGATTGGGTTTGGTTGCACCTAAGAAAGGAGAGGTTTCCCGAGCAAAGGAAGTCCAGGCTTATGCCGCTTGGAGATGGACCTTTTCAAGTTTCAGAGCGAATAAATGACAATGCTTACAAACTTGATTTGTCGGGTGAATATAATGTTAGTGCTACATTTGTCTCCTTTTCATGTAGGAGATGATTTTGATTTGAAGGCAAATCCTTTTCAAGAGGAGGAGAATGATGCGAATCTGCCTGTGCCCACATAACTGACAACCCGCTGGGGTGCTGACCCGATACGGATAAAGACTGGGCTGATCACTAGGGCTCAAGAGGTTTAGGAAAAAACTTGCTGCCTTTTTCCAAGGAGTAATTCATACTTAAGAGGGCTTATCCATACCCGAATATCCAAGACCTGTTTTGAGCATACAAGGGGTGGAAGCTGATACGGACTTGGGTAACAGTTTTGGTGCATTTATGGAGTCTGAGCAGCATGAAATAGTTCCATGCTTCATGGATTCAATACATATGTCTAAGAGGTCATGGAATCAAATCAAGGTAGCTTCAAAGGCATCCAAAAAGGGGTTGTGCGCACAACTTGACAATTTGGCCGGTTTTGCTGTATGACCTGTTGGCTTTACTGTATTTTGCTGAGTTGGCTTTTTATCTTTCCTCCAAGCAAGGGCAACATGTGGGACTTCATGATGAAAGATTGGTCAAAGTAAAGTTAGTTAAAAAGATAGTATTTTAGTTTCCTAATTTGATTTCTACTTTTTGTTTTAGGAAATTACCTTTACTTTTGGTTTTTATTTATTTATTTGCTGGACAAATAAGTTTAGAAAAGTTACTAGTTTATTATTCTCATTGTAAATTAATTAATTCATAATTCAAAATAAATGAATTAATTAATTAAAATTAGTATAGAAAAGGAGAGAGAAAATTCGGCCATGCTAGTTTCCTAATCCTATTGGCCGGTTTTCCCTTTTATTTTTAGGGTTTTATTTTGTTTTCTTTTAGTCTATAAAAGGGCTTTTTTTTTTAGGAAGAGCACACCATTAATAATATTTAGAATTTATTTCGTGAGATTAAATTTCTCTTTGTTGTTTTGAGCACCTAAAACATCATTAGTGAATGAATGTTTTAGTTTGACTTATCAATAGGATATCCAGCATCTATTGTGGCATCTTCATTATACCAGGGTTTCTAATCACAGGTTGGTTAGGGGTCAAGGTGACCATTAGAACTTGAACATAACTAAATCCGAGCTATTATAATACGGGGTTTAGGCCCAGGTCATCCTAGGTTCGTATCAAATTTCTTGTCAAGATGAATATTACATGATCCAACATCATATCTCTTTGATTTGTTTGATTGGTATTGCTTATAAACAATATTCCATTTATAATCTATCGATATGATAGGTCACACTTTTTTCTCTTTGTGATGATAGATGACCTACTTAACTCAGTGGTTAGAGTATTGCTTTCATACGGCGGGAGTCATTGGTTCAAATCCAATGGTAGGTAGAACTTGTTTGATACCAGCATGAATAGTCCTTAATGCATTTTATACACCTTATTTTGCTTATTCGGACCCACCACCTAGTTATGATATCACATTGATAGCCTCTCATAATGTCCTAGCTCGTCTGAGAGTGAGATTTGCTTCAATTGTTAGTTTCTTGCCTTCAGCTTTACTCAAGTTAGCTTATGCTATTTCAACTGTTTGTTGAGCTTATTGTGGATCAATGTCACTGCCCGTCTCCTCATCATTTACTATAACAGTGATCTCATTGTTGCCTATTCTAGCAAAACCACCCATCAAAGCCAGCACTAACCATTGGTCATTAAGCCGTATTCTCAAAATATCGATATCTACAGTTGTAGCAATAAGCGCGTGGTTTGGCAATACGCCGATTTGTCGACTATTAGTAGATAAAATATTTCTTTCACTTTCAAATCTCAAATAATTCGTTTCGGGGTCAGTACACAAAGATTTAAGGTCATTTTTTCAATTTGCTCTCCATTTCTAAGTTCATAGCCTTTGCAGTAGCTTCATCGATATCACTTTCCAAATAAAAAGCCTGTTCAGGGAGACCATCTAATTCGCCATAAAGGATTAATTTAAATCCTCTAATTGTTTCTACTAGACCAACATATTTCCTAGATGAATCGTTAAATACTTTTCCTACGAAAAAGGGTTGTGATAGGAAACGCTCAATTTTTTATGCTCTTGCTATGGTTAAGCGATCTTCTTCGAATAATTCATCCAACCCAAGGATAACTATAATGTCCTGAAGTTCTTCGTAATGTTGTAAAGTTTGTTTAACTCTTTGCATAGTTTCGTAATGTTCTTCACCAACGATCCGACGTTGGAGCATAGTTGACATTGAATCTAAAGGATCTACTACTAGATAGATACCTTTGCAGCCAATCCTTTTAATAGCATGGTAGTAGCATCTAAATGTGCAAATGTTGTGGCTGGAGCAGGATCGGTCAAATTGTCCATGGGTACATAAACTGCTTGAATGGAAGTTATAGACCCCTCTTTGGTAGAAGTAATTCTTTCTTGTAAAGAACCCATTTCGGTACTAAGAGTGGGTTGATATCCCACAGCAGAGGGCATTATACCCAGCAAGGCTAATACTTCAGATCTCGCTTGGACAAAATGAAAGATATTGTCAATAAATAGAAGTATGTCTTGTTCATTAACATCTCAAAAATATTCTACCTAATTAGGGCAGTTAAACCAACTCCCATACGAGCTTTCGGTAGTTCATTCATTTAATTGTAGACTAGAGCTACTTTTGATTCTGAAATATTTTTTTCATTAATTACTCCGGATTCTTTCATTTCCATGTAAAGATCATTGCCTTCACGAGTACGTTCACCTACTCCGCCAAATACGAATATGCCCCCATGACCTTTGGCAATGTTGATCAATTCCATAATGAGTACTATTTTGCCCACTTTTGCTCCCTCGAATAGTCCTATTTTTCCTCCATGGCGATAAGGGGCTAAAAGATCTACTACTTTAATTCTTGTCTCAAAATTTGATAATTTTGTATCTAACTCTATAAAGGCAGGCACAGATCTATGAATAGGAGATGTTGTGCGAGTATCTATAGGACTAAATTATCAACAGGCTCCCCAAGCAAGTTGAAAATTCACCCTAGCGTCGCTCCACCAACTAGAACACTTAGAGGAGCTCTTGTGTCAATCACTTCCATTATTCTCGTTAGATCGTCTATAGCACTCATAGCTACTGCTCTAACTCGAATATTTCCTAATAATTACTGTACTTCACAAGTCACATTAATTTTTTGACCAATAATATCTTAGCCTTTAACTACTAGAGCATTGTAAATATTAGGCATCTTGCCCGGTGGAAAAGCTACATCCAATACTGGACCAATGATTTGAGCAATACGCCCCAGGTTGTTTTTTTCAACTATGGGAACCCCAAGACCAGAAGTAGTAGCATTGATTCTCATAATAAAATAAAAAGATGTCGAAATTTTTTGCGAAAATTATTGAAATAAAAAATAAATGTTCACTTGACTTTGTTGGGGCCTTCCAACCGATTGCAATCCAATTGTTTACTTATTCAATTTCAATGAGTGATTTTTCAAGTTCAACCAAAATCCATTTTCAAAATATCAAGTATATGAATAAAAATCTTCAGAAAGTCTTTCATTTGCCTATCATTATAGACAATATGAACCATATTATCTATGGAATTCGAGCCCGGACTCTATTCTATTTATGATTCCTTTTTTCTATCTCATCGGCCCTTGTTTCATGTCCTATTTCCTATTTTAGCATATTAATTTATGCCTAGCCTATTATTTATTATATTATTTGTTATATTAATATTATATTTCTTTTTTATACCTATACCCTTTATTTATATTCATGAATGAATTCTGCATACTTTTACATCTAGGATTTACATATACAACATATATTACTGTCAAGAGTGAATTTCTTAGATATTTCGATTAAAAAAAGATAAAAGATTAGAAACTTAGAAAAACAAATAGTGGGTTGCGCCATACATATGAAAGAGTATACAATAATGATGTATTTGGCGAATTAAATACCACAGTTTAATAATGAACCGTTCTGATTAGTTGATAAATTTGTGAAAGATTCTTATTGAAAGTTTCATTAACTCCTAATTCATGTCGAATAGACCTTCGTATTGCGAGAATTCTTAATTCATGAGTTGTAAGGAATGACTTATGTCACCATAAACAGAGACTAAAGCAAGTGTTGGATTCAAAGTCGGTGTTAAAGATTATAAATTGACTTATTACACTTCTGACTATGAAACCAAAGATATTGATATCTTGGCAGCATTTCAAGTAACTCCTTAACCTGGAGTTCCACTTAAGGAAGCAGGGGCTGCAGTAGCTACTGAATCTTCTATTGGTACATGGTCAACTCTATCGACTGACGGGCTTACTAGTCTTGATCGCTACAAAGGTTCATGCTACGGCCTTGAGCCTGCTGTTGGAGATGAAAATCAATATATTGCTTATGTAGCTTACCCCTTAGACCTTTTTGAAGAAGGTTCTATTACTAACATGTTTACTTCCGTTGTGGATAATATTTTTGGGTTCAAGGCCCTACGCACTCTACATTTGGAGGATTTGCCAATCCCTCCTTCTTATACTAAAAATTTCCAATGACCGCCTCATGGCATCTAGGTTGAAAAAGATAAATTGAATAAGTATGGCTGCCCCCTATTGGGATGTACTATTAAACCTAAATTGGGGTTATCTGCTAAGAATTATGGCAGAGCAGTTTATGAATGTCTTCGCGGTGGACTTGATTTTACCAAAGATGATGAGAAATTGAATTCCCAACCATTTATGCATTGGAGAACCGTTTCTTATTTTGTGTTGAAGCCATTTATAAAGCACAGGCTGAAACTGGTGAAAGCAAAGTGCATTACTTGAATGCTACTGCAGGCACATGAAAAGAAATGATTAAAATGATTGTATTTGCCAGAGAATTGGGAGTTCCTATTATAATGCACAATTACTTAACAGGGGGATTCACTGCAAATACTAGCTTGGCTCATTATTGCCGAGATAATGGTCTACTTCTTCACATCCACCGTGCAATGCATGCAGTTATTGATAGATGGAAAAATCATGGTATGCACTTTCATGTACTAGCTAAAGCATTATGTTTATTTGGTGGAGATCATATATATTCATGCTGGTACTATAGTAGGTAAACTTGAAGGGGAAAGAGACATCACTTTAGGCTTTGTTGATTTACTAGGTGATGATTTTATTTAAAAAGATCAAAGCTACGGTATTTATTTCATGCAAGATTGGGTCCTTCTACTAGGTGTTATTTGATTATAAATTCTAATCGGAATATTCAAATGATTTTTATCAAATGACTATTCATCTATCATATTTTCATGTAAATAGGGGCAAGAAAGCTCTATGGAAAAATGTCAGTTTGATTTGATGTTGTTTAGGAAGGGGTTAGAGTACAGGTGTGGGTTAAGTAAATCAATGGATAGTTTTGGTGGTCCTATTGAAAATGAAGATACCAGTGTAAATAAAGATCCGATTATAAATCATATGAATAAAAAAATCCCTAATGGGATTGAGAGTAATAATTATAGGTACAGTAATGTTGATCATTTAGTTGGTGTTAGGAGGTACATTTGAAATTTGTTATCTAATCAAAATTTTTTTCTTTCGGGATAGTAATAGGGACCATTACTCCATATATTTTGATATTGAAAATTGAATTTTTGAGACTGACACCGATCGTTCTTTTCTAAGTGCACCCAAAAATTCTTTGCATAGTTATCAAAATTCTAATTATCCAAATAGTGTATCTAAGAGTGACAATCCTCATTATTATTGTTACATGTATGATACTAAATGTAGTTTGAATAATCACATTACTAGTTGCATTGACAGTTATCTTCATTCTCAAATCAGTACTGATTGTTATATTTTAAGTAGTGTTGTAAATTCCAATGATAGTTACATTCGTAGCGAAAGCAATAAGAGTAGTAAAAGCGAGAGTTCCAGTATACGAACTAGTACAAATGATAATGCAAAAACTCTAAGAAAAAGAGAGTTCGAGAGAGCTCTAACTGAAATAAGAAAAAGAGAAAGGGATTTAGAGAGAGCTCTAACTCAACTAAAAGAAAACAAATTAAAATTAAATAAAATTTTAAGAGAAAACAAATTAAAGAAAGCTCTAGCTGAAATAAGAGAAGGAAAAAATGATTTAGCATTTTCTCTAAATCAAATACAAATAAGAAATAGAAAAAGTGATTTAGAGATAACTAAAAAATACAAATATTTGTGGGTGCAATGCAAAAATTGTTATGGATTAAATTATAAGAAATTTTTTAAATTTCAAATGAATATTTATGAACATTGTGGACTTCATTTGAACATGACTAGTTTAGATAGAATCAAAATTCGGTTGATCCAAGTGGTTAGAAGCCTTTGGATGAAGGCATGGTTTCTAGGGATCCCAAAAAGTTTCATTTGCGGGAGGAACCTTATAAAGATCGTATTGATTTTAATCAAAGAACGACAGGATTAACTTATGCTGTTCAAATAGGCATAGGTTGACTAAATGGTATTCCTGTAGCAATTGAGGTTATGGATTTTCAGTTTATGAGGGGTAGTATGGGATCGGTAGTGGGTGAGAAAATCACACGTTTGATCGAACATGCTACCAATAATTTTTTACCTCTTATTCTATTGTGTGCTTCACAAGGAGCACGTATGCAAGAAGGAAGTTTGAGGTTGATGCAAATGGCTAAAATATCCACTGCATTATATTATTATCAATCAAATAATAAGTTATTCTATGTGTCATTCCTTTCATCTCCTACTACGGGTGGGGTGACAGCTAGTTTTGGTATGTTTGGAGATATCATTATTGACGAACCAAATGCCTACGTTGCCTTTGCGGGTAAAAGAGTAATTGAACAAACATTGAATAAGACAGTACCCGAGGGTGCACAAGCGGCTAACTATTTATTCCATAAAGGCTCCAATCGTACCACGTAATCCTTTCAAAGGCATTCTGAGTGAGTTATTTCAGCTCCATGCTTTGTTTCTTTTGAATCAAAAAGTGAAATCAAAAATAAAATTAAGGAGAGACATATATCCTTATCCTTAATTTAATATTTAATAAATTATTTAATTTAATAAATTCAAAAATTTATTACTTGTTTTAAATATATTACTTGTTTTGTGGTAACCAAGTAGTTATTTAGTTTATAGGAAGTAAAGTCAAAATTCCAAGATTGGATTTTTCTTTGGTAACATAAGATTAAATTGGAAAAATAATTATGTGGATACTTTTTTTTATTGATAGCCCTGATTACTGATCAAGTCAGGAAATCTCTATCAAACAAAATAAAAAGTGCAAATTATGTTTCTTTCGTCCATGAAATTGGGCAAGGGGGTCTTGCATCTTTCTATATCCCTCACGAATCCCCAATTTTACTAAGGATATCTTTTGTCGAATCATATTATAATGAATTTTTTTGCGAAGGGAAAAACAAAAATGAAGAGATATAAAAATAAATAATGAACATAATAAAAAAGTGAATTATCATACATATATTGCACGTAGAAAGATGAATAAGCCCATTTATTTACTTATTTTATTTACATATTTACACTTTTGATTTACATTAATTATGCTGTATACATACTTAGTATATTCTAGTTTATTATATACTTTACAGGCTTATAATATTTATTTATTTATTTAATATATATTAAATATTTTTTTAATATGTATTAAATATATTAAAAATATATATATTAGTCTATAGACTCTTATATTATAGACTTCTTGTTATATCCTTATTTTTTTTATCTTTTGGAGTCTGTCAAATTTACATAGGTCAATCCACTAACCACCCTTATTTTTTGAGGAGTTAAAAAATACTATGATGGCTCCATTGCTTTATTATTTCGTCTGTTATTTAGCAATCTCACAGTTTCTTTTTCTTTTTTTCCAATACAAATAAATAAGAATTTTTTTTAACTTTTTTTTTTTTTCGTATTCTTCATAACATAAATATTGTTATCTTCGGTGTGAAAACAAAAAAGTTTGTGACGCTGAAATAGATCTTCTGATAGATAAGATAAAATTGGAGATACCCTTTCTTTATCTCATACTACTCTTTCGATAGATAATGTAAGTATTTTGAAAATCTTTTGTTTTTATATTGAATTTGAAGTGCCATGCTATTATTACTTAATACTTATATTTCCTATCGCACGAAGGCATGGTCTTCATTTTTTTCTCTCAAATCCAACAAAAAGCTCATTCGCACAAAGCATGAGGGAATGCTAGACGTTTGGTAATTTCTCCCCCGACTAGAATAAAAGATGCCATTGAAGCGGCTAATCCCATGCATACTGTCTATATATCTGGTTGAACAAATTGCTTAGTACCATAAATAGATACTCTGGATATTAGCCATCCGCCAGGAGAGTTTATGAACAAATACAGATATTTGGTATCGTCCTCTATACTGAGATATACCATAAGACTAATAAGTTGATTCGAGATCTCATTATCAACCGGTTGGCCTAAAAAAAGTGATCTTTCTCGATAAAGTCGGTTGATTGGGATAAAATTGTATCCCTTATGAACCGTACAGGCACCTTTTGATGCATACGGTTCAACACAAATTGCGAAAAAAAAAAAAGAATCAATGTGTAGATTCCAACTTTCTTTCTTTTTTTATATTCATAGCAGGCTCTTTTTAATTTGTAACAAAGAGGGGCTTTTTCTTTCATCTTTCAAGAAAGATGAAGTTTGGCCTGTTTTAATTTATATATAAATTAAAAGCCTATAAATAAATAAAAAAAATTCACTAAACTTATCGGACTAACTTCTCATTGATGCATTGTTTCATCGGGATCCAATCCAAATCACGATGTAATTCTCTTGCTCCTAAAAGGTCTTCTTCAACTTTTTTTAGGTTTAGGCTCTACTCCAAGTAAAGATCTGCCCGATTTGGATTTGCACATATAGGACAAATACCCCAATACCACATCCTTTTGCTACGACTACCTTTTTTTTTTTTTTTTAATTCCATGTCTCCCGCCAAATAGTAAATATTCAATGCATTCTTCACCTTACTCGATTGATTAACAATTTGAGATTATTATATATCATCATTATATATTATAAGTGGAAAATCTTTATAAATAGAATATGATATAAGTGGTAATCATGGATATATTACCCTCTTTTTTTTTTAAACGGAGCCTGTATATTAATATTATATTTAATTTTTTTGGTCTAACCAAGCCAACCATAAATTATAAATTATTATAATTAAGAATATTAATCTGTATACCCCGTTAAAAAATAGATTGAATTGTACTTCATTGTATTTTACGCTCCAATTTTTTAATGATTCAATCAACCTTTCTAGGGCGAAAGAGAGGATATCTCGATCGTGTAAGAGAACGGAGAAATACCATATGACCAAATATATATGACAAGTCGCACTACGCGTCAATCCACGATGCATCTTCCTCTCCAAAGTTTCAAAAAGGATCTTTTGGAACACCAATGAAATAAAAATTAATTACTATAGTTCACTTGATGTGCAAGAGTAACAATGTATTATTGTCTTCATAATATTGTTCTTTATCCTATTTTGTCCATAGATCTAATAAGTTTATAAAAAAGGAAGACAAAAATAATAAAGGAAAATTCTTTCAAATAGGTCCTTTGAATTATGGAAAAAAAAATATAAATGCAATCACTCATATAAAAGGTATCAACCTCTTACCATTGCGTATTGGTACTTATTGAGTGTAGAATAGGTATGCTTCCTTTTGTTCCTACAAACAAAATTGTTCCATTATTACTAAAAGAATAGAACAAATATTAATCCTTTCCCTGAGATAATCCACTCAAAAGGGAAGGTCTACAGTATAGTTTTTTTCGAGTGTAATAAAGTTACATAGTGTCTATTTTTTGTTGATAGAGGGGTATATCCATGGGTTTGCCTTGGTATCATGTTCATACTTTCATATTGAATGATCTCAATCGTTTCCTTACTGTCCATATAATGCATACAGCTCTGGTTGCTGGTTAGGTCGGTTCGATGGCTCCATACAAATTAGCAGTTTTTGATACCTCTAACCAGTTCTGGATCCAATGTGATGACAAGGGATGTTTGTGATGTGATTCTGCCCGAGCCCGCTCAACCGATAACCCGCTAGGGTGCTAACCCAACACGGATGAAGACTAAGCCAATCACAAGAGCTCAAATTAAGAGATCTAGGGACAACCTGGGAGCATTTATACAGGGGATAATCAATCTCAATAGAGCTTGTCCATACTTGAAGATACAAAGCCTATTCTAAGCATCCAAGCGGTGGAAGCCAACACGGACCCGGGTAGCAGTTTTGGTGCAAATATGGACAACGGGCAGCATGAAATGGTTCTAACTCCTTATGGATTCAATACATATGTCTAAGAGGATATGGAATCAAGTCAAGGAAGCTTCAAAGGCATTCAAAAAGGGTTTGTACGGACAGCTTCAAATTTGGCCTATTTTTTACTGTATTTTGTGCTGGCTTTACTGTATTTTGCTGAGTTGGCTTTTTCTTCCTCTTCCAAGCATGGGCGACATGTGGGACTTCATATTCAGCTTATTTGGCATCCTAAAAAGCATATTGAAGCTGATTTGGAGTTCAATTTGGTCAAAAATTGAACAAAGTCAACTTAGTCAAAAAGCTAGTATTATAGTTTCCTAATTTGATTCTACTTTTTGTTTTAGGAAATTACCATTAATTTTTAGTTTTTATTTATTTATTTTCTGGAACAATAAGTTTAGGAAAGTTATTATTTTATTATTTTCATTGTAAATTAATTAATTCCTAATTCAAAATAAAGGAAGTAATTAATCCAAATTAGATTAGGAAAGGAGTGAGAATTTCGGCCACCATAGGAAACTACTTTGTATGGCCAGTTTTCCCTTTGTTTTTAGGGTTTTATTTCATGGCTTTGTAGCCTATTTAAAGGCTTATTTTTCAATAAAAATACAACTTTGATTTGATTGAGAAAATACTTGTGAGATTAATTATCTCTTTGTTCTTTGAGAACACCTAAAACACCATTAGAGAATTGGTTGTTTTAGCTTGACTTATCAATAGGTTTTCCATCCTCTATTGTGGCGTCTACATTATACCAAGGTTTCTAACCATAGGTTGGTTAGGGGTTGAGGTCAATTCCATTAGAACTTGAACTTAATTAATATCTGGGCTAATATAATACAGGTTTAGGAGTAGGTCATCCTAGGTTCGTATCATTTGCTATCAGAGCTAAATTTTGTTTAGGTTTGATCTATCTTTATTTTCTTTATTTGTTTTTGTGTTATTCTACAATTTTAGAATTAGGTTAAGGTTGCATCCATCCCATACACGTTCTGCATCTTAAAAAAAAAAAAAATTATTCCTAGTTGAATTGGGATTTCCTAGTTTTATCCTATTTTTGTTTCCTAGTTTGTGCGTTGTTTTTCATCATTGTTCTTGTTAATTTTGGTTTTTGTTGATTTTTATTTGCTGTTTTAGTCTTAAATATTTGCATTCATATATTCAAAAAGAAAGAAAAAAAAGAAGAAGGGCTTGCAGCAACATATATAAAAAAAAAAAAAATTCACACAGTTTGAATTTTTGATTGGGAGGTCACGGGTTTGGCGTTTGTTTTGGAGTTGGAATTGCAATTTTGGTAATTATTGTTGCTACTGCAGTTTGTTTTTATGATTTGTGAGTGAAGAGAAAAAAAAAGAAAGAAAAGAAAAATATTTCGGTTTGTTGGAGTTTGATTTGTTGCTGGAAATTTCTTGTAACTGCTCCTTTGTTGATTATTTATTCCATATTTGGAGTTTCTGGAGAGTTATTTTTGCTGCTGGATATTTGATTTTGAGTGCTAAATTATTTAGATTAAAATTAGTTAAAGGATTTGATACAAAAACTTTAATTACAAAGAACAACAACCAACAACTTTTCTATATTTTTGTTCTCTTTGATTCTTGTTCGTATTTGAATTTCTTTTTCTAGAATTTTATTCTTGAACTCATAATCTATTACCATCTGGTTCAGTTCTTCAAAATTCCAAAGTTTTCTCATTAATTTGCTTTATTTTGTCTAGGAAAACCGAAAATAGGTATTTTCATTCCGTTCGGTATTTGTTTATTTTTGCTTACTGTTTTGTCGATAAGTTTAATTAAAACATACTATTGATCTAATTACTGTTTTGTGGGTGTTTTAATTTGAATTTTAAGATAATTCATTTAGTAGAAAAAGGCAAGAGTGTGTGAGCTTGAAAGAGGGTAAAAGCCAAAACTATTGTGCAAACACGAGTGTCGAGACCTTGTTTGAGTGAAACACGTGAGGGAGTGAATATTGTGAGGATTTATTTTATTTTTTGTAGTATTTTACTAGCATGGCAGATTCTAGAATAAGAAGAGGAGATCCACCCTTGAGGATCAATGAGGAAGAGTCCGTAGCATTCCATGGCGATGCCCGAGCTACTGTGAGTTGAGACCAAGTGGACATGAAAGCTGTTTTGGAGTCAATACAGCGGGTTAGTTCTCAAGTTGAGCATATGAATCAAAGAATGGGAAGGCCAGAAGCCTGAAAAGGAATGCCGAACACAAGAAATAGGCAAGAATTCCATGGAGGACGAGGCCGAGGACGAGGAGGTTGTGATAGACCGAGAGAGGAATTTGATGAGGAGCCATTTGGTGGAGACTTTGAGGAAGGTATGGACGAAACTTTTGCTGTCCAAGATAGAGCTGGCCATGGAAGATATAGGAGGGAAGATACAAATGATGGTTTCGGAAATATCAAGGTTAACATCCCACCTTTTATGGGTAAAAGTGATCCCGAAGCTTATTTGGAGTGGGAAGAAAAAATGGAGATGATTTTTTACTGCCATAACTGTTCGGAAGGTAAGAAGGTGAAGTTGGCAGCAATGGAGTTTGGACATTATGCACTCCAATGGTGGACCAATGAGAACAATACCTAAAGGAGAGTTGATGATGATTTAATCTCGACATGACGTCAAATGAAAGGAGCCATGAGGAAACGGTTTGTGCCATCCCATTACTATAGGTTGCTACATCAAAGGCTTCAATCTTTATCTCAAGGAGCTAGGTCCGTGGAGGATTATTACAAAGAGATGGAGATGCTCATGATGAGGTTAAACATGAATGATGATAGAGAAGTAACCATGGCAAGATTTCTTGGTGGTTTGAATCGTGAGATAGCCAACCAACTAGAATTGCAACAATATGTGGAATTGGAGGAGATGTTACATGTGGCTATTAAATTGGAGCATCAATTCAAGAGGAGGGGTGTAGGCTCACGGTTTGGAGGAGTTTCCAACAGCGGAATATCAATTCCAAGTGGCTGGAGAAACAATCCTACCTTTGAAGTAAGACAAAAACCGAAACTAGGAGAAGAAAGCTCCATTTGGCCAAGAAAGGAGTCCAAAGCCAAATCTGTCCAAGCACCTAAACATGAGGTAAAATATGATCCTAAACCTTCAAGATCAGGAGAAATAATTTGTTTTAAGTGCCAAGGATGAGGACACATCACTAGCCAATGCTCGAATAGAAGAATCATGGTGTTAAAGACCAATGGCAAGCTGAAATCGGAAAGTGAAGAAAGTGAGGATGAAGCCGAGCAAGAGGAAGAGTACTTAGAGGATGAGGCCGAAACTTTCAATGCATCCAATGCCAAATTAAACTTGGTGTCTAGAAGAGTACTTTCTGTATACAAGGATGAGGACCATGTTCAAAGAGAAAACATCTTCCACGCCCGATGTGAAATCCAAGGTAAAATTTGTAGTATGATTATCGATAATGGGAGTTGTACAAATGTAATTAGTAACATTGTGGTTGATAAATTAGGCTTAATAACGATTAAACATCCACAACCTTATAGAGTACAATGGCTTAATGATAGTGGTAAAATAAAAGTGAATAAACAAGCCAAGGTAAAATTTAGTATAGATAAATATGTGGATGTTGTATTGTGTGATGTTGTACTTATGCATGCTAGTCGTATTTTATTGGGAAGGCCATGGGGATTTGATAAGAATGCCATACACTATGGGAGAGAGAATGCCATTGTATTTAAATTTAATGGGAAGAAGGTCAAGCTGGAGCCATTAACTCCAAAGGAGGTATTTAGAGACCAACTTCAAATACAATAAAGGAGGGAAGCCGAGAAGCTCGAAGAGAAGGCTAGTACGGTACCAATGGTTACACCACCTACCCATGAGGTCAAGACCGAACTTGCTGTCCAAGCTAAGTATTCTAAACTCAAGGGAGAGGAGAAAGACAAAGACAAAACCAAAAGAGAGAAATTAAGAGAAAAAGCCGGAAGTGATGATAAAAAGAGTGTGTCCGAAAGAGAGAAAGGAAAAGAAAGGAAGGAAAGAAAAAGTAAAAATTTTAATTTGAGTTTTGGGGATGTTAATAAGGCTATCTTGGGTAAGAAACCATTGCTGGTTATGATTTATAAAGATGCAAATTAAAAAATGCTTTTGTTGTACAGAACTTTATCTGCATTGTTGAGAGCTTTACTTAGTGGAAATTTGAAATTTTGGAAAATATTGTTTGCTAACTTTAAAAAGTGTAATTTTTACCATAGGAGCATGTATTTCTAGATTTTGTTGTAATAGTGTTTGACCCAGTAGAATTGGTTTGGTTGCACTTACAAAAGGAACAGTTTCCTAAACAAAGAAAGTCAAAGCTCATGGACTTTTTCAAGTTTTGGAGCGCATTAACGAGAATACCTACAAACTTAATTTAATAGGTGAGTATAGTGGTAGTGCTGCATTTAATGTTGCTGATATAACTCCTTTTGCTGCAGGTGATGATCTTGATTTGAGGACAAATCCTTTTCAAGAGGAGGGGAATGATCTGATTCCGCCAGAGCCCGCTCAACTGATAACCTGCTGGGGAGTTAACCCGATACGGATGAAGACTAGGCCAATCACAAGAGCTCAAATTAAGTGATTTAAGGACAACCTGGGAGCATTTATACAGGGGGTAATCAATCTCAATAGAGCTTGGCCATACTTGAAGATACAAAGCCTATTCTAAGCATCCAAGTGGTGGAAGCCGATACGGACTCGGATAGCAGTTTTGGTGCAAATATGGACAACGGGCAGCATGAAATGGTTCTAACTCTTTATGGATTCAATACATATGTCTAAGAGGATTTGGAATCAAGTCAAGGTAGCTTCAAAGGCATTCCAAAAGGGGTTGTACGAACAGCTTCAAATTTGGCCTGTTTTGTACTGTATTTTGTGCTAGCTTTACTGTATTTTGCTAAGTTGGCTTTTTCTTCCTCTTCCAAGCATGGACGACATGTGGGACTTCATATTCAGCTTATTTGGCATCCTACAAAGCATATTGAAGCTGATTTGGAGCTCAATTTGGTAAAAATTTGGTCAAAGTCAACTTGGTCAAAAATCTAGTATTATAGCTTCGTAATTTGATTCTACTTTTTCTTTTAGGAAATTACCATTAATTTTTAGTTTCTCTTTATTTATTTTCTGGAACAATAAGTTTAGGAAAGTTATTATTTTATTATTTTCATTGTAAATTAATTAATTCCTAATTCAAAATAAAGGAATTAATTAATCCAAATTAGATTAGGAAAGGAGTGAGAATTTCGACTACCATAGGAAACTACTTTGTAAGGTCGGTTTTCCCTTTGTTTTTAGGGTTTTATTTTGTGGCTTTGTAGCCTATTTAAAGGATTATTTTTCAATAAGAATACAACTTTGATTTGATTGAGAAAATACTTGTGAGATTAATTATCTCTTTGTTCTTTGAGAACACCTAAAACACCATTAGAGAATTGGTTGTTTTAGCTTGACTTATCAATAGGTTTTTCATCCCCTATTGTGGCGTCTACATTATACCAAGGTTTCTAACCACAGGTTGGTTAGGGGTAATAAGATTCGGGCTAATATAATATGGGTTTAGGAGCAGGTCGTCCTAGGTTCGTATCAGTTTGTTATACTCTTCATGACTCGTTTAGGAATAGCCAATTCATGGGGCAGTTAGACTATCATTGGAAGGATTATAATGAATCTGGCACTTGGTGTATTGGGATCTAGAAATATTTTGTGATGAACATACAGGAAAACCCTCTTTGCATTTGCCCAAAATCTTTGGAATTCATTTATTTATTTCAGGGCTGGCTTGCTTTGGTTTTGGCGCATTTCATGTAACAGGATTGTATGGTCTGTGAATATGGGTATCCAATCCTTATGGACTAATCAGAATGGTATAATCTGTAAATCTGGTGCGGGGTGTGGAATGTTTTGATCCTTTTATTCTGGGAGGAATAGCCTCTTATCATATTGGAGTAGGGACCTTGGGCATATTGGTGGGTCTATTCCATCTTAGCGTCCGTCCGCCCCAACGTTTATACGAAGGATTACGTATGGGAAATATTGAAACCGTCCATTCTAGTAGTATCATTGCAGTCTTTTTTGTAGCTTTTGTGGTTGTTGGAACTATGTGGTATGGTTCGGCAACTACCTCGATTGAATTATTTGGTCCCACTCGTTGTCAATGGGATCAAGGATACTTTCAACAAGAAATATATTGACAAGTTGGTGCTGGGCTAGCCAAAAATCAAAGTTTATCCAAAGCTTAGTATAAAATTCCTAAAAAATTAGCTTTTTATGATTACATCGGCAATAAGCCAGCAAAAGATGGCTTATTCAAAGCGGGCTCAATGGACAATGGGGATGGAATTGCTGTTGGGTGGTTAGGACACCCTATTATTAGAGATAAAGAGGGTCGTGAACTTTTTGTACATCGTATGCCTACTTTTTCTGAAACATTTATGATTGTTCTATAGACAGAGACGAAATTGTTGTTGAGTCGATGCTCCTTTTAGAAAGGCATAATCGAAGTACAATGTCAAATAAGTAGGTGTAACTATTCAGTTCTATGGCAGCAAACTCAATGGAGTCAGTTATAGTGATCCTGGTACTATGAAAAAATATGCTAGACATGCTCAATTGGGTGAACTTTTTGAATTAGATGTTGCTACTTTGAATTCGACGGTGTTTTTTGTAGTAGTCAGAGGGGTTGGTCTACTTTTAGACATGCTTCGTTTGCTTTGCTTTTTTTCTTCGGACACATTTGGCATTATGTGGAATTGGAGGAGATGTTGAATGTGGCTATTAAATTAGAGCATCAATTAAAGAGGAGGGGTGTAGGGTCATGGTTTAGAGGAGTTCCAAACAGTGGAAGATCAATTCCAAGTGGCTGGAGAAACAATCTTACCTTTGAAAACAACCCAAAGCCAAAAATGGGAGAAGAAAGTTCAAGTCGGCCAAGGAGAGAGACTAGAATGGAATCTATCCAAGCACACAAAAGTGAAGGTAAATATGATCCTAATCCTTCTAAAACTCATGAAATTGTGTGTTTTAAGTGCCAATGCCTGAATAGGAGGATTATGGTGTTGAAAGGTAATGGAGAACTAGAATCCGAAAGTGAAGAAAGTGATGCTGAAACTGAAATTTAAGATCTAGAAGTCGGACATGATGAGCATGAGGAACCCAAAACACTCCAGCCTTCAAGGGATGTCTTAAGCTTGGTTGAAAGGAGGGTCATTACTATATACAAAGATGAGGAAGAAATTCAAAGAGAAAACATCTTTCACACTCGATGCGAAATTCAAAGTAACATATGTAGTATGATTATAGATAGTGGAAGTTGTGCAAATGTAATTAGTAGCATGGTAGTTGATAAATTAGGCCTAACAACTATTAAACATCTAGAACCATATAGATTACAATGGCTAAATGATAGTGCTGAGATAAAAGTAAATGAACAAGCCAAAGTAAAATTCAGCATTGATACATATGTGGATGTTGTATTGGGTAATGTTGTTCCTATGCATGTGGGTCATATTTTGTTGGGTAGGCCATGGCAATTTGATAAAGATGCTACTAATTTTGGTCGAGAGAATTGTATTGTTTTTAGATTCAAAGGCAAGAAGGTCAAGCTAGAGCCATTAACTCCAAAGGAAGTATATAGAGACCAATTACAAATCCAACAAAAGAGGGAGGCTGAAACATTCAAGGAGAAGGCTAGTGTGGCATTAACGGCTTCACCATCCATCCAAGAAGGTAAGTCCAAGCTTGCTGTCCAAGGTAAGCATTTTAAAACACAAATTGAGTGAAAAACCTTGAGAAGGCCGAAAGTGGGGTGAGAAGAATGGAGAAACTCGAGAGAAATGATGAGAAAACCGAGAGAGAGAAAGGAAAAGAAAGGAAAGAAAGAAAAAGTAAAAATTTTTATTTGAGTTTGGGGGATGTTAATAAGGCTATCTTGGGTAAGAAACCATTGCTGGTTATGAACTATATAGATGCTAAATTAAAAATGTTTTTGTTGTATAAAACTTTATCTTCATTATTAAAAGCTTTACATAGTGGAAATTTAAAAATTTGGGAGATATTATTTGCTAATATTAAAAAGTGTGATGAACTTGTATTTCTACTATTTGTTAAGATAGTGTTTGACCTAGGAGATTTGGTTTGACTGCACTTAAGAAACAAGAGGTTCCCCAAACAAAAAAAGTACTAGCCTATGTCTTATGTGGTTGGATCATTTCAAGTTTTGGAGCCGAACAACAAGAATGCCTTCAAGCTTGATTTACCGGGTGAGTATAACATGAGTGCTGCATTTAATGTTGCTGATTTAACTCCTTTTGCTGCAGGTGATGATCTTGATTTGAGGACAAATCCTTTTCAAAAGGAGGGGAATGATGTGATTTCGCTCGTGCCCGCTCAACCGATAACCTACTGGGGTGCTAACCTGACATGGATGAAGACCAGGCCAATCACAAAACCTCAAATTAAGAGATTTAAGGACAAACGGGGAGCATTTATATAGGGGTAATCAATTCTCAACAGAGCTTATCCATACTTGAAGATACAAAACCTATTCTAAGTATCTAAGTGGTGGAAGCCGATATGGACCCAAGTAGCAGTTTTGGTGCAAATATGGACAACAAGCAGCATGAAATTGTTCCAACTCTTTATGGATGCATGCATATGTCTAATAGGATATTGAATCAAGTCAAGGCAGCTTCAAAGGCATTCAAAAAGGGGTTGTACGGTCAGCTTCAAATTTGGCCTATTTTTTACTGTATTTTGTGCTGGTTTTACTGTATTTTGCTGAGTTGGCTTTTTCTTCCTCTTCCAAGCATGGGAACCGTGTGGGACTTCATATTCAGCTTATTTGGAATCCTAAAAAGCATATTGAAGCTGATTTGGAGCTCAATTTAGTTAAAGATTGGTCAAAGTCAACTTAGTCAAAAAGCTAGTATTATAGTTTCCTAATTTGATTCTACTTTTTGTTTTAGGAAATTACTATTACTTTTTAGTTTTTATTTATTTATTTTCTAGAAAAATAAGTTTAGGAAATTTATTATTTTATTATTTTCATTGTAAATTAATTAATTCCTAATTCAAAATAAAGGAATTAATTAATCCAAATTAGATTAGGAAAGGAGTGAGAATTTCGGCCACCATAGGAAACTACTTTGTATGGCCAGTTTTCCCTTTGTTTTTAGAGTTTTATTTTGTGACTTTGTAGCCTATTTAAAGGCTTATTTTTCAATAAGAAGGGAGTTTGAATTTTGTACAGAAAATTAATTGTGAGAGTGAATTCTCTTTGTTCTCTTTGAACACCTAAAACACCATTAGTGAATGAGTGTTTTAGTTTGACTTATCAATAGGACATCCATCACCTATTGTGGCATCTTCATTATATACCAAGGTTTCTAATCACAGGTTGGTTAGGAGTCAAGGTGACCATTAGAACTTGAACATAATTCGATTCGGGCTAATATAATACGGGTTTAGGAGTAGGTCATCCTAGGTTCGTGTCAATCTCACCCTTGAATCGGGCATGCTAGTATGAAAAATACATAAATAAAATATATTCTCACCAAACATCACTCCCTCACGTGTTTCACTCAATCAAGGTCTCGCCAGTCATGTTTTCACACTAGTTTCGGCTTTTACCCTCTTTTAATCTCACGCACTCTTGTCCTTTTCCACTCAAAGAATTAACTCAAAGTTCTAATTAAAACACTGACAAAAAAGCAATTAGATCAGAAGTATGTTTTAATTAAACTTACCAACAAAACAATAGCAAAAAGCAAGCAATGCTGATGAATTTAACAAATTCTACTTTTTGGCTTTCTAGGAAAATTAAAGCAAAATAATAAGAAAATTTTCAGAATTAGGAAGAACTGGACCAGATGGTAAGAGATTAAGGATTCAAGAATAAAATTTAGGAAATATAATTTCAAACTCAAACAAGAATCAAATCGACCAAAAATATAGAATAGTGTTGGTTGTTGTCTTTGTAATTCAAGTTCTGTATCAAATCCTTCAATTAATTTTAATCCAAATAATTTAAGCACCCAAAATTCAAATATCCAGCATCAAAATAATTCTCGAAAAACTCCAAATATTGAATAAATAATCAACAAATCAGCAGCTCCAACAAATTTCCAGCAACAAATTTCAACACCAAATTCAACAAATCGGAAAAAAAAAATTTCTAACTCGGCTTTTTCTTCTTCTTTTTTTTTTTTTAAAACTGAATATAAGACAACTGCAGTAGCAAGAATCAACACTTAAATTTCAATTCCAACACCAAATAATCACCAAACCCGTGACCACCAACAAAATAAAAATGTGCAATTTTTTTGTTTTCTTTATATGTTGCCGCAAACCCCTCTCTCTTTTTTTTTTTGGGGGAATATATGAATGCAAATATGTAAGACTAAAACAGCAAAGAAAAGTCAACAAAAATTAAAATTAACAAGAACAATAATGAAAGACAACCAACAAACTAAGAAACAAAAATACGGTAGAACAAGGAAAACCTAATTTTACTAGGAATGAAATTTATTTATTTTTTTTAATATGAAAAATGTGTATGATGATAGAAGGAACCTTAACCTAATGCTAAAATTATAGAATAACATGAAAAAAAAAACAAATAAAGATAGATCAAACTTTAACAAAAGGCGGCTTTAATACCAAATGATATGAACCTAGGATGACCTACTCTGAAACCCGTATTATCTTAGCCCGAATCTAATTATATTCAAGTTCTAATGGTCACATTTACCCCTAACCAACCTGTGATTAGAAACCTTGGTATATAATGACGATGCCACAATAGGTGATGGAAGTCCTATTGATAAGTCAAAACTAAAATACTCACTCTCTAATGGTGTTTTAGGGGTTTAAAAGAACAAAGAGAAATTCAATCTCACAAAATAAATTCTAAATATTATTAATGGTGTGTTCTTCCTCAAAAACAAGCCCTTACATAGGCTAAAGGAAACAAAATAAAAACCTAAAAACTAAAGAGAAAAACCGGCCATACATGTGGTTTCCTATAGTGGTCAAATTTCTCACTCATTTCCTAATCTAATTTTGATTAATTAATTCCTTTATTTTGAATTATTAATTAATTAATATACAATGAAAATATTAAAGTCATAACTTTCCAAACTTATTTTTCCAGCAAATAAATAAGTAAAACCCAAAAAGTAATGGTAATTTCCTAAAACAAAAAGTAGAATCAAATTAGGAAACTAAAATACTAGCTTTTTGACTAAGTTGACTTTGACCAATCTTTGACCAATTTGAACTCCAAATCAGCTTCAATATGCTTTTTAGGATGCCAAATAAGCTTATTCTGGAGTCCCACATGTTACCCTTTCCTGGAAGCAAGAGAAAAAGCCAACTCAGCAAAGTACAGTAAAGTCAGCAGAAAATACAGCAAAACCGGCCAATTCTTCATGTTATGCGTATAGCCCCTTTTTGGATGGGTTTGAATCTTCCTGAAATTGATTCCATATCCTCTTAAGCATATGCATTGAATCCATGAAGCATAGGAACAATTTCATGTTGCCCAGATCCCTTAAATGTACCGCAACCGCTTGTATGCTCAAAACAGGTCTTGGCTCTTTGGATATGGACAATGATGCGAACCCGCCCGAGCTCACACCACCGACAACTCACTGGGGTACTGATCCGATACAAATGAAGACTGGACCGATCACTAGGGCTCAAGCTAAGAGGTTTAAGGATAACCTTGCTGCCTTTATCCAGAGAGTAATTCATTCTCAAATGGGCTTGTCCATACCTGAGGATAAAATACCTGTTTTAAGTATCCAAGTGGTGGAGGCTGATACATCGGATACCCATACATCGGACATTTTATATCGGACACCCTTGTCTCAGACATCGGAGCCTTGCCTCAGACATCTGATCTCGGACTTCGGACATCGGATGCAACTTAGCTCGGACAGACATCATGATGTGATTCTGGCCGAGCCCGCTCCACTGATAACCTGCTGGGGTGCTGACTCGACACGGATGAAGACTATGCCAATCACAAAAGCTCAAATTAAGAGATTTAAGGACAACCTGGGAGTATTTATACAGGGGGCAATCAATCTCAATAGAGCTTGTCCATACTTGAAGATACAAGGCCTATTCTAAGCATCCAAGTGGTGGAAGCCGATACGGACTTGGATGACGGTTTTGGTACATTTTTGGAGTCCGGGAAGCATGGTTCCAATGCTTTATGGGTTCAATACATATGCCTAAGAGGTCATGGAATCAAGTTAAATCAGCCTCAAATGCAATCAAAAAGGGCTTGTACGGACAGCATCAACAATTTGGCCGAATTTGCTGTATTGCTTGCTGGCTTTACTGTATTTTACTGTATTAGCCTTTTCTTATTTTTCCAAGCATGGGCAACGTGTGGGCCTTCATATTCAGCTTATTTGGCATCTTAAAAAGAATCTAGAAGCTGATTTGTAGCTTAAAGAGGTCAAAGATTGATCAAAGTCAACTTGATAAAAAAGGCTTAGCTATCAATAAGAAAACAACTTTGATTTGATTAAGAAAATACTTGTGAGATTAATTATCTCTTTGTTCTTTGAGAACATCTAAAACACCATTAGAGAATTGGTTGTTTTAGCTCGACTTATCAATAGGTTTTCCATCCCCTATTGTGGCATCTACATTATACCAAGGTTTCTAACCACAGGTTGGTTAGGGGTTGAGGTCCATTCCATTAGAACTTGAACTTAATTGAGATCCGGGCTAATATAATATGAGTTTAGGAGCAGGTCGTCCTAGGTTCGTATCATTTGGTATCAGAGCTAAATTTTGTTCAGGTTTGATCTATCTTTATTTGCTTTATTTTTTTTTTGTGTTATTCTGCAATTTTAGCATTATGTCAAGGTTGTATCCATCCCATACACGTTTTGCCTCTTTAAAAAAAAAATAAAAAATATCATTCCTAGTTGAATTAGGTTTCCTAGTTTTATCATATTTTTGTTTCGTAGTTTGTTGGTTGTTTTTCATCATTGTTCTTGTTGATTTTGGTTTTTGTTGATATTTCTTTGCTGTTTTAGTCTTAAATATTTGCATTCATATATTCAAAAAAAAAAAAAAAAAAGAAGTTTGCGGCAACATTGAAAAAAAAAAAAAAAAACTGCACATTTGTGTTTATTTGGAGGTCACGGGTTTGGTGTTTGCTTTGGAATTGGAATTGCAATTTTGGTAATTATTCTTGCTACTGCAGTTGTTTATGTTCTGTGAGTGAAAAAAAAAAAGAACAGGTAAAGCCGAATAAAAAAATATATATATTTCGGTTTGTTGGAGTTTGATTTGTTTGCTGGAAATTTGTTGGAGCTGCTGGGTTTTTTGATTATTTTTTCAATATTTGAGTTGCTGGGAAATTATTTTTGCTGCTGAATATTTGGATTTTGGGTGCTTAAATTATTTGGATTAAAATCAGTTAAAGGATTTGATACAAAACTTGAATTAAAAAGAACAACAACCAACAACTATTCTATATTTTTGTTCAATTTGATTCTTCTTCGTAATTGATTTTCTTTTTCTGGAATTTTATTCTTGAACTCAAAATCTACTACCATCTGGTGCAGTTTTCAAAAATTCCAATGTTTTCCCATTATTTTGTGTTTTCTTGTCTAGAAAGCCAAAAAATTAGGATTTGTTGGATTCTTTCGGTATTGCCTACTTTTTGCTACTATTTTGTTGATAAGTTTAATTAAAACATACTAGTGATCTAATTGCTGTTTTGTGGATGTTTTAATTAGAACTTTGAGATAATTCATTAAGTGGAAAAAGGCAAGAGTGTTGAGCTTAAAAGAGGGTAAAAAGCCGAAACAAGTGTGTAAACACGTGTGTCGAGTTCTCATTTGAGTAAAACATGTAAGGGAGTGAAATTGTAAGGTCCTATTTTATTTCTATTGCATTATTAAACTAACATGACAGAATCAAGAATGAGGAGAGGAGATCCACCCTTGAGGATCAATGAGGAGGAGTCCGTAGCATTCCATGGTGATGCCCGAGCTGCCGGGAGTGGAGACCAAGTGGACATGAGAGCTGTTTTGGAGTCAATACAGCGGGTTAATGCTCAAGTTGAGCATGTGAATCAAAGAGTGGGAAGACTAGAAGCCTTATAAGGAATTCCGAATACAAGAAATAAGCAAGAATTCCATGGAGAGTGAGGCCGAGGACGAGGAGGTCGCGAGAGACCGAGAGAGGAATTTGATGAGGAGCCATTCGGTGGAGACTTTGAGGAAGGTATGGATGAAACTTCTGCTGTTCAAGATAGAGCTGGCCATGGAAGATATAGGAGGGAAGATACAGATGATGATTTGGAAAATATCAAGATCAACATCCCACCATTCATGGGAAAATTTGATCCCAAGGCGTATTTGGAGTGGGAAGAAAAGATGGAGATGATATTCGATTGCCATAATTATTCGGAGGGTGAAAAGGTGAAGTTGGCAGCAATGGAGTTTGGCCATTATTCACTCCAATGGTGGACGAATGAGCAAAACACCCGAAGGAGAGTTGGTGATGACTTGATCACTACATGGCGCCAAATGAAGGGAGCCATGAGGAAGCGGTTCATGCCATCACATTATCATAGGTTGCTGCATCAAAGGCTTTAATCCCTATCTCAAGGAAGTATGTCCATAGAGGATTACTACAAGGAGATGGAGATGCTTATGATGAGGTTAAACATGAATGAGGATAGAGAAGCAACCATGGCAAGATTTCTTGGCGGTTTGAATCGTGAGATAGCCAACCAACTAGATTTGCAACAATACTTGGAGTTGGAGGAGATGTTGCATGTTGCCATTAAGCGTGAGCACCAATTTAAGAGGAGGGGTGTAAGCTCATGGTTTAGAGGTGTTTCCAATAGTGGAAGGTCAAATTCTAGTAGCTGGAGGAACAATCCCATCTATGAAAGCAAGCCAAAGCCGAAAGCCAAAGAAGAAAGTTCAAATTGGCCAAGGAAGGAGACTAGAACCGAATCTGTCCAAGCACCAAAGAATGAGGTAAAATTAGACCTAAACCTTCTAGAACTCATGATTTTGTGTGTTTTAAGTGCTAGGGAGGAGGACACATGGCTAGCCAATGCCCGAATAGAAGAATCATGGTGTTAAGGGGCAATGACGAGCTAGAATCAGAAAGTGAAGAAAGTGAGGATGAAGCCAAGCAAGAGGAGGAGGACTTGGAGGATGAACCCGAAACCTTGGAAGCATCCAATGCTGAATTAAACTTGCTTTCTAGGAGAGTACTTGCTGCATACAAATATGAGGATGAAATTCAAAGAGAGAACATCTTCCACACCCGATGTGAAATTCAAGGTAAGATTTGTAGTATGATTATTGATAGTAGAAGTTGTACTAATGTAATAAGTAACCTTGTAGTTGATAAATTGGGCTTAAAAACAACAAAACATCCTGAACCATATAGATTACAATGGCTTAATGATAGTGGTGAGATGAAAGTAAACAAACAAGCCAAAGTAAAATTTAGTATCGGTAGATATGAGGATGTAGTCTTATGTGATATTGTACCCATGATTGCTGGACATATACTATTAGGTAGACCATGGCAATTTGATAAAGATGCTACTCATTTTGGTCGAGAAAATAGTATTATTTTCAGGTTTAAAGGTAAGAAGGTCAAGCTGGAACCATTATCTCCTAAAGAGGTTTACAAAGACCAATTACAAATGCAACAAAGGAGAGAAGACGAAAAGCTCAAGGAAAAAGCAAGTATGGCACCAATGGCTTCACCATCCTTTCAAGAAGGTAAGAATGAGGTTGCTGATCAATGTAAGGTTTCTAAGACTCATATTAAGTGGAAAGATCAAGGAAAAACCGAAATAGAGGGGAAAGAAAGTGGCAAACCCGAGAGCTTGGAGAAGGAAGGGAAATCCGAAGGTTTGCACCAATCTGAGAGAGAAAAAGAAAAAGAAAGAAAAGAAAGGTCAAGTAGAAACTTTTATTTGAGTTTAGGGGATATTAATAAGGCTATTGAGTGTAAGAAACCTTTGCTGGTCATGATTTATAAAGAAAATTATTTTAATGATCAAACTAACTTTGAAGAACTTGAATTGCCAAGTTCAATGATTTCTCTTTTGAAGGAATTTGGAGATGTCTTCCTAAATGAAATTCCAAGTGGACTACCATCCAATCAAGAGGGAAAAGGTGAGCTTGCTGTCCAAGGTAAGTCCTCTAATACTCAGGTTGTGTGGAAAAAATTTAATAAAACCAAGAGTGAGAAATTTGGTGCAAAAGCCGAGAGTGAGGAAGGTGAGATGACCGTGAGTGAGAAAGGAAAAGGAAGGCAAGAAAGGAAAAATATAAATTTTTATCTTAGCTTTGGTGATGTTAATAAAGTAATTATGAATAAGAAATCATTGCTAACCATGAATTTTAAAGATACTTATTTAAGGATGTCTTTATTGCATAGAAGTTTATCTGCATTGTTGAGAGCTTTACTTAGTGGGAATTTGAAAATTTAGGAAATATTGTTTGCTAACTTTAAAAATTGTAATTTTTACCATAATGAGCATGTATTTCTAGATTTTGTTGTAATAGTGTTTGACCCAGGAGAATTGGTTTGGTTGCACTTACGAAAGGAAAGGTTTCCTAAACATAGAAAGTCAAAGCTCATGCCGCCTATGGATGGACTTTTCCAAGTTTTGGAGCCGATTAACAAGAATGCCTACAAGCTTGATTTACCGGGTGAGTATAACATGAGTGCTGCATTTAATGTTGCTGATTTAACTCCTTTTTCTGCAGATGATGATCTTGATTTGAGGATAAATCCTTTTCAAGAGGAGGGGAATGATGTGATTCCTACCGAGCCCGATCCACCGATAACCCGTTGGGGTGCTGACTCGACACGGATGAAGACTAGGCCAATCATAAGAGCTCAAATTAAGAAATTTAAGGGCAACCTGGGAGTATTTATACAGAGGGTAATCAATCTCAACAGAGCATGTCCATACTTGAAGATACAAAGCCCATTCTAAGCATCCAAGTGGTGGAAGCCGATACGGACCAGGGTGACTGTTTTGGTACATTTTTGGAGTCCGGGAAACATGAAATGATTCCAATGCTTTATGGGTTCAATACATATGCCTAAGAGGTCATGGAATCAAGTTAAAGCAGCCTCAAATGCAATCAAAAAGGGCTTGTACGAACAGCCTCAACAATTTGGCCGAATTTGCTGTATTGCTTGCTGGCTTTACTGTATTTTACTGTATTAGCCTTTTCTTATTTTTCCAAGCATGGGCAACGTGTGGGACTTCATATTCAGCTTATTTGGCATCCTAAAAATCATATAGAAGCTGATTTGAAGCTCAAAGAGGTCAAAGATTGATCAAAGTCAACTTGATCAAAAAGGCTAGCATTTTTAGTTTCCTAATTTGTTTTTACTTTTTGTTTTAGGAAACTACCATTACTTTTTGGCTTTTATTTATTTATTTTCTGGAAAAATAACTTTAGGAAGGTTTTTATTTTATTCTTTCCATTGTAAATTAATTAATTCCTAATTTAATATAAATGAATTAATTAATCAAACTTAGATTAGGAAAGGAAGTATAGTTTCGGCCAACTAGGTTTCTTTATGTGTGGTGGCTGGTTTTCTTTATATTCTAGGGTTTTATTTCGTGGCTTTGTAGCCTATTTAAAGGCTTATTTTTCAAGATGAATACAACTTTGATTTGATTAAAAAAAGTACTTGTGAGATTAATTATCTCTTTGTTCTTGAGAACTCCTAAAACACCATTAGAGAATTGGTTGTTTTAGCTTGACTTATTAATAGGTTTTCCATCCCCTATTGTGGCATCTACATTATACCAAGGTTTCTAACCACAGGTTGGTTAGGGGTTGAGGTCCATTCAATTAGAACTTGAACTTAATTAAAGATTTGGGCTAATATAATACGGGTTTAGGAGCAGGTCGTCCTAAATTCGTATCACATAGCCTACTTTAGTGAAAAATTAAATGGAGCTGCCCTAAACTACCAGACTTATGACAAGGAGATTTATACTTTGGTGAGGGCTTTGGAGACGTGGCAACATTATCTCATGCCAAAGGAGTTTGTGATTCATACGGATCATGAGTCTTTGAAGCATATCAAAGGTCAAGGAAAGCTCAACCGAAGGCATGCCAAGTGGATTGAATTTATTGAAACCTTTCCCTATGTGATCCGCTACAAAAAAGGTAAAGAAAATCTGGTTGCCGATGCATTATCCCGAAGGTATGTACTTTATTCTACCTTAGATGCTAGATTGCTTAGATTTGAACAATTGAAAGAACTTTATAAGCATGATGGTGACTTTGGAGAAATTTTTAGAACCTGTTTGAAACATGGATTTAATAAAGTTTACATATTTGAGGGATATTTGTTTAAGGAAAACAAACTTTATGTGCTTAATGGGTCATTTGGTGTTTAAAAAACTTTATCCTTGCTGCAAGAACATTTTTATTGGCCTAACATGAGGAGAGATGTTGAGAGAATTTGTGAAAGATGTTTGAAGTGCTGAAAAACAAAATCAACATTGAAGCCGCATGGATTGTATAAGCCTTTGCCGATTCTTACCTATCCTTGGGTAGATTTGTCTATGGATTTTATTCTTGGGTTGCCTAGGTCAAGGACAGGTAAGGATTCAATATTTGTTGTAGTAGATACGTTTTCTAAGATGGTACATTTTATTGCATGTAACAAAACTGATGATGCATCCAATATTGCTAATTTATTTTTCAAGGAAATTGTGAGATTGCATGGAATGCCAAGAACTATTGTTTCGGATAGGGATGCTAAGTTCTTAAGCTATTTTTGGAAAACTTTATGGGCTAAATTAGGTACGAAGCTTTTATTTTCAACTACTTGTCATCCACAAACTGATGGACAAACTGAAGTAGTAAATAAAACCTTGTCTGCATTGTTGAGAGCATTAATTAGTAGAAATTTAAGAACTTGGGAAGAACGTCTGCCACATATTGAATTTGCATATAATAGATCTTTACATTCAGTAACTAAATTTACTCGGTTTGAAATTGTTTATGGTTTTAATCCTCTGACTCCATTAGATCTAACACCTTTACCGATACAAACCTAGGACGACCTACTCCTAAACCCGTATTATATTAGCCCGGATTTTTAATTAAGTTCAAGTTCTAATGGAATGGACTTCAACCCCTAACTAACCTATGGTTAGAAACCTTGGTATAACGTAGACGCCACAATAGGGGATGGAAAACCTATTGATAAGTCAAGCTAAAACAACCAATTCTCTAATGGTGTTTTAGGTGTTCTCAAAGAACAAAGAGATAATTAATCTCACAAGTATTTTTTTTAGTCAAATCAAAGTTCTATTCTTATTGAAAAATAAGCCTTTAAATAGGCTTTGAAAGAAACAAAATAAACCCTAAAAACCTTTGGAAAAACCGGCCACACACATAAGGAAACCTAGTTGGCCGCAACTATACTTCCTTTCCTAATCTAAGTTTGATTAGTTAATTCATTTATATTAAATTATCAATTAATTAATTTACAATAAAATAAAAACCTTCCTAAAGTTATTTGTCCAAAAAATAAATAAATAAAAACCCAAAAATAAATAAAGTCAGTCACAAATTAGGTAACGAGTTGACTTTGACATCTAAGCTGAATTATGTCTTCAACGGAGCTAACTTATGTCTGCCTGATGTCCGAGCAAACTTATGGCCTATCCGAGCTAACCGATGTCTGTCTGAGCTAACTTGTGTTTGGCTGAGCTAACTGATGTCTGTCTAAACTAAGTTGTGTCTGGCCGAGCTAACGGATGTCTGTCTGAGCTAGTTGTGCCTGGCCTAGCTAAGTTACATCTGATGTTCGAAGTCCGAGATCAGATGTCTGAGGCAAGACTCGTCTGAGATCAGATGTCCGAGACATGGGTGTCCGATATAAAATATCCGATGTATGGGTGTCCAATGTATCAGCCTCCACCACTTGAATACTTAAAACAGGTCTTTTATCTTCAGGTATGGACAAGCCCTTTTGAGAATGAATTACTTTCTGGATAAAGCCAGCAAGGTTGTCCTTAAACCTCTTAGCTTGAGCCCTAGTGATCAGTCCAGTCTTCATCTGTATCGGATCAGTACCCCAACGAGTTGTCGATGCTGCGAGCTTGGGTGGGTTTGCATCATTTACCTTTAAATGAGCGTGCTAATCTAGATGGAAAACAAAAAGCTGAATTTGTAAAGCAGATTTATGAGAAGGCACGAGCAAATATTGAGAGGAGGACCGAGCAATATGCAAAGGTGGCTAATCAAGGCCAAAAATCAAAGGTGTTTGAACCTGGAGATTGGGTGTGGCTGCATTTAAGGAAAGAAAGGTTTCTTGAACCAAGGAAATCCAAACTAATGCCGAGGGGCGATGGACCTTTTCAAGTTTTGGAGAGGATAAACGACAATGCCTACAAACTTGATTTACTGGGTGAGTATAGTGTTAGTGCCACCTTTAATGTTGCTAATATATCTCCGTTTGCTGCAGGTGATGACTTCGATTTGAGGACAATTCCTTTTCAAAAGGAGGGGAATGATACGAACCCACCCGAGTTCACACCACCGACAACTCGCTGGGTTACTGATCCGATACGGATTAAGACTGGACCGATCATTAGGGCTCAAGCTAAGAGGTTTAAGGATAACCTTGCTGCCTTTATCCAGAGAGTAATTCATTCTCAAAAGGGCTTGTCCATACTTGAGGATAAAAGGACTATTTTAAGTATCCAAGTGGTGGAGGCTGATCCATCGGATACCCATACATCGGACATTTTATATCGGACACCCTTGTCTCGGACATCAGAGCCTTACCTCGGACATCTGATCTCGGACTTCGGACATCGGATGCAACTTAGCTCGGACAGACATCAGTTAGCTCGGCCAGACATAACTTAGCTCGGACATACATCAGTTAGCTCGGCCAGACATAAGTTAGCTCGGACAGACAGCCATTAGCTCGGATAGGTCATAAGTTAGCTCGGACATCAGGCAGACATAAGTTAGCTCGGTTGACGACATAATTCAGCCTAGATGTCAAAGTCAACTCGTTACCTAATTTGTGATTGACTTTATTTCTTTTTGGGTTTTTATTTATTTCTTTTCTGGACAAATAACTTTAGGAAGGTTTTTATTTTATTATAAATTAATTAATTTCTAATTTAATATAAAGGAATTAATTAATCAAACTTAGATTAGGAAAGGAAGTATAGTTGCGGCCAACTAGGTTTCTTTATGTGTGGCCGGCTTTTCCTAGGGTTTTTAGGGTTTATTTTGAAGCCTATTTAAAGACTTATTTTTCAATTAGAATACAACTTTGATTTGATTGAGAAAATACTTGTGAGATTAATTATCTCTTTGTTCTTTGAGAACACCTAAAACACCATTAGAGAATTTGTTGTTTTAGCTTGACTTATCAATAGGTTTTCCATCCCCTATTGTGGCGTCTACATTATACCAAGGTTTCTAACCACAGGTTGGTTAGAGGTTGAGGTCCATTCCATTAGAACTTGAACTTAATTGAGATCCGGACTAATATAATATGGGTTTAAGAGCATGTTGTCCTAGGTTCGTATCAGACAAGCCCTCTTGAGAATCAATTACTCCCTAGATAAAGGTAGAAATTTTATCCCTAAACCTCTTAGCTTGAGCTTTAGTGATAAGCCTGGTCTTCATCCGTATCTGGTTAGCACTCTAGCGGGTTGTCGGTTGTGTGGGTTCGGGCGGATTCTCATCACTTCCTGTCTCAATTGAAAGGAGTCATGGAAAGAACAGGTTCAAAATCATGATCAATTCCTTTTTCACTTCCTGTAGCACTTGCATGATCCCTTCCCCGCATGCCATAAATGACCTACAAATAGGAAAAATCCTAGAATAAAACAAGAGGTAGCTAACCAATTTCTATAAGAGACATAATTGACTGCATTGATCTCGGTCGCTACACCCTCACGAAGTTTAAGTAATCTAAAGGAGCATGAGTCATATATTCTATAGAACATCATTCTTGCCAGGGCTGGATGTCCTTTTTCAGCCTACTCAAGTCCAAACCATTGAGGCCCCTTAGAGGTTCTAACCAGGAAGCAAGATCCCAGAAACGCATAGTTTCTCCTGCAAATATAACTTCCCCAGTCAGGGAGTGCATTAGAAATTTACCTAAACCGATAGGTCCTTGAGCAGATCCCACATTAGCCCTAAGACGTTGGTCTCTAACTAGAAAAGTAAATGCTTGAGCTTGAGAAGCTTCCGGTCCAGTAGGCCTGTAAAATTCACTAGGATAAGTGGTATTATTGAACCAGACAAGGCAACAAGCAATAAAACCAAAAACAGATAAAGCACCTAAACTATAAGACAAGTAAGCCTCTCCAGACCATACAAGTGCACGGCGAGCCCATGCAAAGGGTTTGGTTAAGATATGCCATATTCCACCAAGTATACAAATGGAACCTAACCATACATGCCCTCCAATTATATCTTCCAAATCGTCTAGACTAACAGTCCACCCTTCTCCCCTAAAAGGGGATTTTAGTAAATAACCAAATACAATACTTGGGCTAATAGCCAATATGGTAATTTTTCTTACATCTCCCCCCCCCCCTCCTCTCCCCTCGGAGCGTAGGTATCATAGACACCCCCAAAATAAAGAGCATTGAACACTAGAAAAAAAGCATCTATACAAAACAAGATTAAGTGAATCCCTAAAATTGTAATCATTTTATTTATATCTTTCCATACGTAACCGAAGAATGGAAAAGATTCTTCAAGAGTTTCAAGTCCCAAAAGTGCATGATAAATACTATAAAGCCCAATACTGTATAGGAAATTAAGTGAATTATCTAGATACAAAGTATGCAAAGGTCTCTAGAACTTCCTCCCCGAGACTTACCCCCCAACCTAGAGTAGCTAGGTGGGGAAGTAAAATTAATCCTTGTTCATACATCGGCTTCTTTAGTACGAAATGAGCCACTTCAAATAGGTTTACTGATCTGGTCCAGAATATGATTAATCCGACATGAGCTACATGAGCCCCGAGTAGTTTACTGAAGAAGTTGATAAGTCGAGCATTTCTAGCCCACCAAGCGAAACCGGTGGTTTCTGGGTCACAACCAGCTAAAGCTAAAGTTCCAATAAAGAGCATTTCCATGGGGTAGAACCTCCTCAGGGAATATAAGGTTTTCATGAGGTTGATCTTGAGTCGCAATCCAAGCATGAATACCTTCGTTTCAGAGAATAATTGTGGTGTAGAAAGTCTTAAATTCCATATCTTCCGCTTCATGGATTTCCTAAGAAATAAAGTCATAGGCACGTAGATTCAAGGCTAGACCAACTACTCCAAGAGTATTCATCCATAAATCGGTAATTGGTACAAATAACATAAAGAAATGTAACCAATGTTTATTCGAAAAACCAACCCCAAATATTCGGGACCAAAAGTGGTTAGCGGTGACCATTGAATAAGTTTCTTCAGCTTGAGTTGGGTTAAAAGCTGCACCATCACCATCTCCAAATAAAGTATTTTCTATGGTAGCACCATGAATAGCGCATAGCAGAGCAGCACCCAATACCTCAGCAACTCGCATCATATGAAATGGGTTCAATGTCCAGTTATGAAACCCTTGCAAAAAGAGGATGAATTGAAATATATCTGCTACACCAAGACTTGGTGCAAAGAACCAACCAGACTGACCTAGCGGATAAATCAAGAATACAAAAACAAAAACCGCAACTGGACGGGAGAATGCGATTTCATTATAAGCTCATAATTAAATAGATCGAGCCAGTTCAAATTATTATAACATGAAACCTATTAGTCTGAAAGTACCGTGAAGAGCAACAAAAGTCCATAGACCGCCTTATTGACACCAACGAGTAAAATCTCCTTGTGCTTCAGGGCTCCATAGTAACAAAAAAGAGTGTGCTAAACCATTAGCAGGAGTCGAACTACGGCGGTTAGGAAGTTGCAGCCTTCCAAATAGGAACTTACTAATCAATGGGTATACCATGAAGTTACAAAGGTTGTACCTGTAAACCAACCCCCTAAGGTGAAATAGACACAAAGAAAGGGCAATAGACTTGACTAACCAACAAAAACGAAATGGTCCCTCCATAACAAGTCATCCATAATATCAAATAAATCATTTTCGTCTTTGGTAAATTTACCAACGGCTATAGTCATAATGATCCTCCTATTCAACTACTTCAACCATTTTCGAGCACCTCGTAGCATTTTCAAGATGTTGGGGCTTTTATCATTTATGTATGATTTGATTTCTCATCCATTGTCCCTTCTTTCGAATAGGTTTTGAATATAAAAAAAAATTTATTGGTCTCTAATTCGACCTAGTAAAGTAAAATCCCTGATCTTAATTCGGTTATCCTTTCCTATTCTTCATAACCACCTGAGCCATGAATTTTCTTATGACTTATCAATTAAATAGAAGCATTTTTTATTTGATTTGAAAAGAAATGTTCAGGAAACAAGCGATCCCTTTTGTCGCTACCGATAGATCCCCAGATATATTCCTCTTGTTCAATCAACTAATCTTATTCTTGAATCCCATTGGGAAAATTAATAAAAATGAGAATTCGTATGTGTCTTAAACTACTACAGTATCATATATTTTATTACTTTCTATTTTACTCTTTCATTTTCTTTTAATAAACTTCCTAGTCTATTTATTTTATTCTATTATTTATATTTAATTAAATTAATAGGGTATTGAATTTATTAATAGGAGACTATAAATAAAAGCTCTTTCTTGCATCCATTTTCCATCTGATTATCAAACAAAAATATTGTATGTATCCACATGGATGGAAATATTTGTTACATGAAACCATGATCTGATAGATATCTATCTAAATATCTAAAATAAATACTTATAAATTATGAAATATATATAATAAAATAGAAAGTGATATTGTCTTGTGTGCTGGAATCAAAGAAAGGTGTTTTAAACCCCTCTTGTGTGTGTTGTACTTGGAATAAATCTTTCGCTGGAAAGCAAGGAAATGGAATGACATTCCAATACAACATCTAGAAACAAGAAGCTTTAATAGGAAATATCGACAGATTCCTATGTGGTCCAAAGAAATATGAAATGGGAAAAAAAAAAAAAAGAACCACTGTTCCAATTTTATCTCTAATCGAATTTTAATATCAAAATAGTGGATATAGTTATGATTCAATAGGTTAGGTCCACTTAATTTTTCTTTTGTTGATTTCTAATTGATTTGATTGGAATAATAGAATAAAGTAATAGGATTATTTGGAGATTCAAGTAGACAACTTAACATTATTCATGATAAACTTATCATTATAATATTTATAACAATATAATAAACATAATAACAAATGTTCAACTTTATAAGTACTAGAAATTACTACACTTCATTAGTATTTAATAGAATTTCAATGGAAAAATTAATTATATTACAATTACATTTTATGGTTTCTCGCTTTTGTATTACAAATGGCAATGATATCTCTATAAATATGAATACTGCCGTTGGAGTTTTATGAAAAAACCAAAGCCCCTTATCAGATTTGAACCGATGACTTACGCCTTATCATGGCGTTACTCTACCACTGAGTTAAAATGGCCCGTTTACTTCAACTCTTGAATAAACCGGTAGTTACTATGAGTAAGTATATCTTATAAGTTTATAGGCTATAATCTATGTGATGGATATATCTTCGATGCATAGTGGGTCATTTAGGAATGCTCAATTTGATTTACCGAGTGAGTAATGAATATACTAGTAAGTGTAGGTAAAAAAAGGTTTATTGATATTGTAATTGATAAATATCAATGCAATGAATTGTTTTTAGACCGGCCAACCCTAATTTCTTTCCATTATTTTCCATTGTAACGAAATTCAATTGATTGATACATGTACCTACCAATTCAACATAGCCCCGAAATATTTCATCAAAGCAATCGTTGATGAAGAAATTCGGCTTGTGCTCTGAACGGAAAAAATTTAGAGAAAAAACTTCAATAACTTATCGTTTTTTTTATTTGAATTTCCTATCTTAGTGTGAGGAAGAAGTATGCCAGCCTGATCTTAACAATGATTGAATCAATGAATGAAAGCGTAAGAATGGGGTTTAATTCCCCTTTTTGGCAGACCAATTGCTCACCGAAAAGTGCTATCCTTTGTATTGAGTCATACCATTCTCATTCCATTATATTGTATATTGACAATTTTAAAAAACTATTCATACTATGAGCATAGTATGATGGAGGTCGGGCAAGTATGCCCCCATCATCTAGTGGTTCAGGACATTTCTCTTTCAAAGAGGCAACAGGGATTCGACTTCCCCTAGGGGTAGGGTTTTATGAAAGGAAGTTGATCATGGATTATCAATAAGCATGAAATTGCTTCTTCTTGTCATGGGTTGATGCCCGAGCGGTTAATGGGGATGGACTATAAATTCATTGGCAATATGCCTACACTGGTTCAAATCTAGCTCAACCTAATAAATCACTGATCTGCCATGATATAATCCATTTGTTATTTTCCCGAAATGGTCGATCCCAATAGGAAAAAAGTAAATTTTTTTTATATATCTCTACCATTATTTAGTTACTCTATTTAACTTTTTTTCCCTACAAATTCATTTTTTCGTTGAAGTGTGGCAATTTTGCCACTTGATGGTGCATGCCACCAGCTAGCATGCACACCTTGGTATCACCTCCTTTCCTTTTATGAGTTTATATTTTTTGTATGTTTTTAATTGATGCAAGGTATATTTTGATAATGTTTTATGCTTAAGTTATGTATCCACAAGCATAGGCAAAACTATGCATAAAAGAGTAGGAATGTTATGGTTGAAATGCCTATGGTGCTGGATTCATAATTTCCAGCAATATAGGTCCACTGTTTATCTTATACCTCAGGTTACAAAAGGATTTTTGGTCTGAAATGTTGAGGGATGTCTACAGACATATATAGAAGACTACGGTTCAAATTTTAGGTCAAAATGACATGGGAAAGTTCATTTTCTATTCCAAACAGATTGCTGTGTCTGATGGGCCCAGTATGGAGATGATGGAGTTTTGGAGCTGTTTGGCCCATGATCCAGTTCCAGAACTTTCCTAGATCTTGTAACAATATTTATTGATGATCCAGGATGCTTCAAACCAAGTTTCATAAGCAGATAGAAAGGGGAACTAAGTAGGTGAAGCTAGTTTGGTTGTTTACCCAAACTAGTTAAACAATAGGAACTTAGTTCAAACCATGTACCACTTTTAACTATATTTGGAATAGACATGTTGCAGCTAGTTTTTACCTCTTTTGTGTATGAAAATTAGGTGTTGACCATTTTACTTTTTAAATTTCAAATACTTTACTCATTTTGTAAGCTCACATGCTTGGCATGTGTGAACTAGTTGTAATTTTAAGCTTATATTGTTAAATGAATGAGATAGCTATACATCTAAGCCTCGTTTTCAAAAACCAACATGGTCCCCTTCTTCTCATCTCTTCTTCAACACCTTAGAACACTCTAGGAACCCTAAAAACCAGAAAACACCATAACTAAAACCTAAAAACACAACTCACACACAACCATTCCCAAGAGCATCACCAAAAGCCTGCTTGTTGCTAACACTTCAAGCTAGCTTGCTCTTGGTCATAACCTTCTCACACCAACATTTTTCTAATGATCTAGATTCATATCAGGATCGGTAAATGTAAAAGCTAAGGACAAGAGTAAAATAAAGAAAACTGAACTTTTTCATTGAAAGATTGATTATCCAATTGATTTGGCAATAACAAAAAGATTATTAGTAATCGACGCCGCTTTTGCTCAAGCATATATCCATATGGATAGAATAGGTATACTGTACAATTCTAATTGAAAATATAAATCGAAAGGGTTTGAATGAAATCATTAAGAATAGGTATACTGTACAATTTATTTTATTATGTTATTTTCCTGGGATTGTAGTTCAATTGGTTAGAGCACTGCCCTGTCAAGGCGGAAGTTGCGGATTCGAGCTCCATCAGTCCCGACGGATCCAAATCCAATAAAATAACAAAAATACATCAATTTGTCTCTCCATTTTTCTATGAAAGGGAGTACAAATAACCGAATTTCATTCCCAACCGGATCCCTCTTTTTTTTTCATTTTGATTGTTTGTTTGGGTTTGGTTAAAATCAACAATAAGGTCAGTGTAAAGGCAGTTAGATTATAGTTCATCAGATGATTGTACAAGGAAGGCGGTAAGTTATGGAAAAAAAGAATGGAAAGGCATGATAAATCAAAATTTAAATTTGAAATTTAAATTAATTAAAAGGAATTTTTATTGGATTAGGAATCAACCTTCAAAGTCAGTATGGATAAAAGATCTTCCTATGTTATGCTATTCAATTCTTGATGATGAATCAATATGATAGCCCTGATATTGTTATTCATGATATTGATCCAATTCGATTACATCGAGACGTAATTCATATCATTGAATTTACAGACGAAGGATTTATCGTCTCTATGGGATTAAATCCCAGTTATTGCCAATTAAAGAAAAATCAAACGATGAAATTATGGAAGTAAATATTATTGCATTTATTGCTGCTGCCCTATTCATTCTAGGTCCTATTGCTTTTTTACTTATAATATATGTAAAAACAGTAAGTCAGAGCGATTAATTTGAATTAAACTTGACTTTTTAGTTCTTATCAATGATTGAAGAAAAGAAATAAAATGAAAAAGGTTCCAATTTTGCTATTAAATTAATGAAATGAACAAAATAGAATCAGCAGTATTCTATGAGAGACGATAGTATGGTAGAAAGAAAGATTCATATTTTTCTTTCTACCATACTATCTAGTATTGTCATTGTACTGTATAAAGTTCATTGTCTGAAGATACAGGTTAATTTAATATATCAATCTACATTATTATCTTCATATATATAGATATCAATTCCATATATAAATTACATAGTGTCGTGTCCCAATTCTATTTCTTCGTCTAGTTCTATTTAATTTGTGTTGATTCCAATTAATAATTGCAAGTAATCGAAAGACAATGTCCTACCATTTGTATTCCTTTCAAAATACAAACATGGGAATAATTGCAATATTTGTTTGATTGAAAGAGTTCATATATTATTCATAGAATCCATTACTCCACTAGAATTAAACACCGTTTCGAAATGAAGATGTTTTTTATTTCCATTTGAAAATGGAATTTTAATTTAAATAGTGAAATTAAAATAAAAAAAGGCTTTGTAGGTCAAAATTGATACAGTTTGGTTCTTAAATTCAATTAGTAGTACTTTTAGAGTCCACTTCTACCTCATACTACAAGTGAAAGGGAAAATGTAAATACTATCATTACAGCAGCCCAAGCGATTCTTACTGTATCCATGTGAATGATGTTCTCCGTCTCTAAAAAAAATGAAGGAATTATTCAATTATTGTTCACTAATAATAAAAAAATCACTGGTGCAGAGTCAAAGGGGGGGTTATGACCTAACAATGTTGATAAAACAATCCAATAAATCCAATTATAACGCGTTCTTATAATTATAAGATTTTTTGTATAATTGGAAAACATTAAGCACCAGCAAAATACGCAAGACAACCTTTTGACTGAAGTAGCAAAAGGTTGTTACTAACATGTGGCAATAATAAAACCTATTCTTTCTTTTGGTGCCCTTCATCTTATTTTTTATTAAATATAGATCACTATCTATCGCATACCCTCATTTCTTTCTTTCCCAGCTTTCCCATTTGATCTACGTCTCCGATTGGCTCTATGAAACAATCGAAGACATCTTATTACACGTTGTTGATTAAAGATTAAAGTAAAAATATTAGAGATTAAAGTAAGAATTTCTTTTTGTATTTTAAATAGAAATTATAAGTTCAATATAAGTAAAATATGGAAAAATATTTACATATTCTTTATATATTGAAAAAAATACATAAACAAATACATAATATATTCAAATAAAAATATATAATAAATACATATATAAATAAGTCAAAGCCAATTATCCATTCATTATAATTAATATTGAATGAATCCCGGAGTACTCAAAGACTTTCATGAGTATGTATACAAAGTATCTTCCGCCCTTTTCGCAACTAATAATTTCATTGGATCCACCGTCTCGCTATCCAATCTAATTCAAGACCCAGTCAATAGACATTGCATTAGTAGCGGAAGGGCTATCATATCAAGATTTACAAGTTCTTTTTCAATATTGTAATCTTTCCTTAAACCGTAGATGTAAGTATTTACAGCATTTTAAAGAACAAAAGAAAACCTCCGGATGCTTAGAATCAAGCAAGTATCAAGAGTCCTTTTCTTCTGCTTGCTTCGGTTGGAAAAAAATGGGTAAGTTTTATCAGCAAACCAAAATAAGGTATTTCGATCCTTTTGTTGATCAAGCGACACCCGTATTTAAATTGGGGAAAAAGGATTTGCAGTCCCCTGCCTTACCACTCAGCCATGCCGCCAAAGTGATACAAAATATATGAAAAAATTCCCTTCCCTTTTTTAGTGAAAAACCAAATGTGGATGTGGATTTTCAGTCACAAAAGTAAAAATTTAAGACAAATTTGAACAGTTAACTACTGACCATGAATTCATGAACAGTTCTTGAATTTGAATCGAAAATTTTATTTCCCTAATAATATAAGAAAATCCAAATTGATACATAACTAATCCTTTTTTTTCCACTAAAAGAAAAGTAGGCTTGTCAATTTCAATTATAACAGTAATTAGGGGTATATGTAAACCCCATAACATAAATTTTTTAAACAGATAAATCGGGTATCTTATATGTATATGATACCTATAGGGAAGGCAATTTTAGAAAATTTTGAGCAAATTATCATGCTTTGATTCAACTTTTACAATTTTTCAGCGAATAGATTGAATATTAAAAGTCAAAATTTTGATAGAGGATGACAGGTTCTTTCTGTCCCTAACAAAACAAGATAATAAAAAAAAGAAGGAAAGTGCAGATAGATAGCTCTATTTATATTTGCACATGTTTAATAAATATCAGCTTTTTTACACATTTCAATCCTATTCTACGAATTTGACTTAAAAAAAAAAAAAAGGTAAAAATCTCTCTCTTCTCTATGTATTCTTTTTTGAACAATTGAACCCACGAAAAAGTTAAGTGCTAGGAAAAAGAAAATCCTGAATACATTTATGGTATCCAATCGGATTGGAATACGGAATATCACAATAATGGTAGAAATTGGATCACCTTTTGGTTTGGTATTCTATACAAATTGTTTTGATATTCTAGACAAAACTCCATTCATTTGTATCTGTTGCAAATTACAATTTGAGTATCAAATTCTCGTTATCCCTCCTTCACATGTATTTCATATATTCCATATATTATATGGAGTTAGGTCAAATTTCATGTGATTCAGTAAATAGAATATCAATTCCATCATTGCTATATTGATCCACATGATTTGATGAAGATTGAGCAAATAATGGGATTTTTTTCCCTATAAACGAGAAATAAAAAAATGCTTAGGGATGGAACTGAGGAAATGTCTACAATACCTGGATTTAATAAGATACAATTTGAAGTGTTTTATAGATTCATTGATCGGGGCTTAGCAGAAGAATTTTATAAATTTCCAAAAATTGAAGATATAGATCAAGAAATTGAACTTCAATTATTTGTGGAAACATATCAATTGGTAGAACCGTTGATAAAAGAAAGGGATGCAGTATACGAATCACTCACCTATTCTTCTTAATTATATGTGTTCGCGAGATCAATTTGGAAAACTAGGATGGATATGCAAGAACAAACAATTTTTATTGCCAACACTCCTCTGATGAATTCCTTAGGAACTTCTAGAGTAAATGGCATTTACAGAATTATGATCAATCAGGTATTGCAAATCCCCATATCTAATGCCAGCCAGAATTGGACTATAACAGAATTTCGGTCTATACCGGCACCATAATATTAGATTGGGGAGGAAGATTAGAATTAGAGATTGATAGAAAAGCAAGGATATGGGCCGTGTGATTAGGAAACAAAAAATATTTATTCTAGTTCTATCACCAGCTATGGGTTTGGTCTAAGAGAAATTCTAGAGAATGTTTGTTACCTTGAAATTTTCTTATCTTTCTGGAATGATAAGGAGAAAAAAAATTAAGTTAAAATAAAATGCCATTTTGGAATTTTATGAACAATTTGCTTGTGTAAGCGGAGATCCGATATTTTCTAAATCCTTATGTAAGGAGTTACAAAAGAAATTCTTTTTCTAAATACTATTGTTTCATTCTATGACGTTGAAATCTAACAATATTGACATAATCATACCACTTCAATTTGGATTGAAAAAACAAAGAAATAAAGAAGAGGGGAGTAAACTCAAATAATTTTCTTCACAGTATACATATTACATAACATGATTGGCGACAAAAGTTGGATTCTTTTTAGAGCTTGGTGTGGATAAATCTTCGGATCTAGAAATTCATTTCAGAAAATTGAACCTTCTTAAACTGTTTATTTTTAAGAACCAAAAATATTTATGCCAAAATAACGAATGCCAAGAAGAGAAAAAGTCCTTGGACATGTAATGGATCTTGAAGTACTATTTCCCTATCCCCCTGACTAAATCCACCCACATTAGGATTGTTCATTACTGGTTGATCAAGTTTGATGGATTTTCCCTCTGAAACAAGAAGTTATGGTCTTGGAGGGATAATATCAACCATTTGACATCCATCCGATGCATCCACTATGGTGATTTCGTATCCCCCTTTTTCTGTTCATATGATTTTGCTCACTATACTCGACATTGTAGCATTATAAACATTATTGTTACTCTTGCTTCCGTCAGGATAAATCTAACCCCATACCCTGTTGCCGCCTACGTATATGGGATATTTTAAAAAGTGCACATCTTTCTTAGTAGCGGGGTCCAGACAAAGAATAGGAAAGGTGACTTCACTATATTTCCAACCAGGAACAAGACCTATCATAAGAATATTTTTTTTTTAGTGGGACGATTGCTCTGAAAAGATATACTGCCTATCTTTTATTTAATCTCGGGCAAAATATGATTGGAAGGGGCAAATTCAAACCCTTCAGGTAAAATAAGAACAGCCCCTATGTTCAAAGATCCTTTTTTACCATTAGCAAGAACTTGTTTTAGTTGCAAATCATAAGGAATTCAAACAACTACTTCAAATACAATATTAGGAAGTACCGCTTGTGGAACCTTGATATCCATGGGCTTATTGGCTAAATAGCAATTGGCACATACAATATGGCCAGTCACTTCTAGTGGATTTTCATAAACCTGCTATGCAAAATGGGATATGCATTTGAAATGGGTGCCCAAGTTATTATATATATCATGAGCAAGACGGAAATAGATCAAGTAATCGCTTCCTTTATCAAAGAAAAGGCATTTCTAGTTGGCATGGTTCAATCATTGATCCCGAAAATTTCTACAATAAAATTAGATAAGTCACTAGTACAGTTCCCTATCTATGATTTGCTATTTACTGAAATAATTTTACTGAAACATTAAAGGAAGCCCCTATATGGGTTGAAAGAATAAGTACAATTTTGAATGGGTTGCTTATGTACAGAGTAACAAGTATTATAATTGAATCGATCTATCATTTTTCAGTCATTCATTGAATGATAAATAACTAGAAGTGACGAAGATACACGATTTAAGTAACAAAAGATCCAATATTTAAAATGGTATCTAAAATTACTTGAAAAGTAGAGACAATACCTGATATAATTTGATCATTATGAGCAAATCCAAAATCTTTGTAGATAGAGCCAATCATTAGTTCCCAACCATGTGGCAAATGGAATCCTATACATAAATTAGTTAATAAAAGAATAAAAAACCCATGTATTGTGTCATTTAAGTTATATAGGAATTCTTGAACCCAAGAGTTAAGAATAACAAGTTCATCATTTCCTAGAATAGAATAACTGCTTGGACTAATGAAAGAGATTATATTTTGTTGAGAAATGAAAAATGTATCCATACGATTCTGATTGTGCATTTTGATCAATTGGATCGTTTCTTTGTAGATTCCATGGTGAGGCTTTGGTAAATGTGTTTCCGGGTATTCCTTTATCATTTCATCCAAGAGGGAGAGTTCTTCTAATTCTACGAATGTTTTTTAGAATACTATTTTCTTGAATACCACTCAAACAAATTTCGAAGTGTTTAGTATGCCACCAATTAGTAACCTAAGATTCCATACTTTTATTAAATCAGAGAGAGATCCACCAAGGCAAAAATACTATAAATGAAAGATATATAAGGGAAATTAATGCTTTCTTTTTTGCCATTTTTAATCTGGGAATTTTTAAATGAACTCACCTCATTTGTCGACTCAATACTGCTATTTCTATTTCTATCAAGCATTGGCTCTATTACATTAGAAGTTATAGAGCCCATGAATCTATTTCCTATTTTTTCTTTGTGATTCAGTACAGTGGTTAGTCCTTGAATTTAGAAAGAATATAGAAAAACAATACTGAAGTACAATAAACAATATTGCACTTCAAATTCTAAACAAAAAAAAAAAAAGCAATTTCGTTTTATGACTATTCCTTATTCATTTGCGTTTAGCTCGAATGAGCGTTCTGAAGAAACTTCAGTTAAGTTGTGCTATATAAAAAAGAGGATTCTTGAGTTTTCGTTTTTTCCCTCTTGCTAAGAAAGCTGTGATTCTTCGGTTCTTGTTTCAGAATACTTCAATTGGTACACGCAAGAAATAGGCCAATTTGGCAGCTTTTGCTTAATTTCTGGTAGAGTCAAATTCTCATTAGTACGAGTCAAGGGAATGGACCCTTAGCCTTCAATTTCCATGTAAAGGGCACGACAAGCATAAATACCCTCTTTAACTTCTATTCCAATGGACTGAATGTCTTTCATAAGGAATCGAAGGAAGATGCTGTAATTTTTTCCAAGAAATCCCCAATGAAAAGTACACACTATTCCTTCTTTTATATCAAATCAATCATAACCACTACCTACATTCCATGAAATTATGCACCACAAATAGGAACTAATAAAAAGACCTATGACTCCATAAAGAGACATCACGATCCCTTATGGGAAAAAATTATTTGCTGAGAGGGAACTAAAGATATAAAATGCCTACTAAAATAACTCGAAGTTGCAACCAATAAAAATCCTAATGAACCTAAAAAAAGGATAAAGCCCGAGTAGAAATTACTCATTTTTTGAGACCCCACTATAAGTTCTATCCATATACGGTTTGATCGCCAACTCATACTATACTAGATCTAGTTGCATTTTATTGGAATTGGGGAATAACCAAAAAAAAAATTTACTTTCATTTTTTTTGTTTCCGAAGTTACTTTCATTAAATAGCACTGTTATGATGTAAACTTTTAGGAGTAATTCATCAAATTGCCTAGATCTAAACTAAAATACGAACATCCCTTTCATATGTTATCTTGTAGATATCCACATACATATATCGACTTTACTTTTCCAAAATTCATCCTGATATCGATCCATTTGAAAATAGCTCTAATTCAGTTACTCATATATCATGTTTACACATTCACACTAGCTTATGCTCGGAAGAAGCCACACATTATACCATATTCTAATAAATAGATAACTATGCTATGATTCACATCAATCTTAAAAAAAAAAAAAAAAAAAAGATAAGATTTTTGGCTCATCATATTTAAATTTTTTATTTTTTTTTGGAACATGAAGACATAAAGAAACCATTGCAATTGCAGGAAAAACTAAGCCCACTAAAAGCACAAAAATAGAGGGTAAAGTGGTAAGAATTGTCATAGAATGGATACCTCGATTTAATATATTATTTGTACCTGTTATTTATTGTTATAAAGATATCTTATAATTCATATATTAATATTACTATTATACTGAGTATACCTAAGTGAGTACATACACTAATTAATATTAATTATTAATAAAGGGTATATAATGTATATATACTAAGATATAATAAAATAAGATAATAAAATAAGGATATAATGAGGATTCTATAATCTAAGAGTCTATAGATTGATATATATATTTTTAATATATTTAATATATATTAAAAAAATCTTTCATATATATTAAATAAATAAATAATTTATAAGTCTGTAAAGTATCTAATATATTAGAATATACTAAGTACGTACATAATATAATTAATGTAAATCAAAAGTGTAAATATGTAAAAAAAATAAGTAAATAAATGGGTTTATTCATCTTTCTGCATGCAATACATGTATGATAATTCACTTTTTTATTATGTTCATTTTTTATTTTTATTATTCTTCATTTTTGTTTTTCCCTTCGCAAAAATTTTCGTTATAATACGATCCGACAAAAGAGATCCTTAGTAAAATCAAGGATTCTTGAGGGATATAGAAAGATGCAGGACCCCCCGCCCAATTTTATGGACGAAAGAGACAGAATTCGCTCTTTTTATTTTGTTTGATAGAGATTTCTTGATGGGCTATCGATAAAAAAAAGTATCCGCATGATTCTTTTTCCAATTTAATCTTATGTGACCAAAGAAAAATCCATTCTTAGAATTTTGACTTTACTTCTTGTAAACTAAATAGCTACTCGATTACCACAAAACAAGTAATAAATTTAAAACAAGTAATAAATTTTTGAATTTATTAAATCTAATTATTTATTAAATATTAAATTAAGGATAAGGATATATGGCTCTCCTTAGTTTTATTTTTTATTTCATTTTTCGATTCAAAGGAAAGAAAGCATGGAGCTTAAATAACTCACTCAGAACGCCTTTTAAAGGATTACATGGTACGATTGGATCGAATAAGCCCGTACAGAATAAATATTCAGCTACTTGTGCACCCTTGGGTACTGTCTTATTCAATGTTTGTTCAATTACTCTTTTACCCGCAAATGCAACGTAAGCATTTGGTTCGGCAATAATGATATCTCCTAACATACCAAAACTAGTTGTCACCCCACCCGTACTAGGAGATGAAATGATTGATACATAGAATAAGTTATTATTTGATTGATAATAATATAAAGCAAAATATATTTTAGCCATTTGCATCAAGCTTAAAATTCCTTCTTGCATACATGCCCCTCCAGAAGCACACACTAGGATAAAAGGTAAAAATTTATTGGTAGCATGTTCGATCAAATGTGTGATTTTCTCACCCACTACCAATCCCATACTACCCCCCATAAACTGAAAATTTATAACCTCGATTGCTATAGGAATACCCTTTAGTTGACTTATGCCTGTTTGAATAGCATCAATTAATCCTATCATTCTTTGATTAAAATCAATATGATCTTTATAAGGTTCCTCCCGCAAATGAAATTTTATGGGATCCCTCGAGACCATGTCTTCATCCAGAGGCTTCCAACTTCCTGGATCAACCGAACTTTCGATTCTATTTGAACGAGTCATTTTCAAAGGACGTCCACAATGTTCACAAATATTCATTTGAAATTTAAATAATTTCTTATACTTTAATCCATAACAATTTTCGCATTGCACCCACAAATATTTGTATTTTTCAGTTATCTTTAAATCACTTTTTCTATCTCTTATTTGTATTTGATTTAGAGGAAATGCTAAACATTTTTTCTTTCTCTTATTTCACCTAGAGCTTTCTTTAATTTGTTTTCTTTTAGTTGAGTTAAAACTCTCTCTAAATCCCTTTTTCTTTTTCTTATTCAAGTTAGAGCTCTCTCGAACTCTTTTTTTCTTAGAGTTTTTACACTATCATCCGTACTATAAATGTAACTGTCATTGGAATTGACACCACTACTTAAAATATAACGATCAGTTCTGATTTGAGAACGAAGATAACTATCAATGCAACTAGTATTGTGATTATTCCAACCATATTTATTATCATACATGTAATGATAATAGTGAGGATCGTCACTCTTAAATACATTATTCAGATAACTAGAATTCTAATAACTATAAAAAGAACTTTTTGGTGCACTTAGAAAAGAACGATCGGTGTCGATCTCAAAAATTTGATTTTCAATATCAAAATGTATGGAGTAATGGTCTCTATTACTATCCCTAAAGAAAAAAGTTTGATCAGATATGACATTTTGAATGTACCTCCTGATGATGACTAAATGATCAACATTACTGTAACTATAATTGTTATTCTTAATCCCATTAGGAATTTTTTTATTCATATGATTTATAATCATATCTTTATTTACATTGGTATTTTCATTTTCAATAGGACCACCAAAATTATCCATTGATTTACTTAACCCACACCTGTATTCTAACCCTTTCTTAAACAACATCGAATCAAACTGACATTTTTCCATAGAGCTTTCTTGCCCCTATTTACATAAAAATACAATAAATGAATAGTCATTTGATAAAAATAATTTGAATATTCTGAATAGAATTTAGAATCAGAATAAGCATATAAATCCAATTGCTAGGATTATTAACTAGTAACAAGTAGATACTGAAAAGAAAAAAAAAAGTGATTATCCCTTGCGAGAATCTGGAGTATCTTTTCTTTATATGTGATAAAATAGGATGAAATCTTTTTTTCAATTCAAAATAATTGAAAAAGTTTTTTTTTTTTTATTATAAATAGCAAATAGCAGGTTCCTCCATGTTATGTCAAATTCACATTAAAAAAAGAAAAAAATTGTTTTCTTGTATGAATTGAAGAACCTTTTTTCATAAAGTCTCGCCTACTAATAAGTTTCTATTCCAACACAGAATGAAAAGGACAATATACAAGATGGGTAGAAGAAATTGTGATACTCGACTCGATCCATGATCCAAAACGGCAAGATATAATAAATTATATAATATAAAAAATAAAAAAAATACACCAATACTAAGGATCCATACGATTAATTGTGGATCCCACACAACAATAGAAATGTTTAAGTTGTTTCACCTTATATTTTGTATTTAAGATCTTGTATATCTAGATAGGTTTGTATCTATCAAAAATTGATAAAATCTTTGTATTCAACTCAATGCTTTTACTAAAATATTGGGCCAAGTTTAATTTCAATTACAATTAAGAGAATGAACACTAAGTAATTACTGGATTACAAAGGATCCATTGCTTTGAATTCAAATTTGATATCCTTCCATACTTCATAAGCAGCAGTTAGTTTAGGACTCCATTTATTAGCCTCATGGATAATTTCATTACCCTCATGAGCAAGATCACGTCCCTCATTACGAGCTTGTAGAAATGCTTCTAGAGCTACTTGATTAGCTACGACACCGGGCGCATTTCCCCAAGGGTGTCCTAAAGTTCCTCCACCAAATTGTAGTACAAAATGATCTCCAAAGATCTTGGTCAGAGTGGGCATATGCCAAACATGAATACCCCCTGAAGCCATAGGGATAACACATGAAATAAATACCACGGCTTCAATATTTTTCAAGAAAATCATTGTGTAGTAAATCAATAAAGGTTAAAGTGATGTCTCTTTCCCCTTCAAGTTTACATACTATAGTACCAGCGTGAATATGATCTCCACCACACAGATGTAACGCTTTAGCTAGTACACGAAAGTGCATACCAGGATTTTTCTGTCTATCAATAACTGCATGCATTGCATGGTGGATGTGAAGAAGTGGACCATTATTTCGGCAATAATGGTTTGAAAAAGTATCTAAAAATATCAAATTTAGATATTTGTATCCTATCGAAGTAAGGAACTGTGGCATATATGTTTGGAATATATTCCATTTTAAGAGAGTTAAAAAAGCACTATCTCATTGAAAGGTTCTATACATCCACCCTTTCTCAAGGCACTTCTTTAGACAAAGACCCTGCTTTTTCCTATTTTCGAATGGTAAATATTTCTCAGAACATGGAGTGTGAATCAAACCCTTGTTTGAATTGAAATTGAGATACTGATGCAAGTTCTTCTAATTTGAATCAGATAGATTCATATCTGAAAGTGGTTGACAATAAGTTCTTTCAAAACAGACTACTTGTCCCGCTGTTAGAAGTGTTCCAGAAATGTTTGGGATCGAGTAAATAGCTCTACAAATGAATGGATTGGATCGAATTGGAAAATGGAAAGATTTGTACAAGTTAATGGATTGAATCGAATTGGAAAGTGGAAAGATTTGTGCAAGTTATACGTTTCATCACCATTTTATAAAAAATCATTAGGTATGAATACGTTAGACACCTGTAACTGGTGAAATAGTATCTCTCTCTGAAAAAAACATATATATATATATATATTTTTTTTACCGTCACACAAAGAAAATATTTTGTTGCGAATAAACAAGATATTGAGGAATTGTCCATACATAAAATAATAATTATTAGTAGGGCCTTTTCCACATAAAAAAGGAATCCTTTGTTACAATAGAAGCAGACGTGATCGGGATTATTCAAGAATCGAAGTTGACTTGGTTTATAAAAAGAAGATATCAATGAATTTCTATGAAATGGTTTCACAGGATTCAGACCATTGTCTTGATCATGCGATATCATTGAGAAATAGGAATCCATGATATTAAAAGATTTCTTGTGATTATTTATAGTATGGAATGATCACTTTGGTATCTTATTGAACAAAAAAGGTGATATTGTTCCTCCATTGATCAAGAATTTTGCTTTTTGGGAAGTATCATGATCATCCAATAAGAAGGGTTTCCACTTGTTCAAATGAATGACTTGAAGACCCATTGATTATAACAACTGATTGCAGAGTTAGATCCTTCGGGCCTTTCAATTCATAGATGTAGATCTTGGACCTATGAATGGGGATACTTCTAAAATTCATGAAGAAAAAAGGAATTGAGTTAGAGAAAAAGATAAGAAACTTGGACAAAAAGAAAGGAAGTGACTTAGACAAATCTTTTTGGTCGATAACCTTAAACCAATCCATAAAATATAGATCAATACGTAATCGATCAAACACTACATGAAAATAAAAATGGTCCTTCTACTTATAAATGAAATGTTCCAAATGTTCCTGTAAATTCTTGCTCCCATTGGACCATTTGTATATATATGCATTAGGATCCTGATTCATGGATCTCTCGGTTCGGGAAACAAAAATAAAATGATTGAACCATTTCTTATGACTTTTTTTTCAAATTTGATAAATTTTGGTTGATTGTATATTTCATTATAGTTCTATGATTCAGTGTATCATTTCTTATTCGATCCCTTTGAATTCCATATTTGAAGTTGCGATCAGATCTATTCATTAAAAATAATCGATTGAATACATTTCTTATGTACCCATAGGTTCTATATTGGATTTGAATCAGATTTTGGATCAATCTCTATTGATTGACTGCCTCCATTGTGTTGTTGCTAGCAAATGCCACTATTTTTGGTTTTGTATCCTCCAAATCATTCCCATAGGAGGCCCGGACCCATTATTTTCTGATCCTTCTATAAAAAGATTCATTTTCTTCATAAAAAATAGGAGGTAGAACCAATAAAGATTTCTTTCTCGATTCATCTATGAAGTTGAATACCTCATTTAAGAATTGTTTTTGATCCAGTCTGTAGGAATCAATAGAAAAGGCAAATCCCTTACGATACACAAGATCTGGCTTGAATATCGATAGAGTGAATAGATCTGCCATTTCTTGAACTTCTGATTCAAAATCATGTTGTAATATGTATCCCCCCTATTTCGATCATGGAATAGATGAAATAAATCAAAAAATGGATTTTTGTTCAAGAGTGAAATCTTATTGGAACTATCCAATTCATTGTTCGGAACCATATCACATCCTGGATCTGATGAAATAGGATGAATTGAGATGGTATTTTGTAAATACGTAATTATCTTGAATATATTAACTATTTCTTTATTTTTTGATTGCCTAGAAAGGACAATAGAAACATCTTGATCTTTATTTAATAATTTTTTTATCTCTAGTGGACCTCTCAGTAGGATTAGAACCCAGATGAAGTTTTGACCATCAGTCAGAGAAAAAAAAAAACGAATGGATCTCCCAAGAAATTATTCGATTTCTTTTAGAAGTAGATGATTATTCGTCTGCTTCTCATGTTCCGTGAATACCCGGCACATTGAGGAGTATCTAGAAAGGCATTTAGGGAATCGATCTGATTCTATCTCTGTTTGTTTCATTTGAAGAAAAGAAGGATCCAAAAGAATCAATCTTTCTTTTAGTTGTTGTATCTCTCTTTGATTGAACAACGTGTGATATTCTGAATCCTCATTAATAACGGAATCAAAATATTCTTTGGATCAATCAGAAGAACCTTTCAATTGGCTAGAATCCGTTGCTTGAACAAAACTGGATCTTGTGGAATCATATTGAATATTTGACGATGCATTCCATACCTTGCTAAAAAACTGATCTTTGTTTACCAACCATTTATTGTCTAACCAAATTCAATCTTCTCTCTATATGTTCCTCAAACACTCTGATTCGTATGGATTCTTCCCCTAACTAAAGAAGAGATCTTGGCAGAATTGCCACATATGAAATTGAGCACAATTTTGCAAAGAAATAGCCCACTTGTTTCTTGAGAAGAGATGGGAAACATGCTCAATATCATTTGATTGAAGAGTTGACCCAACTCCTTGTTGTTTGAAGAAACCCTCATTTCAATTGGTATTTTTTCATGAAAAGCAAACATGAGATAACAAATCCAGTCTTTCACTAAGATTTCGAATAGCTGTCTCGAATTCAAGTTTAATATGTTTTGCCTCTTTCTCGAAGAAAGACGATCAAACAATTCCCAATCATGGTCCTTGTGGATCGGATCATCCATAGAATATACAAAAATAAACTCCAGATATTTGATATCTTTCTCTTTGAATGAGATCTAAATTCAGTGACAGCTTCATTAGATATCTTACAATTAGAATTCCTCTTTCTTCCACTCCAGTTCCTCAACCATCATGAACCCCAGTTAGATTCAGGCATAATACACGTTTTAGTTATTGGGAGAACCTAAGTACTCTCTTTCATATCTAGGAAACAGTTCTCAGATATCATTTTTCCTTTTAAAAGATATAGGAGTGAAACAATCAACCTATTGATATTGGAAGACCCAAAATATTCTTCCAATGTATCATTTCTGGGTCCAATGAAATTCACAGGTATAGGAATAAGCCCTGTCAAATTGAGATTTTTTCTTTCAACCATCTTTCGATTGTTAATACGATATATAACGACCGCTACTACAAATAATAATACACTCATAATCGTGAAATATCGATTGTTATTGAACCCCGTAAATGTGAAATGCATGAAAGTAAGAGACTCCAAATTTGGGAGTCCAAGACTTTTATAAAACGTTATTTATGGAGGAAAAAAATGTGAATGAAAGATCCCACTGAATTGAATTGGGTCCATGAATCTAAGAAATAGTGAGAATACTTGATCGTTCCCAATATCTCTCTTAATTCGAAAATCTAGGATTTGAATTGATGTCTTTTCATTGAGTCCTCCTAAATTGAATTGATTTATCCTTAAGATTTCATTTGAATTGGAATTTGGTTATTCACCATGTACGAGAATCCCCGTTAAGCATCCATTATTGAATGGTTAAAGCGCCCAACTCATAATTGGCAAATTCGTATGTTCAACTCCTACTGGATGCACATCAATGGGACCCTCCAATAAAATAAGTATATTGGAATTGGCTCTGTATCAATGGAATCTCATCATCCATACATAACGAATTGGTGTGGTATATTCATATCATAGCATATGAACAGTAAGAACTACCATTCTTATTGAGACTAGAACTCATAGGGAAGAAAATAGATTTATGGATGGAATCAAATATGCAGTATTTACAGACAAAAGTATTTGGTTATTGTTGAAAAATCAATATACTTCTAATGTCAAATTAGGATCAACTAAGACAGAAATAAAGCATTGGGTTGTGTTGCAGTTTGGTGTGGTTTTTGGTTCACTTGGATAAGAGTGTTGTATGCACAACCTTTAATTCAATTTTTGGTTTGATGTTTAGGTGATTTTTGTGTTTTTTTTTTTTTTTTTTTTGTATGTTGATATTTAGGATTGTTAGGGTTTTTGTTTTGAAGGAAGAAAAAGAAGATGAAGAGAAGATGTTAGAGTAGGCCACACAAAACTCCAACATCTATCAGAGCTTTGTTTGAACCATTGAGGGACCTTGTGATCTTTCTTTCTAGCCAATTTTCTTGTGATAGAACTCCCCATTTCATTTCTTTCATTTTTGGTTTGAAGTGGTAGAAAAATCTAGCTAGAAAACTCACTAAAAATCCAATCGAAGAGCCATTTTCTTTAAAAATCCGATTTTGTGTCATGGCTTCTCAAAGTTTTGTACCTCCCACTCCACCAAAATTTGAGGGCCAAAATTACTCCATTTGGAGCATAAAGATGAAAGCCTACCTACAAGACTTTGGACTTTAGGATGTGATGGAAGAAGGTTATGAAGTTGAGAGCAAATGCCACAAAAGCACAAAGACTTGCACATGAGACCGAGATTTCTTCCATTGAGGAATCAAAGAATCTTAATGAGATTACTTTGAGTGAGCTTATCAATACCCTCCAAGCAACCGAACAAAGAAGAGCCATAAGAAAGGAGGAGTCATTGGAAAGTGTTTTTATGTCTAGTCAAAGCAAAAAGAAGAATAAAAAGAACAACAACAAGAATAAAGGAGGAACTGGCTATGGAGGTTTCAACAACAACAACGACAATTCCAATAACAACAACAACGTAAGGCAACAACAAAACCGTGGGGGTTATCTACCATGCCCCCATTGCAAGAAGCATGGACATGCACCAAACAAGTGCTTTTGGAGACTGGATGAAACTTGTGACAAATGTGGGAAAAGAGGACATGTCGGCAAAGTATGCAAGCAACTAAAGCAACAAGAAAATGTTGTAAATGAGGAGGCCGAGACCTTATTTATGGCTACATGCCTTAAAGTTACAAGTAGTGGTTTTAGTTGGTTGGCAGACAGTGGTTGTTCACACCACATGACTTTTGAAGAAACCAACTTTATGGAGCTTGACCGATCCTACAAGACAAGGGTGAAGATTGGGAATGGAAGCTTCATGGATGTAGAAGGAAAATGTGACATCTCATTTAACACCAGTAAAGGTACAAAACTTACCCAAAATGTTCTATATGTGCCTTCATTATGTGAAAACTTGTTAAGTGTTGCACAATTGGTTGAAAATGGATATGTTTTGAACTTTGGTTGTGATGGTTGTTTGATATCGGATGCTTTTGGAAAGGAGGTGTTTAAAGTTTCCTTGAAAGATAACAGCTATAGGTTGATTTTACCAGATAGTGAAAAAGCTTTAAAAGGCAAATTTTAGTCCATTTCTCAACTTTAGCATAAAAGGCTTGGTCACTCTAGTTATGGTCCAATGAAGAATGCTAATGCTTTGGTGAATGATATGCCCTTAATTGATGATGTGAAAAATGTGTGTGAAGTTTGTCAACTTGAAAAGTCCATTAGGTTGCCATTTCCTAAAATTGATGCATGGAGAGCCAAGGAGAAGTTAGAACTTGTTCATTCGAATGTGTGTGGTCCCATGAGTGTGTCTTGCTTGAGTGGTCATAAATACTTTATCACCTTTATTGATGACTACTCTAGGATGTGTTGGATTTATTTTCTCATATAAGTCACAAGTTCCAGAAAAATTTATGGAATTCAATAAGTTGGTTAAAAATCAAAGTAGGTCCCATTTGAAATGCTTGAGGACCGACAATGGTAGTGAATATACTAGCCCAGCTCTTGAATATTTTTGCAAAGAAAATGGAATAATTCATCAATTTACTACACCATACACACCACAACAAAATGGTGTGTGTGAGAGGAAGAATAGGACATTAATGGAGATGGCTAGGTGTATGGTACATGAAAAGAAAATGCCAAAGAAATTTTGGGTCGAGCCTATCTATACTAGTTCCTACATTCAAAATTGATGCTTCACCAAATCCATTGAAGGCAAGAAACCTTATAAGTTGTGGATTGGAGAGAAATTATCTTTAGAGAATGTTCAAGTGTTTGCTAGTATGTGCTTTCTCCATGGTCACTCACACATGAGAAATAAGCTTGACAAAAAGGGTAATGTTGGTGTATTGGTGGGATATAGTGAGGTTACCAAAGGTTTTAGGGTCTATAACATAGAGACCAAAAAGCTTATGGTAACAAGAGGTGTGAAGATTGATGAGAATGGAAAATGGGATTGGAGTAAGGAGAAGCTATTGGTGAATGGGGATGAGCCATGGTTTGAAGAAGAAAATGAAGAAATAAATGTTCAAAACAACAATGATGAAGATGACAAAGATGAAGACACTGAAGAGGATGATGATCTATTCCATGAAATCATTGGAGCCGATTTGAAGGTTGGTAAGGTGTTAGAGGGAAGAGATCTTTGTCCGAGATTTATGAAAGGTGTAATGTTGCACTTGGTGACCCTATATGTGTGCAAGAGGCCTTGATGAAGAAAGAGTTTAAGGAAGTAATGGATATGGAAATGAAGATGACTGAGAAGAATGAGACATGGTCCTTTGTCACTAAATGGAAAAACAATAAAGAAATTGGTGTCAAATGGATCTTTAAAACTAAATTATGCGAATCCGTCCGAACCTGTACAACCGAAAACCGACTAGGGTGCCGATCCGTTATGGATGAAGGTGGGACCAATCCGTAGAGCACAAGCCAAGAAGTTCAAGGATAACCTTGCTATGCTTATTTAGAGGATAAATCATAATCAAGAAGGAATGTTCATGACCAAAGAACCAAGACCTGTTTTGCTGATACAAGCGCTGGAGACTGGTACGGACCCGGGTGACGGTTTTGGTACATTTTTGTAGTTCGGGAAGCATGAAATGGTTCCAATGCTTTATATTTTCAATACATATGCCTAAGAGGTCATGTAATCATGTTAAATCAGCCTCAAATGCAATCAAAAAGGGCTTGTACGGACAGCATCAATAATTTGGCCGAATTTGCTGTATTGCTTGCTGGCTTTACTGTATTAGCCTTTTCTTATTTTTCCAAGCATGGACAACGTGTGGGACTTCATATTCAGCTTATTTGGCATCCTACAAAGCATCTAGAAGCTAATTTTGAGCTCAAAGAGGTCAAAGATTGATCAAAGTCAACTTGATCAAAAAGGCTAGCATTTTTAGTTTCCTAATTTGTTTTTTACTTTTTGTTTTAGGAAAGTACCATTACTTTTTGTCTTTTATTTATTTATTTTCTGGACAAATAACTTTAGGAAGGTTTTTATTTTATTCTTTCAATTGTAAATTAATTAATTCTTAATTTAATATAAAGAAATTAATTAATCAAACTTAGATTAGGAAAGGAAGTATAGTTTCGGCCAACTAGGTTTCTTTATGTGTGGTGGCCGGTTTTCTTTATGTTCTAGGGTTTTTAAGTTGTCTATTCAAAGCCTATTTAAAGGCTTAGTTATCAGTAAGAATACAAAAGTCAAGAGAAATTATTTGTTTCAAGTGCCAAGGTAGAGGACATATAGCCAGCCAATGCCCGAATAGAAGGATAATGGTAATTAGGGTAATGGAGAGGTGGAATCCGAAAGTGAGGTTGAAATCGAACAAGAAGATGAAGGACTTGATGATGAGGCCGAACTGTTAAACACATCAAATGTTGAGCTAAATTTGGTCTCGAGGAGGGTACTTGCTGTTTACAAGGATGAAGAACAAATTCAACAGGAGAACATCTTCCACACTCATTGTGAAATACATGGTAAAATTTGTAGCATGATTGTAGATAGTGGGAGTTGTACTAATGTAATAAGTAACCTTACAGTTGATAAATTGGGCTTAAAAACAATAAAACATCCTGAACCATATAGATTACAATGGCTTAATGATAGTGGTGAGATGAAAGTAAACAAACAAGCCAAAGATAAATTTAATATAGGTAGATATGAGGATGTAGTTTTATGTGATATTGTACCCATGATTGCTGGACATATACTATTAGGTAGGCCATGGCAATTTGATAAAGATCCTACTCATTTTGGTCGAGGAAATAGTATTGTTTTCAGGTTTAAAGGGAAGAAGGTCAAGTTGGAACCATTATCTCCTAAAGACGTTTACAAAGACCAATTACAAAAGCAACAAAGGAGAGAAGCCAAAAAGCTCAAGGAAAAAGCAAGTATGGCACCAACGGCTTCACTATCCTTTTAAGAAGGTAAGAATGATATTTCTGATCAAGGTAAGGTTTCTAAGACTCATATTGAGTGGAAAGATCAAGGAAAAACCAAAAGAGAGGGGAAAGAAAGTGGCAAACCCGAGAGCTTGGAGAAGGAAGGGAAATCCGAAGGTTTGCGCCAATCCAATGGGGAAAAAGAAAAAGAAAGAAAAGAAAGGTCAAGTAGCAACTTTTATTTGAGTTTAGGGGATATTAATAATGTTATTGAGTGTAAGAAACCTTTGCTGGTCATGATTTATAAAGAAAATTATTTAAATGATCAAACTAACTTTGAAGAACTTGAATTGCCAAGTTTAATGATTTCTCCTTTGAAGGAATTTGGAGATGTCTTCCCAAATGAAATTCCAAGTGGACTACCACCTATTTGAGGGATAGAACATCAAATTGACTTTGTTCCAGGGGCTACCATACCAAATAGACCAGCTTATAGGAGCAATCCCAAAGAAACAAAACAGCTGTAAAAACAGGTAAGTGATTTACTTGACAAAGGTTATATTCGTGAGAGTTTAAGTCCATGTGCTGTACCTGTTTATTGGTGCCAAAAAAAGATGGTACATGGAGAATGTGTGTTGATTGTAGGGTTATAAATAACATTACCATCAAATATAGACATCCCATTCCTAGATTAGATGATATGCTTGATGAGTTGCATGGTGCTTGCATGTTTACAAAAATTGATCTTAGTAGTGGTTATCATCAAATTAGGATAAAAGAAGGTGATGAATGGAAAATCGCATTCAAAACTCCTTTTGGATTATCCAATGCACCTAGTAGTCTCATGAGACTTATGAATCATGTAATGCGTCCATTTATTGGTAAATTTGTGGTTGTTTATTTTGATGACATTCTAATATATAGCCGAAATTTGGATGACCATGTGAATCAACTTAGGCAAGTTTTGCAAGTTCTTAGAAAGGAAAGATTGTTTGCTAACATTGAAAAATGTGATTTTTGCAAAGATGAGCATGTATTTCTAGATTTTGTTATAATAGTGTTTGACCTAGGAGAATTGATTAGGTTGCACTTATGTAAGCAAAGATTTTCCAAACAAAGGAAGTCAAAACTCATGCCGAGGGGTGATGGACCTTTTCAAGTTTTGGAGAGGATAAATGGCAATGCCTACAAACTTGATTTACTGGGTGAGTATAATGTTAGTGCTACATTTAATGTTGCTGATTTACCTCCTTTTGCTGCTGGTGATGACTTCGATTTGAGGACAAATCATTTTCAAATGGAGGGGAATGATGCGAATCCGCCCGAACCTATACAACCGACAACCCGCTGGGGTGTCGATCCGTTACGGATGAAGGTGGGACCAATCACTAGAGCACAAGCCAAGAAGTTCAAGGATAACCTTACTGTACTTATTGAAAGGATAAATCATAATCAAGAAGGAATGATCATGACCAAAGAACCAAGACCTGTTTTGCTGATACAAGCACTGGAGACTAGTACGGACCCGGGTGACGATTTTGTTACATTTTTGGAGTCTGGGAAGTATAAAATGGTTCCAATGCTTTATGGGTTCAATACATATGCCTAAGAGGTCATGGAATCAAGTTAAAGCAGCCTCAAATGCAATTAAAAAGGGCTTGTATGGACAGCATCAATAATTTGGCCGAATTTGCTGTATTGCTTGCTAGCTTTACTGTATTGGCCTTTTATTATTTTTACAAGCATGGCAACGTGTGGTACTTCATATTCAGCTTATTTGGCATCCTACAAAGCATCTAGAAGCTGATTTGGAGCTCAAAGAGGTCAAAGATTGATCAAAGTCAACTTGATCAAAAAGGCTAGCATTTTTAGTTTCCTAATTTGTTTTTTACTTTTTATTTTGGGAAACTACCATTACTTTTTGGCTTTTATTTATTTATTTTCTGGACAAATAATTTTAGGAAGGTTTTTATTTTATTCTTTCAATTGTAAATTAATTAATTCATAATTTAATATAAAGGAATGAATTAATCAAACTTAGATTAGGAAAGGAAGTATAGTTTCGGCCAACTAGGTTTCTTTATGTGTGGTGGCTGGTTTTCTTTATGTTCTAGGGTTTTTAAGTTGTCTTTTCAAAGCCTATTTAAAGGCTTAGTTATCAATAAGAATATAACTTTGATTTGATTGAGAAAATACTTGTGAGATTAATTATCTCTTTGTTCTTTGAAAACACCTAAAACACCCTTGGAGAATTGGTTGTTTTAGCTTGACTTATCAATAGGTTTTCCATCCCCTATTGTGGCATCTACATTATACCAAGGTTTCTAACCATAGGTTGGTTAGGGGTTGAGGTCCATTCCATTAGAACTTGAACTTAATTGAGATCCGGGCTAATATAATACGGGTTTAGGAGCAGGTCGTCGTAGGTTCGTATCACTAAATACAATCTAGATTACACCATTTACAAACACAAGGCAAGGTTGGTCGTCAAAAGTTATGCACAACAAGCCGGAGCTGACTATGGGGAGATGTTTGCACCCATAGCAAGGATGGAAACCATTAGACTCATCCTTGCTCTTTCGACTGCCAAGCAATAGAGTGTGTTTCACTTCGATGTGAAATCGACATTCTCGAATGGTGTATTGCAAGAAGAAGTGTATGTGAAGCAATCCGAGTGTTATGTGATTGAGGACATGAAAATAAGGTTTGTGAGCTTCACAAAGCCTTATATGGTCTTAAGCAAGCACCTAGGGCTTGGTATGGAAGGATGGATGGCTACTTACTTTGACATGGCTTCTGGAGGAGCCAAAATGAATCCACTTTATATGTGAGGGTTGAAGGAAGTATGATAGTGGTTTCTTTGTATGTGGATGACTTGTTGGTCATCGGTGAGGACCCAAGGAATGTGGATAAGCTAAGGCATGAACTTGAGAAGGAGTTTGAGATGTCTAGCTTAGGTCTCATGAATTACTTCCTTGGTGTGGAAGTAATGCAATGCCAAAGAGGAATATTTATATCACAAGAAAAGTACATCAAGGATCTTTTGCAGAAATTTAATCTTGAAGAATGCAATCCAATGAGCACTCCAATGATCCAAGGAGAGAAGTACCAAAAGGAGGATGGCACACCAAAGGTAAATCCTAGTCTTTATCGATCCTTAATTGGTAGTTTGCTTTGTGTGTGCTCATCTAGATTGGATATTATGTATGCCGTGTATGTGCTTTCAAGATAGATGTAAGCACCCACCCAAACTCATCTTAAAAGTGCTAAAAGAGCTCTTAGGTATCTTAAGGGCACTAGTAATTATGGAGTTTGATATGAAGCAAAGGATGAGTTGAAGCTTGTTGGCTATTCGGATAGTGATTGGGCAGGCGGCATTGATGATATGAGGAGTACTTTGGGCTACTTGTTTTCACTTGAGAGTGGTCCTTTCTCATGAAATGCAAAGAAGCAAAGCACAACGGCTCAAAGTACCGTGGAAGCCGAATACATTGCTTGCTCATCTTGTGCAAAGCAATGTATTTGGTTAAGGAAGTTGATGGGAGATCTTGGTCATACTCAAGAAAGTCCAACCATCATCAAATGTGACAACACTTCAGCAATTTCAATAGCCAAGAACCAGGTACAACATGGAATAACAAAACATATTCTAGTGAAATATCATTTCATGAGGGAGTTTGGAGATCTTGGAGAAGTCTCTTTGGAGTATGTGAATTTGGGGTAGAACCTTGCAGATGTATTCACAAAGCCACTTGGAAAGACCAAATTTGAGGCATTAAGGACTACCCTTAATGTCTCTAGCAAGATTACCAGGGAAGAGTGTTGAAAATGTAGTAATTTTGCCACCTTGTGCAAACCAAAATCTACCGAGGTTTGCACCCTCTTTCTTTCTTTAAAAGAAATATTTTGTTGAATAACCTAATGCAATATTTATGTGTATGTTTTTTGTTCCTTTTAATATCTTTTTAAATGCCTAAATTTTATTGTATTTAATTTAGGAATTACCTCTTTGTTGGGTATTGATTTTATTTTGTAAAATGGCTATGTTTTGGAAACAGTGTTTCCAGCAACATAGGTCCATTTTTAGGGCTGGCATTCTCGAGCTTTGAGAATACAAATTCTTGTTGTACATAAAACATTTATTTTGGTCAGAATCATTAGCGAAAATAATCAAATGATTTTGGTGATACATTCGAGTATTAAACGTTTCACAATTAGTAAACTATATTTATTGTGATAACCTACATTTTCCAGCAAACCCGATCCATTTAAACCATGATAATGAGCAAATGCATAAATATACTCCCGAAAGATAAATGGGTATAGGAGATCGTGTTGCTAAGATCTATCTAGCTTCAAATATCTTTGAAATTCTTCCATTTGAAATTCCATTTGAACCGAAGATAATGGGTTTATTGGGTTATCAAATGATATATAGTACAATATAGTCAAAATAAGGTATTATAGTACGAAAAAAATAGATACCTCAGAAAAAGGTAAGACCATTGCTAGACTTTCTATCCTCTGTTTTTTCATCTAAGTGGTTTATGTTCAATCTAAGATAACAAGATGGTTAGAAATCTCTTATTTTTTCACTCCAATTGCTCTTTTGATTTAAAAAAAAAAAAAAACCATGGAGAATATCTAATAGGTAGGACTCATAAAAAATGGATAATCCATCATGGAAAAGCCTTTCCCACATCAAGCACTAATATATTTTTAACATCCACTTTGTTCAGGTAATCATTCGGACAATCATTCAAAAATGAAGACCAAAAGCACATTACTCTTTGTTTCCCTATAATTAGGGCCATAGTTGGGCTATGTCCATTTATTCACTCGACCTGACCTAAAATTGATTTTCCAATTTCTTTTTTTCTACCACAACAAGAATTCAAACAATTTAAACAAAGTTTTGGACATATACAGAAGGAATGAAATATTCTCAGAATTCTCCATTGATACAACATGCTACTTCTTCCATTCATTCCTTGCAGGATCAGTCGCTATCTTACAAACTCTACCAGTGGTATGGACGAATCCATTGCTTCATACAAATGTGTAAAAGATGCTAGCTGCACTTAAAAGCCGAGTACTCTACCATTGAGTTAGCAACCTGAATAAAATAATTGGAATGTGTAGATACAATCAGAATCCCAATAAAATAAATAAAGAGGTTGAATTGCACGGCGTAATCACAACATTGAATTTGAAATGGCAAAACAAATTGTATCATACAAAAAAAAACTTCTTGTATTACAAAAAATCCAATGAACCCATTCCTTGAATGAAATTGAATCTATGGCACAAAAAAGAAATAGATCCATTTATCCATGATTGAATTATATTTATTCGATACACTGTCGTCAATATGAGTATTTGAGAAAAGAATACAATGGAGAACTAGAAAAAAATGAAATATTATAAATTTAAATATAAAAAAATAAGGACTTGTGATGGATTAGCACTACATAGATAATCAACATATAGACAAATAAGGGACGCAGATGTAAGAAAAAAGTAATAAAAGAAAAAAAATAAAAAAAAGAAGTAGAAGAAAGCTCGAATTTAGTCAACCAATCAATCGAAGTAAAAGAAAAAATCTTAATCCCCATTTTTATTTGTTCATAGAAATCCAACTAACCCCCATTACCATTAATGGTAATACCCAGAATCAAATGTAGGAATAACAAGTTAAAAGAGAATAGCAGAAAAAAGACTATACAGAGCTCTTTACAAGTGATCTCCACCTTCTTTATTTATAAATTTCTTATATATTTCATTTTGATATATTTCATTAATTTTTCATTAATTGATTGTTGTTTGGTGATTAAGGGTAAGTTCCATAAAAGCCCCCGCTTTCTTTGAGATATCATGAATAGTTCCTCTAGGGTGAGCGCCTTTTTCAAGGAAATATAGAATAGAAGGAACATTTAAATAGGTATGATTCTTTATAAGGGTCATAAAAACCCATTTTCCAAATATCTCTTCCTTCTCTTCTGGATTGAAAATCAATTGTAAGAATTCGATAACTGGCTCATTGGGATAGATGAACAATTCCCCCCAAAAACGTATAAGAAGTTTTCTCCTCGTACGGCTTAAGAAAATTGGAAACTATATCTATGTATAGAATGATAAGGTCAAATATATCCATAAAATCATCAAATCAACTAGACTATGATTTAAATAGTTATTCTTTCCTCCACCAAAAATATTATTCATATTTACAATTTGCACCCTCATAACTCAAGTTGGATAACTCTCAAATAACTCAAGGAAACCTTTAAGTATTTCATTTATTGAGTGGTCCTTAACCCCCGATTGTCTGTCTTTTTTAGAATCTCTTTGATTTTGCACTCTGATTCAATTATTGGGACAATCGAAAATGGTACTTCCTTGTTCCAGGATCCTTTATCTTTGCCTTGAATCATTGGGTTTATACATTACTTCAGTGATTTTGAATCGTTTCAAAATGGCAGCAACATACCCTTTTTTTATGATGTCTTTCTATTAAAGAATCATGATTCTTGTGTAATACACTTTTGATTTGATTGAAAAAGTTTTACCAATTCCAAAAATTTGAGTTTTGAATTTGAAACTTGCTTGAATTGGATCCTTTCGATTTATATATGGAAAATATATTTACAAATATATGTACGAAGTTGTCCCAATTTATTGATTAATACTAACCCTAGATTGTTGCCTCTGAGAAATGAATCAATACTTTTTACTCAAGCTCCATCATGTACGATTTACATCACCCCCCCCCCCCCCCCCAAACAAAAAAAATGAGAGTTCTATTGAAACAGAAGAAACGATGTCGAGTCAAGAGCACTTTTATTCATCTATAATTCCTATATAATAAAAAATGGCGGATGTAAGAATCCACAACGGATCGTGTCCTTTAAGCTGCACGTTGCTTTCTACCAATCATTCTAAACAAAGTTTTACCATAAAATTCCTTTAGTTTGGAACTAGTATGTAATTGATTCAATTATGGAATCATGAATAGTCATTGGTTCGGTCGATACATAGTAATCTATACTTTTTATTTCTATATGAAAATATGAATGGCTAGCTTCTAATGAAGTCTCAGAACAAATTCAATTTAATCCCCAACACCCAATACATATATTTATTTTAACATATATTTTATTTATTTAATATAATAAAATATAAATAAAATATGACTACCACAAATAAAATAAAAAAATTTCTTTTTGAATCTGTACCTTCAAGTAACTTGATAGTGATAGGATAAATTTACCAATTTCACACTTCTTCAAGTACTACGAACTCATAAGAAATCATCAAAAAGATTTAAGTGATTGAAAATTTTCCGGACTCAAGATCATTACTTGAATAACATTTTAAAGCAAGGACTGCATTTTAGCATCCTAAGAGAAATCCATATTTGTATTAACCCATCAATGATTAAAAAACTAGATAGCTAAAAAATCCAATTTTTTTTTTTAGTGAACTAGTGGATAAAGACTGGCATAAGGTAAGGTTGCTGTTTTTTCATACTAATTTCTAAAAGTAGAATCGAAATAACAATAATATGGGACCCCTATACAGATAGACTAAAAAATTGTAACTGAAAGGAATTATAGATATTTTATGCTAAATATTTTAACATTTAGGGATCACAAATGGATCCAATTATATCTGCATGTTATTTGAACACGATTCAATTTATGAAAAATATATGATTCAAAGAAGAATTATTAATAATACTAATAAAATTTTTCCAATCCAATATTATACTCTTAAACAGAAAGGTGTTTTATTTTAAAAGGCAATCTTTTTTATGATAAATAGCACTATATATATATTATAATGCGATTATGGGTTGGGCATGCTCTAAGATGAAAGGATTCGAACCTCCGAATAGTGGGACCAAAACTTGTTGCCTTACCACTTGGCCACGCCCCATTTCTATTCGACCTTAATAAACACTAATATTGGTATTGGTTGTTCATTAACTTCAGTATAAATATCTATAAAATATATAGAATGTTGCTAGAATTTTAATATGTGTTGGTACAAAATTAAATTGAATTTATTGATCATTACATAGAATTCAATTAAGATATTGTATGAAAGTATGATTTATTCTATTCTCTTTTGATTTGAGAATTGAAGGATTTTTGATTGGGGGAGTTCAAATCAAAGAAGGTTTTTAGGGACTATCATATTTAGTTTTATTCATTTTCCCTTCTATCAATAACTCAACTTATTAATAACTCAATCAAAATAATACAATTATCTTCAATAACAAAATATTTGTTATGCTTAATATATTTAGTTTGAACTGGATCTGTCTTAATTCTGCCCTTTATCCAAATGGGTTTTTTGTCCCCAAATTACCAGAGGCCTATGCTTTTTTGAATCCAAACGTAGATGTTATGCCAGTAATAGCAGTGCTATTTTTTCTCTTAGCTTTTGTTTGGCAGGCTCCTGTAAGTTTTCGATGGGATCTTTAATAACATCCTAGCCAAATTCATGATTGATTCGAGGAAACAAAAAAAATTTCTAACATAAAGCTTGATAAGATTAGATAGGTTTTAGAGTACGGACTCTAAATTCCAATGTTGAAATTTTTGTATAGCTGCGAGAAATTTGGATCAACCCATTTCCTTATTATGACCTTTTTTTCCATTGAAAGGCCTTATTGGAGTACTCACATTGTCAAATTGTGGGTATGAAAGAAAATTTTTGGTAATGAAAAACTCCACCTACCCACTTATATTATAAATGTTACAAATGCATTTTTTTAAAATTTCATATTCTATTTCTAAAAAACACTTTATTTCTTGGTGTCAAAATACAAAATAAAAGGAGTAAGGTATGCGGTCTAAAATAAAATAGCGAATCTATTCTATTTTTTCCTAAAAAAGCATTTTGGAGACAATCTTTATCTTCAGATTCATATCTAATGACCTAGGGCGTAATCCTGGATGTGAAGAAAAAGAAAAAAAAAAAAAAACATTTTTCTTCCTTGATTTTAAAATGTTCTTAGCTTAGTAGGATTTTATCCATTCCACACTGAACTTGCAAGAAATTTCAAAGAAAAGGACAAGATATCGATGAAAATGAAAAGAGAGGGACTCGGACCCTCAGTACGAAAAACTCATACAACGGATTAGCAATCCGACGCTTTCGTCCACTCAGCCATCTCTCCCCTAATAGAAAGGAGGTAATTACTATGTTACATCACAAAAATAAGGCTTGAAAAAAGCCCTTTTTTTTCTTTTTTTTAATATATTTTTTATTATTTTATTATATATAATATGTGTATATATACAATAGTTTATATAATAAAATAATAAAAAAATAATAATATAGAATCAAATTCCATTTAGACTATTTAATTTAGACCATTTAGATAAAATAAAAGCATTTATATTATATAATTAAATTATATAAAATGTATATAAAACATATGCATATATGTTATATATAATTCTATATTATATAATTAGATTATATAAAATGTATATAAAACGTATGCATATATGTTATATATAATTCTATAATCATATAACATATATGTATAAAGAAAAGACTTGAAAGAGATATCAACAATCCAATCTTCACAATCTATAATAGTCCAATATATAAATCCAATATAAATGAAATAAACATAAAATAGTCTAATATAAATCAAATCTAAAAATGGAATCTATATTTGTTAATATGTTTAACATAGATTTTTTAGATTTTTTGAATAGATTTATATAATTAATAGATGTTTAATAGATATATTCTGTATTTTATATAATATATAAATAGAAAAACTAATATATAAATAGAAAAAAGAAATAGAAAAAAGAAAAAATAGGAATAATGAGAAAAAAAATATTTATTATTAATAATAAATTTAAAAAACCTCTTTGAGTTCATCCAAAAGGGCCCTTTATTTCCATGGCTTGGCCTGGTCGGTACCTAGCTGGGCCGGACCTCTTTTTTTTTTTTGTTTGCTGATATTTTACTGAAATAATAAATAAATAAAAATATGTATATTATAAAAAATGAAACTATGGATTCGTGCGCAATGCATTTTTTTCTGATCCTATCTTTTGATTAGGCCCGAATTTCGTGTTTGACAAAATGTTCACTAATATGCAATAATTGGATAGGAGCGGGTATATTTTAGTGATAAAAGTACGATTCGTTCTATGAACTCTCGAATAGTTAAGGAGTATGTCGGTTTGATTAATATTCCATTTTGAGCAAAAACTTTGTTTCTTAAAAGGATTAAATCCTTTACCTTTCAATGAAAAAATCGAGGAAGAATATAAATTCTCATGATTTGTATCCAAGAGTCAATTAGCAATTGAAAAATTGGATTATGAAATTACGAAACATAATTTTTTTTTTTAATTGGATCAATCAATATTTCCAATTGAATGAGTATGAGTAAAGGATCCATGGATAAAGATAGATAGGGTATTTCTAATCATAACTAAATCTTCAATTTGTCTATTTTGTATAGGGAAAATTGAAACAAAATAGCTAACTAAACAATAACGTTGGTTTACTAGAGACATCAAAAAATTGTTTTAGCTCGATGGAAACAAAATCCTTTTCCCAAGGATTCTTTCAAATAGAAGTAGAGAACAAAGTAACTAGAAAGATTATTATAAGGCTAATCTAGAAAGCGGGCCATTCTGAATGCATTCATACCAAAAAGCGGACATAGATGTTAAGGGTCAATTTTTTTTTTAATTTCAATTGATATCTGGAAATTTATTTATCTTCCATAAAGGAGCCTAATGAAACCAAAGTTTCATGTTCAATTTTGAATTAGAGACATTAACAATGATGAATCAATGTTGATTATAACCCTTAGCCTTCAAAGCTAACAATGCGGGTTTGATTCTGGCTACCTGCATGTGCTTACTTTCTCTACTCTCTATTCAATGTTTTTCAATATTTCTTTTTTATAGTCGAAACCTATAAATCTATATGTCTAATAGATATTTATATCTAATATGTATTTATATATTTTGATATGCATTAAAATATCAAATTTCTAATAAATATGTTTTATAGAAATATAAACAAAATGAATATAATTAATGTAGTGCGTAGTTGAATAGGTAATTCCCATAATTCTTTCACATATTCGTTTCGTCCGAATAATAAATGTGAAAAGAAAATAAATATAAAAAAATTGGAATGCAAAGTGTCCATTGTCTAATGGACAGGACAGAGGTCTTCTAAATCTTTGGTATAGGTTCAAATCCTATGAAACGCAATTTACTTCCATATATTTTTAGATTTCCATGCCAAGAAAGATCTTTTGAATAATTTGAATAAGAGGCGCTCTAATACACTTAGTACTTGTAATATAACTATAATCTAGTATATATATTATTTCCATATATTTAATATATATTGAATATTTAATGTATGTTAATATGTGTATATAATTATTATGTATTTAATATTAATATTATATTTAATATAGAAATGTAATATATTATTATTTCTATATTAGTATAGAAAATACTTATTACAAAAAAAATCTTTTATATTTTATAAATTTTTTATATTTTATTTTAACGTAATTTAAATACTTATACAATAGAAAAAGTATATAATTTATTTATTATTATTAAAATCAGTATTAAATTTTAAAATTAGTATTAAATTAAGATTTACTTAATATTGAATTACGATTGATAAAAATTAAAAATGATCAATTTATTTTCTTTATACTTGTTCTTGAAGTAGAAAATGTTCCAGCTGTTTCTGAATAGCATCTTTCAAAAAGGCTTTTGCCTCCTCGGTAAATGTCTTGGTAAAAGCTATGATTTCTTGGAACCAAGTTTTATTCATTTTTAAGTAAGTACGTAACTCAACGAGAAATTTCCTTACCGGCCCAATTTCTAATGAATCAAGAAAAGCATTGGTTCTAGTATAAATAGTCATTATCTATTCTTCCACCACAAGAGGGGCTGATTGAGATTGTTTGAGCAACTCATGTAATCGTTGACCTCTTGCCAATTGATTCTGAGTAGCTTTAATGAGTTAAGAAGCGAATTACGCAAAGGCTTCTAATTTTACGAATTGCACCAATTCCAATTTTGATTTTCTAGCTACTTGTTTCATGGCTTTAATTTGAGTTGCGGACCTTACTCTGGATACAAAAATACCCACATTAGTAGCAGGTATGATTCCGACATTGAATACATCGGCAGATAGAATATTTGTCCATCTATAATGGAAATTACATTAGTAGGAATATAAGTCGAAACATCTCCCGATCGAGTCTCAACTATTGGTAAAGCAGTCATTCTTCCTTCACCTAAAAGAGAACTTAATTTAGCAGCTCTTTCCAAAAGGTATGAATGAAATAAAAAACATCTCTCGAATAAGCTTGTCGGCCCGGTGGTCTGTGATGTGATTCCGCCCGAGCCCGCACAACCGACAACCCGCTGGGGTGCTGACTCGATACAGATGAAGTTTAAGGATGTTATTGCTGCTTTTATCTAGGGAATAATGCATACTCAAATGGGCTTGTCCATATCCGAAGAGCCAAGACCTATCCTAACCATACAAATGGTGGAAGCCGATACGGACCCGGGTAGCAGTTTTAGTGAAAATATGGACAACGGATAGCATGAAATGGTTCCAACTCTTTATGGAATCAATACATATGTCTAATAGGATATGGAATCAATTCAAGGCAGCTTCAAAGGCATTCAAAAAGGGGCTGTACGGACAGCTTCAAATTTGGCCTGTTTTTTACTGTATTTTGTGCTTGCTTTACTGTATTTTGTTGAGTTGGTTTTTTCTTCCTTGTCCAAGCATGGGAAACGTGTGGGACAGCATATTAAGCATATTTGGCATCCTAAAAAGCATATTGAAGCTGATTTGGAGCTCAATTTGGTCAAAGATTGGTCAAAGTCAACTTAGTCAAAAAGCTAGTGTTATAGTTTCCTAATTTGATTCTGCTTTTTGTTTTAGGAAATTACCATTACTTTTTAGTTTTTATTTATTTATTTTCTGGAACAATAAGTTTAGGAAAGTTATTATTTTATTATTTTCATTGTAAATTAATTAATTCTTAATTCAAAATAAAGGAATTAATTAATCCAAATTAGATTAGGAAAGGAGTGAGAATTTCGGCCACCATAGGAAACTACTTTGTATGGCCGATTTTCCCTTTGTTTTTGTTGGTTTTATTTCGTGGCTTTATAGCCTATGTAAAGGCCTATTTCTCAATAATAAGGAAGCTTGAATTTGATACAAAAAATTATTTGTGAGATTGAATTCTCTTTGTTCTTTGGAACACCTAAGACACCATTAGTGAATGAGTGTTTTAGTTTGACTTATCAATAGGGCTTCCATCACCTACTGTGGCGTCTTCATTATATACCAAGGTTTTCTAATCACAGGTTGGTTAGGGGTCAAGGTGACCATTAGAACTTGAACATAATTAAATCCGGGCTAATATAATACGGGTTTAGGAGCAGGTCATGCTAGGTTCGTATCATTAGATGTCCGATGTACGGGTGTCTAATGTAAAATGTCCGATGTATCAGCCTCCACCACTTGGATGCTTAAAACATGTCTTTTATCTTCAGGTATGGACAAGCCCTTTTGAGAATGAATTACTTCTTGGATAAAGGCAGCAATGTTGTCCTTAAACCTCTTAGCTTGAGCCCTAGTGTCGGTTGTGCGAGCTCGGGTGGATTCGTATCATTCCCCTCCTCTTGAAAAGGATTTTCCCTCAAATCAAAGTCATCACCTGCACCAAAAGGAGACAAATCAGCAACATTGGATGTAGCACCAATATTACACCACCTGGCAAATCAAGTTTGTAAGCATTGTGATTTATTCGCTCCAAAACTTGGAAAGGTTCATCTTCTCTTGGCACCAATTTTGATTTCTGCTATTCTGGAAACCTTTCCTTTCTTAGGTGCAACCAAACACAACTTGTTTTCAACCATGATTAGCATTTCTTGCATATTTCTTGGTCCTCCTCTCAATATTTGCCTTAGTTTTTTCATGAATCTGCTTAACAATGGAGACAAAGTTCTATTCCCTACTTTGGTTTGTCCATCAGTTTGTAGATGACAAGTAGTTGAAAATAAAAGCTTAGTACCTAACTTAGCCCACAAAATTTTCCAACAGTAACTTAAGAATTTAGCATCCCTATCCGAAACAATAGTCCTAGGCATTCCATGTAACCTCACAATTTTTTTGAAAAATAAATTAGCTACATTAGATGCATCATCAGTTTTATTACATGCAATAAAATGTGTCATCTTAGAAAATCTATTTACAATAACAAAAATTGAATCCTTACCTATCCTTGACCTAGGTAAACCAAGAATAAAATCCATAGACAAATCTACCCAAGGATGTGAAGGAATCAGCAAAGGTTGGTACAATCTGTGCGGCTTCAATGTGGACTTAGTCTTTCACCATTTCAAGCACCTTTCACATATTTTCTCAACATCTCTCTTCATGTCGGCCAATAAAAATGTTCTTGCAACAAGGATAAAGTTTTAAAAACACCAAAATGTCCCATTAAACCACCCCCATGACCTTCCCTAACTAATAACTCCATAATGCTACATAGGCATAAAAAGTTTGTTTTCCTTAAACAAATATCCCTTAAATATGTAATATTTATTAAATCCATGTTTGTAACAGGTTCTAAATATTTCTCCAAAGTCACTTTCATGCTCATAAAGTTCTTTTAATTGTTCAAAATCCAGCAATCTAGCATCTAAGGTAGAAAAGAGAACATACCTTCGGGATAATGCATCGACAACCACATTTTCCTTACCTTTCTTGTAGCAGATCACATATGGAAAAGTTTCAATAAATTCAGTCCACTTGGCATACCTTCAGTTGAGCGTTCCTTGGCCTTTAATGTGCTTCAAAGATACATGATCCATGTGAATCATGAATTCTATTGGCATGAGATAATGCTGCCATGTTTCTAAAGTCTTCACCAAATCATACATCTCCTTGTCTTATGTCGGGTAGTTTAATGTAGCTCCATTTAATTTCACACTAAAATGGGCTATCGGCCTTCCTTCTTGCATTAATACAACTCCAATACCTACACCTGAAGCATCACATTCAATTTCAAAAGTCTTAGAAAAATTTGGCAAAACTAATAAAGGTGCATTACATAATTTTTGTTTCAACAAATTAAAAGATTTTTCTTGTACTTCCCCCCATTTAAAGCCAACATTCTTCTTTACAACTTCATTCAAAAGTGCTGGGATTGTGCTAAAGTCCTTGACAAATCTCTGATAAAAACTTGCCAAACCATGAAAGCTCCTCACTTAGGTGATAGATGTTGGTGTTGGCCACTCCTTGATTGTTTGAACTTTAGATTGGTCAACTTTAATTCCTGCAGCATTTACTACAAATCCTAGGAAAACAAGCTCATCTTTGCAAAAGTCATACTTTTTCATGTTAGCAAACAACCTTTCTCTCCTAGGAACATTTAAAACTTGCCTAAGATGGTCTACATGTTCATCTAAGTTTCGGCTATACACTAAAATGTCATCAAAGTACACAACTACAAATTTGCCGATAAATGGACGCATAACGTGATTCACAAGCCTCATAAAAGTACTAGGTGCATTAGTTAAACCAAAAGGCATGACTAACCATTCATACAGCCCATCTTTAGTTTTAAATACAGTTTTCCATTCATCACCTTCTTTCATCCTAATTTGATGGTATCCACTCCTAAGATCAATTTTAGTGAACATGCACGCACCATGCAATTCATCAAGTATATCATCTAATCTAGGAATTGGATGTCTATATTTGATGGTGATATTATTTATAACCCTACAATCAATGCACATTCTCCAAGAACCATCTTTTTTAGGTACTAATAAAACAGGAACAGCACATGGACTTATACTCTGACGGATATAGCCTTTGTCAAGTAACTCACTTACCTGTTTTTGTAGCTCATTTGTTTCTATATGCAGGTCTATATAAAATAATTCTCACGAACAAAGAGAATTCATTCTCAAAATAATTTTCTATATAAAATTCAAGCTTGATTTCTCATTGAAAATAAGCCTTTAAATAGGCTTTGAATGAACAAAATAAAACCCTAAAAGGATTAGGAAATTTCGGCCAACATAGAATCCAATTACGAAATTGCCTAATTTCACATCCTTTCCTAATGTAATCTGGATTAATTAATTCCCTTATTTTGAAGTAGCAATTAATTAATTTGCAATGAAAATAATAAAATAATAACTTTCTTAACTTATTTTTCCAGCAAATAAATAAATAAAAACCCAAAAAGTCAAACGCAAATTCGAAAATGAGTTGACTAGTTTGACAAGTGAGATGACTTATGTCTGATGTCTGAGCTAACTTATGTCTATCTGATGTCCGAGCTAACTTATGTCTGATGTTCGAAGTTTGAAATCTTAGGTTAGATGTCCGATGTATGGGTGTCCGATATAAAATGTCTGATGTATGGGTGTCCGATGTACCAGCCTCCACCACTTGGATGATTAAAATATGTCTTTTATTTTCAGGTATGGACAAGCCCTTTTGAGAATGAATTACTTCCTGGATAAAGGCAGTAAGGTTGCCCTTAAACCTCTTAGCTTGAGCCCTAGTGATTGGCATAGTCTTCATCCATATCAGGTCAGTACCCCAGCGAGTTGTCGATTGTGCGAGCTCGGGCGGATTCGCATCCCACTCCCTTTCCAAAATAAGTCAATACACCAAAGACTACACTTAGATTTTTTGGATTTGTTGCTAAAATATCGGTATTAAACCCAAAACTCCCAGCGAATGGCCAATAACCCAAGAAAAGGATAGAATCGGTTACTTTTTTCATATGATCTCCACTTTCTTATTCTTATAGATAGACTAATTATCTATATTTTTTTATCCTATAATTTTTCTAAATTAAATAGTAATAAGGTAAAAGTTTAAACAAAGGGATTCGCAAATAAAAATGCTAATGCAACAACCAGCCCATAAATTGTTAAAGATTCCATAAAAGCCAAGCTAAGCAATAAAGTACCTCGTATTTTTTGCTCTGCTTCTGGCTGTCTAGCGATCCCCTGCACAGCTTGGCCCACGGCAGTACCTTGCCCAACCCTAGGTCCAATAGAAGCAAGCCCAACAGCCAATCCAGCAACAATAACAGAAGTGGCAGAAATCAATGGATTATGGTGGATTATGGCTTACTTATTCTATCACTAAGATTTATCCATTCAAAGTCACTAAAAACCATGAATTGGAATAATAATATTCTTGAAGCAATAGAACTGCTTCAATATTTTCCTATACATGTAATTTTTAATTTGTATGACTTTTGTTCGGCCAGTTCTTTCTTTTATATTTTTTTTTTCAGCACCATTCTTTGAATTCTTTGCTCTTTTTTGTGATTTAAATTCATTCAATATTCAAAAAATATTACAGTCAAAATGGAAGTACTTATATTGGAATCCTTATCTAAATAGTGGAATCCTTATCGAAATTCATAACATAATAGTAGGGCAAATTAAATATATCTTTAATTCATATACCTAGTTAATATTGAATATCACATATACATGTCTTTCCCCCATAACATAAACCAACTATTCGTATCTTAGATTCAGTCAGATTCTAGCATCACTCTTTGAAACATACATAAGAATTGTCTTATAACAATTAGATTACATACATCTAGTTCGACCCCCAATACTCCTCTAATCAACCCCATTTTATTTATCATTATCCCCCATGAGTACAATCAATTTAACTGAAAAATTCGTTAGTCATAATCATTGCATAGAAATATTAGGATTGAGTTTATCGAAGTTCATGTGATTTATTATTTATTAATTTTTTTGGGTCAATCGGTGAATTGAATGAACAAAACAATATCAATAGAAAGGGAGTATTCATTGTCGAGTGGTATAAATCGACCAGAAAAGAATTTGAGGAAAAAGATCTTTTAGATCTCTTTCCTTTTTTTTTTTTTTTTTTTTACAATTCCTTAACTTAATATTGTAACATTCTTTTTACTATTACTCTAGATCGTATATACTTTGTTCTTATTTCGATCTTATTTGTATATTTTTCTTCCTTAAGTTAAGTGGATTACTTTGAGACATATAGACATGCCTTCGGGCTAAGCTAAAAATAGACTATGTCGAAAACTAATCAATGATGACCTTCCATGGATTCGCCTATATAAGCTGCAACTAAGGTTGCAAAAATAAGAGCTTGAATGCCATTTGTAAATAATCCAAGGAACATGACAGGTACAGGAGCCACTAAAGGCACTAAAGAAACAAGAACAACAACTATTAATTCATCGACTAATATATTTTCGAAAAGTCGAAAATTAAGCGATAAGGATTTTGTGAAATCTTCTAAGATGTTAATGGCCAAAAGGATTAGGGTTGGTTGACTGTATTTAGCGAAATAACCTAATCCCTCTTTTGAAAGGCCCCCATAGAAATATGCTATTGACGTGAGTAAAGCTAAAGCAAAAATAGTGTTTATATCATTTGTGGCCACGGCTAACTCCCCATGAGGTAACTGTATGATTTTCCAGGATAAAAAAGCCCTTGACAAATTCGAAAACAAAAAGAAATAAAAACATAGTTCCAATAAATAGAACCCGGGGACCATATTCTTCTCCAATCCGCGTTTTGCTCACATCTTGAATGAATTCAAGGACGTATTAAAAGAAATTCTGACTATCAATTGGAATGGTTTGTGGATTATGAACAGCTATAATGGTTGAACCTAATAAGATAGCAAGTACGACCCAAGAAGTAGTAAGTACAAGAAGTTATAGATGTCTCCTACCAAGAATAGATTTGCTTCCTCTCATATCCCTAATAAATCCTTCAATCCTTCCTTTATCAGCTCATTAAATCCAGTTGACTCTTTGTCATACGTAACAAAGAACTAACCCATCTTTCACCTACGTTTCATAGAATGAGCAACTTAGGGAAAAATGAAGAAACAGAGAAAAGAAAAAGCACAGAGAGAAAATGGGAGAGGAAACACACCTGAGATGGAGCTTGAGAGAGATGCCAATCGAAGCAGTCAGAAGCAACGAATGGTCAGAGAGGTGAGGCAATCCAAAAGGGGCAGCACAACTCTTGGAGAGAGTTTTAGAAAGGAAATAGGGCCGGTGCAATTTTATCAACTAAAGGGTTTTATGGGGATCATCCATCCAAAAATGGTTATATCGGGATTGTAACCAAAAATACAAAAAATAAATAAATTGATCTATGGGTCTATACGGAGCGTTATCAAACCATCCACTGGTTTTAGCTTTTCACCTAAAAAGGATATATTTGCAATTTGGTTGTAAACATTTAATTTTTTATTCTTTTTAGAAATGTCAATTTTGATATTTTGTATGATAAATGCTTCAATATAAAATAATCATATAATAATGTTATTAGTTATGTATAAAGTATCAATTGTTAACTAAAATTATATGTGTGGATAGTGGTTAATATAACTACTTCACACAAATTTAATCAAGTATACAATTATTAAGAAACATCTATTTAAACAAGGTGGTTGAGTATACCATGATTCACACTTTGATTTTAATTTTTTTTTCTTATCATTTTACCCTAAACTCTATTGCCTACTATCACTAGTGCATAATGAATTTCATCCAAAAATATTGGAAAAATTGTCAAGTAAGTACAAACTAGAAGGGAGCAAAATGCAGCTTCATATAGGTTAGGGACTATATATGTAATCAAATCTAAAATAATTATAAAATCTGTTTTTTTTTTTTAAGTAAATATTTCTTTACAAAATGCAGCTTCATTGTGGATTATTTTATTAATATTATTATTAACACCATTTGTATCTATTTAATAGCCACTGACATGGTAGCTCAAACCATTAAATTACCAATTTCATGTTTCTTTTTATTACATTTAGTCAAGGTTCTCACTTCCCGCCAAAATGGAAAAGCATGTGGATGGTTTCCCGCACTTGCATTTACTCACCAAACATAGTTGGTCGCTGACGGCATTAAACTAAACCTATTATAAACTTTTTTTTTTATATTTTATTATTTTAAATTCTATTTAGTGACCAATATTTTCATCACAAATATAACATTTAACCACCCAAAATAATTTGGTCGTGGAATGCCTTATGCTAACATTATTTGCTATTTTTCCTTAAAAAAAAAAAATTAACTTATATTATTAGTGATTAATATATTGGTCCTTTATAAATACTTTTAGTGACCAACAGTGGTTGGTCGTTGAAACTTCATGTTCCTGCCAAAAAAAAAAGGTGGGAAAGCTTCCCACCCTGCCTTTTTAACTACCAAATAGTTTTTGGTCAGCGAAAATTTATATTTGTGACCAAATTTCTGGTCACCATAGCAGGTCAACCAAAATTCTACACGTTTCTCTTACTATCGTTTCTGCGACTAAATATCGGTCGTTGTTTTATTCATTCAGTGACCATTACTTTTTCGTCACTGACAGCATAGTCGCTAATTCCTTTTTTTTTTTAGTGACTCCAAATTTAGGAGTCCAAGAGTTTTATAAAACATTTTTTATGGAAAAAAATGTGAATCAAAGATCCCACTGAATTGAATTGGGTCCATGAATATAAGAAATAGTGAAAATTCTTGATCTCTCTCAATATCTCTTTTAATTCGAAAATCCAATATTTAAATTGATGTCTTTTCATTGAGTCCTCCTAAATTTCATTTATTTATCCTAAATATTTCATTTGAATTTGAATTTGGTTATTCACCATGTATGAGGATCCTCGCTAAGCATCCATGGTTGAATGGTTAAAGCACCCAACTTATAATTGGCAAATTCATAGGTTCAATTCCTACTAGATGCACGTCAATGGGACCCTCCAATAAAATAAGTCTATTGGAATTGGCTTTGTATCAATGGAATCTCATCATCCCTACGTAATGAATTGGTGTGGTATATTCATATCATAACATATGAACAGTAAGAACTAGCATTCTTATTGAGACTAGAACTAATAGGGAAGAAAATAGATTTATGGATGGAATCAAATAAGTAGTATTTACAGACAAAAGTATTTGGTCATTGTTGAAAAATCAATATACTTCTAATGTCGAATCAGGATCAACTAGGACAAAAATAAAGCATTGGGTCGAACTATTTTTTGGTGTCAAGGTAGTAGCTATGAATAGTTATCTACTCCCAGGAAAGGGTAGAATAATGGGACCTATTATGGGACATACAATGCATTACAGACGTATGATCATTATGCCTCAACAGGGTTATTGTATTCCACCTGTTAGAAAGAAAAGAACTTCAATCAAAATACTTAATAGCATCACGATACATTTATACAAAACTTTTACCCTGAACACATGCAAAGGAACCGTAGACAGTCAGGTGAAATTCAATCCACGAAATAATTTGATCTATGGGCAGCATCGTTGTGGTAAAGGTCGTAATGCTAGAGGAATCATTACCGCAGTGCATAGAGGGGGAGGTCATAACCGTCTATACTGTAAAATCAATCTTGCACAGAATGAAAAAGAATATATGATAGAATCGTAACTCTAGAATATGATCCTAATCGAAATGCATACATTTGTCTCATACACTATGGGGATGGTGAGAAAAAATATATTTTACATCCTAGAGGGGATATAATTGGAGATACCATTGTTTCTGGTACAGAAGTTCCTATAAAAATGGAAAATGCCCTACCTTTGAGTGCGGTTTGAACTATCGAATTACGTAATTGGAAGTAACCATTTAGGTTTATGATGAAACCTAGAAATCGATCATTGATCCAACTTGAATACCTCTATAAGATAGACCTCAATAAAAAAACTAAAGAGTAACGGCATCAGGTGATTGAGTTCAGTAGTTCCTCATATAAAATTATTGACTTTAGAGATATAGTAATATGGAGAAGACAAAATTGTTTCAAGCACCGACGGAACCAAAAGCGCCCTTTGTTTCAAAGAGATGAGGATGGGTTATTCACATTTCAATTGATGGTCAGAGGCAAATTGAAAGCTAAGGAGTGATAATTCTAAGGATTCCCAGGGGTAAAAATAGATATGTCTCCTACGTTACCCGTAATATGTGGAAGTATCAATGTAATTTCATAGAGTCATTCGGTCTGAATGCTACATGAAGAACATAAGCCCGATGAAGAAACAGGAAGACCTAGGATGTAGAAGATCATAACATGAGTGATTCAACAGATTTTGATTCCTATATATCCACTCATGTGGTACTTCATTATATGATATATATAAGAATTATACGATATATATATAAGATCCATTTGTATAGATATCATCATCCACATCCAGAAAGCCGTATGCTTTGGAAGAAGTTTGTACAATTTAGGAAGGAGTTTTGATTGATCAAAAAGAAGAATCTACTTCAACCGATATGCCCTTAGCTACAGCCATACATAACATAGATATCACACTTGGAAAGGGTGGACAATTAGCTAGAGCAGAAGGTGCTATAGCGAAACTGATTGCAAAAGAGGGGAAATCAACTACATTAAAATTACTTTATGGGGAGGTCTGTTTGATATCCAAAAACTGCTCAGTAACAGTCAAACAAGTGGGGAATGTTGGGGTGAACCATAAAATAGTTAATACCTATAGTATATTTAGTTAATATATATAGCATATATAGTTAATTATTTTAATATTTTTAATATATTTTTTGCTTTTAATTTAAATATATATATGGGCAAATGATGGGAATTGAACCGACGCACGGTGGATTCACAATCCACTACCTTGATCAACTTGGCTACATTTGCCCCTATTACAAATTACAAACTTACAAATTATAAACAAATAGGTCAATTTACACCATTTATCATTTTTTTTTTGTTCTTCAAACTAAAAGAAGAAAAAATGGAATTGAAACCTTTAAATTTAAATGTAAAATAAAAAATTGCAAAAAGGATATTGAAAATAAAAATTTCTACATAAAAACAGTATGGGTATGTTAAAGTAAAGATAAAGTAAACAAAAAAATTTAAGTAAAAAAAAACCTCCTAAAGGAGCAATACCAAACTTCAAAAACTCCTAAAGGAGCAATACCAAACTTCTTGCTAGAACAAGAAATTGATTATTGCTCCTTTATGTTCAATAATTCAATATACACTAATACCAAAGTCTTATCCATTTATAGACGGAGCTTCGACCGCAGCTAGATCTAGAGGGAAGTTATGAGTGTTACGTTCATGCATAACTTCCATACCCAAGTTAGCACGGTTGATAATATCAGCCCATGTATTAATTACACAACCTTGACTATCAACTATAGATTAGTTGAAATTGAAACCATTTAAGTTAAAGCCATAGTGCTAATACCTAAAATAGTGAACCAAATACCTGCTACAGGCGGATGGAGTAGATAATTTACTTCATATAGTTAGAAAATAAAGAAAAGGTAAAAATCGCTTCCCAAACCATTCTTGCATTTTTCATTGCACATGGCATTCCTTATGTATACATCTAAAATCCAGCTCCTTCCCTAGACAAGCCTCTAAGAAAGTTGAATATTCAGTTGATTAACCCTTACTCTTACTACATGAAAATTTCATAATAGATGACTAAATAAATTTTTTGTTATCTTTTCAGCATTTATGGATAATTTCCATTTCCATGGTTGAATAGCTAATCATTCATGATTGACCAAATCATTGATGCAAACAATATCCAAATACCAAATTCACCCTTTATATAACCTTCAAAAAGTCGAATAAATTATTGGAAAAATCAAAGAAAGAACCCCTTCTTGCTGCATAAAGGACTCTTCCAATAATTCCAAACCTAGTCTTCATACAGTACTTTTGTGTTTACGAGCCAAAGTTTTAAGACAAAAAAGTCAAAGTATATATTTTATTCGATACAAACCTTTTTTAGGATCCACTGAAATAATGAGAAAGATCTCTACATATATGGGGAAATCGGTCGATAATCTCAAAATCTGACGAATCGGCCTAGGTCCACTTACTAAAAGGATGTCTTAGTGTGTTACAAATTTTCATTTTAGCCAATGATCGGATCATTGGGCTAATTAGAACTAATTTATCAAGCTTCTTTATAGCATTATGCATTATAAATGAATTTTCCAGCATTTGACTCCGTACCACTGAAAGATGATAGCGTAAAAAGTCGAAAGAATGGTTAGCTAATTGGTTTATATAGCTCATTCCTGATTGGGCCCACATGTAAAAATGACATGGCCATAAAAGGACAAGAAAATATTTCCATTTATTCATTACAAGAGGTGTATCTTTTGAAACCAAAATTGATTTTCCTTGATATCTAACATAATGCATGAAAGGCTCCATGAAGAACCATAGGACCACCGGAAAATCATTAGAAAAGACTTCTCGTGGAGGATGTTTTATTTTTCCATAGAAATAAATTCGCTAAAAAAATACCCCAAAAAATGTTAATTGTAAATGAGAAGATCAATTACAGAGAAAAATTAAGATGGATTCATATTCATAAACAGCAGAATTATATAGAAACAAGAAAAATCTTGAATTACTTTTCAAAAAAAAAAAAAAATAGTTTTTTTTTTTTGGAGTAATAAAACTATTCCAATTATAATACTCGTGAAGAAAAAGCTGTAATAAATGCCTAGAAGGGGCATCTTTTGCCCAGTAGCGAAGGGTTTAAATTAAGATTTCCAGATGAATGGGTTAGGATATTCAGACATCTGATACATAATTTAAACGGTTCTGAGATCTATCTAGTTTGAAATATCTTTGAAATTCTTCCATTTGAAATTTGATTTGAACTGGAGATAAGGGGTCTATTGGGTTATCAAATGATACATAGTACGATACAGTCAAAACAAGGTATCATAGTAAGAAAAAAATAGATACCTCAGAAAAAGGTAAGACCATCGGCAGGCGCTCTATCCTCTATTTTTTCATCTAACTGGTTTATGTTCAGTCTAAGATAACAAGATGGTTAGAAATCCTTTATCTTTGCAATCCAATCACTTTTTTTATTTTGAAAAAATAAATAAATAAATAAAAACTGTTTATCAATATACTGCCTTCTTCTACACATTTATCTCCACCTCATAATGGAGAATACCTAATAGGTAGGACTCATAAAAAATGGATAATCCCTCATGGAAAAGCCTTCCCGCATTAAGAACTACTATATTTTTAAAATCCAATTAGTTAGGGTAATCATTCAGATAATCATTCAAAAATGAAGACCAAAAGCTCATTACTCTTTGTTTCCCTATAATTGGGGCCATAGTTGGTCTCAATCCATTTATTCACTCGATCCGACCTGAAATTGATTTTCCAATTTCTTTTTCCTGCCACACCAAGAATTCAAACAATTTAATATTCTCAGAATTCTCCATTGATATGACTTGCTACTTTTTCCATTCATTCCTTGCAGGATCAGTCACGATCTTACAAACTCTACCGGTTGTATGGACGAATCCATTACTTCATACAAATGTGTTAAAGATGCTAGCCGCACTTAAAAGCCGAATACTCTACCATTGAGTTAGCAAACTGAATAGAAGAATTAAAATGTGTAGATACAATCAGAATACCAATAAAATAAATAAAGAGGTTGAATTGCATGACGTAATTGAATTTGAAATGGCAAAACAAATTGTATCATACAAAAAAAAAAAAAAGCTTGTATTACAGAAAATCCAATGAACGCATTCCTTGAATGAAATCAAATCTATGGCACGAAGAAAAGTAGATCCATTTATCCATATTCGAATTATATTTATTTGATACACTATTGACAATATGAGTATTTGTGAAAACAATACAATGGAGAACTAGAAAAAAATAAAATGTTATAAATTCATTTTAAAAAAATAAGGACTTTTGTTGGATTGGCACTACATTACTAATTGACATATAGACAAATAAGGTATAAAGATGCAAGAAAAATGTAATAACGAAACAAAAACAAAGAAGTAGAAAAAAGCTCAGATTTAGTCAATCAATCAATATAAGTAAAAGAAAAAAGCTTAATCCCCCTTTTTATTTGTTCATATCCTCTTAGACATATGTATTGAATCCATAAAGAGTTGGAACCATTTCATGCTATCGTTGTCCATATTTGCACCAAAACTGCTACCCGGGTCATGCTTCATAATTGGAAAAATGAGCACCATGGAAATACATACCACTCAGCCAAAGAAAAATGATGGAAAGTTGGCTGAAATGGGCACTAAATACCTTTCGAGAGATCTCCTCCAAATCATTGGTATGGCTATCTAAATCATGAGCATCAATGTGTAGGTTCTAGATCCAAGTGGTAGTATTTGGTCCTTTAGCTATTGTTCTTGAGAAATGACCTGGTCTGGCCCATTCCTCGAAAGAAGTTTTTATGGGATCCCTATCTACCAAAATTTTAACTTCTAGTTCTGACGAACGAATAATCATTGAGTCCTCCTCTTTCCAGACAACATATAAAAAGAGACCCGCCAATAGCTATGTAATTAGTGAACCTATGAGAGATGTTTAGACTTAGTTTTTTATCTTCTATCTCCCATCTATCTATTTTCTTTAGTTATTCACTAGAGCAATTATGATTTGGAAGTCGATCCAGGGTAAGTGTTTGGATCTATTATGACATAGCCGGGGGGCACTTAACAGACCTTTTTAATCTTATAAATTTTTTTTTAGGGGGCTTTAAATTGACACAATTCTTTTTTGTGCAACCTAATGTATTCATATCTCAATTAGAAATTCCTAAATGAAAACACTTTATGTCTTACATAGAATATATTACTATTACTCTATTCCAAACCGTGTGAACAGCCTTTAGTCATTATTAAGAGACATACTAGTATTTCTATTTAGTCATTCGAAGGTCTCTTTTACTTTTATTAGTTGTTATTATTAACAGCAGAAAAGACATATATTTTTCTGACTTATCTGTATATCGTTTATCCCTACGAAATAACAGATGAAATAGAACGATCTTAAAAGGAGAAGGGATATAATGAAATTTTTTGATTGGTTCTTCTGAGAGAAATGATCCATTTTATTTGACTGATAGAGACAACAAACAATTCATAAAAAATTCATTATAACAAAAAAAAAATGAAAAAAAAAATAGTGTTCTTATTCGAAACACCTTGTGATCTTCAACCAATTTTGCACTTCAATATAATTACCAAGAGTAAGCTCTATAGCCTATTTCCAATACTCGACAGCTTAGTCAAACCAAGCCGCTGCAATTCCAAAATCTCCTTGTTGAATGGCCTGTTCTCCCCAGTTGGAATAGATGGGTAAATTCCTTCCCTTAAAACTGCACTTGAGAGTTTCCGACCTCATATGGCTCACCAGTCAAATTCTTTTAGTATCTCATTTTTTTAATCTACCATATATAATTGAATAAGATTTCTAATGGAACTATCCCATTTTTTTCTGTCGAGTTAGCCAAAAGAGGTTATGAGTTTGAAACTTTAATTTTGCCTAATGATTTAATCAATTTTATCTTTTCTCCCACCTTCATAAAGCATAAGTATTTTTGCTATCATTACAATTTTCTAAAAGGCAACTATCTTAGTTTCATATGTAAATTTATATAGAATCTTTGAAAAAGACTTTCTTCATAACAAGGAAAAGACTTACTATTGTTAGGATCTGATGCTACACCGCTGCTCAATACCTTAGGGGATCAACTCTATTACATAAGTGGATTCCTAACTTTTATCGCAGATCATGACATAAGTAAGCAGTTGTTATTGTATCAGCCCAAAATCTCATGAATTGATCTTTACGACCCTTATCCATAGAATAAAGTATCTAGGCATACCAATTTAGTCATATTTCCACTTCCATGAAATGCATTTCTTTACTACAGCTAATAAAAATCGTTGTTTTGGACGATACATATGTAGAAAGCCTATTTTTTTTTAGTATTTATTAACAGATTTGCTCTTTCTTTCCCTTTCTATAATAGGAATAACACTTGATATTATTAGAAATGCCCAAAAAATATCATATTCGTCAAGTAGAAACATAAATGTGGAAAATATATCGGATTAATTTATTCGAATTGGAATTAATTGCCAAGTCATCTATGCGTATTTCTACTCATGCTCTTTTATTGATTTTGTATCTTTTTCATCCTACCCTATTTATCTATTTAATTTCAAATTAAATATTTGTTTGTTTCACTAGAAGTTGATTCTACTTGATTTTATTTTATTCTTATTCAATTTCAATCGGTAGAAGCAAATTCCGTTTATACACCTTATTTTGCTTATTCAGACCCACCACCTAGTTACAATATCACATTGATAGCCTCTACTTGTGTCCTAGCTCGTCCGAGAGCGAGATTTGCTTCAATTGTTTGTCTCTTGCTTTTAGCTTTACTCAAGTAAGCTTCCACTATTTCAAGAGTTTGTTGTGCTTCTTGTGGTTCAATGTCACTACCCTTCTTCGCATCATTTGCTAAAACAGTGATCTCATTATTGCCTATTCTAGCAAAACCACCCATCAAAGCCATCATTAACCATTGGTTGTTAAGGCATATTCTCAAAATACCAATATCTACAGCTATGGCAATAGGCGCATGGTTTGGTAATACACGATTTGTCCACTATTAGTAGATAAAATATTTCTTTCACTTCCGAATCCCAAACAATTCGTCTCGAGGTCAGTACACAAAGATTTAAGGTCATTTCTTCAATTTGCTCTCCATTTCTAAGTTCATAGCCTTCGCAGTAGCTTCATCGATGTTACCTTCAAAATAAAAAGCCTGTTTAGGGAGACCATCTAATTTGCCAGAAACGATCAATTTAAATCCTCTAACTGTGTCTGCTAGACCACATATTTCCTTAGTGAATCGGTAAATACTTCTGCTATGAAAAAGGGTTGTGATAGGAAACGCTCAATTTTTCATGCTCTTGCTATGGTTAAGTGATCTTCTCCGAATAATTTGTCCAACCCAAGGATAGCTATATTGTCCTGAAGTTCTTTATAACATTGTGAAGTTTGTTTAACTCTTTGCACAGTTTCATAATGTTCTTCACCAACGATTCGAGGTTGGAGCATAGTTGACATTGAACCTAAAGGACCTACTGCTGGATAGATACCTTTGGTAGCCAATCCTATTGATAGTATGGTAGTAGCATCTAAATGTGCAAATGTTATGGTCGGAGCGAGATCAATAAAATCGTCCATGGGTATATAAACTGCTTGAATAGAAGTTATGGACCCTTCTTTGGTAAAAGTAATTCTTTCTTTAAAAAGCCCATTTCGGTACTAAGAGTGGGTTGATATCCCACAGTGGAGGGCATTCTACCCAACAAGGCCGATACTTTAGATCCCACTTGGACAAAATGAAAGATATTGTCAATAAATAGAAGTACGTCTTGTTCATTAACATCTCGAAAATATTCTGCCATAGTTAGGGTCGTTAAACCAACTCTCATACGTGCTTCCGGTGGTTCATTCATCTGACCATAGACTAGAGCTACTTTTGATTTTGAAATATTTTTTTCATTTATTACTCGAGATTCTTTCATTTCTATGTAAAGATCATTGCGTTCATTAGTATGTTCACCTACTCCACTAAATGCAGATACACCCCCATGAGCTTTGACAATATTGTTGATCAATTCCATAATGAATACTGTTTTGCCCACTCCCACTCCCCCGAATAGTCCTATTTTTGGTCCATGATGATAGGGGGCTAAAAGATGTACTACTTTAATTCTTGTTTCAAAAATTGATAATTTTGCATCTAACTATATAAAGGCAGGCACAGATCTATGAATAGGAGATGTTATGAGAGTACCTACAAGACCTAAATTATCAATGGGCTCTCCAAGCACGTCGAAAATTCATCTTAGCATCGCTCCACCGACTAGAACACTTAGAGGAGCTCCTGTGTCAATCACTTCCATTCCTCTCGTTAGACCATCTATAGCACTCATAGCTACCACTCTAACTCGATTATTTCCTAATAATTGCTGTACTTCACAAGTCACATTAATTTTTTGACCAACAGTATCTTGGCCCTTAACTACTAGAGCGTTGTAAATATTAGGCATCTTGCCCAATGGAAAAGCTACATCCAATACCGGACTAATGATTTGAGCAATATGCCTTAGGTTTTTTTTTTTTTTCAAGCATGGGAACCCCAAGACCAAAAGTAGTAGGATTGATTAATGAAAGATGTCCAAATTTTTTGCGAAAATTATTGAAATAAAAAATAAATGTTTGATAATAAGTTAAGTTAATTGGTTAATTCAATATTTCAATAAGAAATCAAAAATGGGTGCTAGCACTCGACTTTTTTGGGGCCGTCCAACCGAATGCAATCTAATTATTTACTTATTCAATTTCAATGAGTGAATTTTCAAGTACAACCAAAATCCATTTTCAAAATATCAATTAGATGAATAAAAATCTTGAGAAAGTCTTTCATATGCCTATCATTATAGACAATACAAACCATATCATCTATGGAATTCTAACCCGAACTCTATTCTATTTATGATTCCTTTTTTCTATCTCATCGGCCCTTATTTCATGTCCTATTTCCTATTTCAGCATATTGATTTATGCCTAGCCTGTTATTTATTATATTAATATTATTTTTCTTTTTTATACCTATACCCTTTCTTTCTATTCATGAATGAATTCTGCATATTTTTACATCTAGGATTTATATATACCACATATATTATTGTCGAAAGCAAATTTCTTAGATATTTCAATTTAAAAAAAGGTAAGAGATTAGAAGCTTTGAAAAAAAAAGAGTGGGTTGCGCCATACATATGAAAGAGTATACAATAATGATGTATTTGGCAAATCAAATACCATGATCTAATAATGAACTGTTTTAATTAGTTGATAATTTTGTGAAAGATGCCTATGAAAAGTTTCATTAACTCTTAATTCATGTTGAGTAGACCTTGGTATTGCGAGAATTCTTAATTCATGAGTTGTAGGGAGGGACTTATGTCACCACAAACAAAGACTAAAGCAAGTTTTGGATTCAAAGCCGGTCTTAAAGATTATAAATTGACTTATTACACTCCTGGCTATAAAACCAAAGATACTGATATCTTGGCAGCGTTTCGAGTAACTCCTCAACCTAGAGTTCTGCCTGAGGAAGCAAAGGTTGTGGTAACTACTGAATCTTCTACTGTTACATGGTCAACTGTATGGACTGACAGGCTTACTAGTCTTGATCGTTACAAATGATATGAACCTAGGATGACTTGCTCCCAAACCCCGTATTTTATTAGCCCATATCTAATTATGTTCAAGTTCTAATGGTCACCTTGACCCCTAACCAACCAGTGATTAGAAACCTTGGTATATAATGAAGATGCAACAATAGGTGATGGAAGTTCTATTGATAAGTCAAAACTAAAACACTCACTCTCTAATGGTGTTTTAGGTGTTCAAAAGAACAAAGAGAAATTCAATCTCACAAAATAAATTCTGAATATTATTAATGGTGTGTTCTTCCTAAAAAACAATCCCTTTTATAGGCTAAGAGAAAACAAAATTTTGCATCACTCGCGGCTTTTTCTCTAAGTTTCTCACTCTCGGATTTATTAAATTTTTTCCACTCAACCTGGGTTTTAGAGTAATTACCTTGGACAGCAAGCTCAACTTTTGCCTCTTGAATGGATGGTGGAACCGTTGGTGCCATACTAGCCTTCTCTTTGAGCTTTTTGGCCTCCCTCCTTTGTTGTATTTGTAATTGATCTCTATACACCTCTTTAGCAGTTAATGGTTCCAGCTTGACCTTCTTACCTCTAAATCTAAAAACAATACAATTCTCTCGATCATAATAAGTAGCATCTTTATCAAATTGCCATGGTCTACCTAATAAAATATGTCCGGCATGCATAGGCACAACATCACATAAAACAACATCCACATATTTATCTATGCTAAATTTTATCTTGGCTTGTTTATTTACTTTCATCTCACCACTATCATTAAGCCATTGTAATCTATAAGGTTTGGGATGTTCAATAGTTTTTAAGCCTAATTTATCAACTACCATGCTACTAATTACATTTGCACAACTTTCACTATCTATAATCATACTACATATGTTACCTTGAATTTTGCATCGGGTGTGGAAGATGTTTTCTCTTTGAATTTGACCATCATCTTTGTATACAGTAAGGACCCTCCTTGCAACTAAGCTCAAGTCAGCCCTTGAAGGTTGGAGTGTTTCGGATTGCTCATGCTCATCCCCTCCAAGTTCTTCATCATCCAATTCGGCCTCTCCTTTACTTTCCTCACTTTCGGATTCTAATTGACCATTACCTTTCAGCACCATGATCCTCCTATTCGAGCATTGATTGGCAATGTGTCCTCATCCTTGGCACTTAAAACATACAATTTCTCTAAATCTTGAAGGTTTAGTATTAGATTTTACCTCATTCTTTGGTGCTTGGACAGATTCAGCTTTGGACTCCCTTTTTGACCGATTTGAACTTTCTTCTCCAACTTTCAACTTTGGCTTGTTTTCATAGGTAGGATTGTTTCTCCAGCCACTTGGAATTGATCTTACACTGTTTGTAACTCCTCCAAACCATGAGCTTACACCCCTCTTCTTGAATTGATGCTCTAATTTAATAGCCATAAGCAACACTTCCTTTAATTCCACATATTGTTGCAATTATAGTTGATTGGCTATTTCACGATTCAAACCACCAAGAAACCTTGCCATGGTTGCTTCTCTATCTTCATTCATACTTAACCTCATCATAAGCATCTCCATCTCCTTGTAACAATACTCCATGGAGCTAGTTCCTTGAGATAAAGATTGAAGTCCTTGATGCAGCAACCTATGATAGTGTGATGGTACAAACCACTTCCTCATGACTCCTTTCATTTATCTCCATGTAGTGATCAAATCATCACCAACTCTCCTTTGGGCATTTTGCTCATTGGTCCAACATTGAAGTGCATAATGACCAAATTCCATTGCTACCAATTTCACCTTCTTAGCCTCTGAATAGTTGTGGCAATCGAAGATCATCTCCATACACTTTTCACATTCCTAGTAAGCGTCCGGGTCACTTTTCCCCATGAAAGGTGGTATGTTTACCTTGATGTTGCCAAGATCATCATCTACCTCCTCTCTCATATGCCTCCCATGGCCTAGCCTCTCTTGGACATCAAGTGTTTCAGCCATTCCTTCCTCGAAATCATCTTAAAAATTTTCCTCTTCAAACTCCTCTATAGGTCGTCCATGGCCTCCTCGACCTCCATGGAACTCTTGCCTCAAATTCGGTCCACATGAGATGTTTCTATTCTCTCCATCCTTTGATTTATGTGGTCAAATTGAGCATTCATCCGCTGAAATTGTTCCAAGACAGCCTTCATGTCCATTTGCTTACCACTCCCATAGCTCAGGCATCACCATGGTGGATTCTTCTTCATTAATTCTTAGTGGTGGATCTCCTCTCCTCAACTTTGAATTTGCCATGTTAGTATAAATAATGCAAAATAAAATAACTTCTCACCAAAAATCACTCCCTCACATCTTGACACTCTTCACACTAGTTTCGGCTTTTACCCTCTTTTAAGCTCATACACTCTTGCCTTCTTCCACTTAATGAATTATCTCAAAGTTCTAACTAAAACACCCACAAAAAGGAATTAGATCACAAGTATGTTTTAATTAAATTTACCAACAAAAGAGTAGCAAAAAGTAAGCAATACCGAATGAATTAACGAAATCTAGTTTTCAACGTTTCTTGGCAAAATAAGGCAAATTAACAATAAAATTTTGGAATCAATAAGAACTGGGCTAGATGGTAAGAGATTAAAGATTCAAGAATAAAAAGTTAGAAAAAGAATTTCAAACACGGACAAGAATCGATTCAAACAAAATTAAAGAATTGTGTCGGTTGTTGTTCTTGTAATCCAAGTTTTATATCAAATCCTTTAACTAATTTTAATCCAAATAATTTAAGCACCCAAAATTCAAATATCCAGAAACAAAAATAATTCTCCAGCAACTCCAAATATTTAATAAATAATCAATAAAATAGCAGCTCCAATAATTTCCCGCAAACAATCAAGTCCAACAAACCGAGAATTTTTTTTTTTTATTCGGCTTTTCTTTTTCCTTTTTTTTTTTCTTTTTTTTTTTACTCACATAACATAAAACAACTGCAGTAGCAAGAATCAACACCAAAATTACAAATCCAACACCAAATAATCACCAAACCCGTGACCTCCCAAACAAAATACAAATTGTGCAGTTTTTTGTTTTATTTATTTTTTATTTTTTGAATATATGAATGCAAATGTTTAAGACTAAAACAGCAAAGAAAAATCAACAAAAACCAAATTAACAAGAACAATGATGAAAAACAACCAACAAACTAGGAAGTAAAAATACAATAAAACTAGGAAATCCTAATTCAACTAGGAATGAATTTTTTTTCTTTAAAATATGCAGAATGTGTATGATGATAGAAGCAATCTTAACCTAATGCTAAAATTGTAGATTAACACAAAAACAAATAAACCAAATAAAGATAGATCAAATCTTAACAAAATTTGGCTCTGATACCAAATGATACGAACCTAGAACGACCTGCTCCCAAACCCGTATTATATTAGCCCAGATCTAATTATGTTCAAGTTCTAATGGTCACCTTGACCCCTAACCAACCTGTGATTAGAAACCTTGGTATATAATGAAGATGCCACAATCGGTAATGGAAGTCTTATTGATAAGTTAAAACCAGAACACTCACTCTTTAATGGTGTTTTAGGTGTTCAAAAGAACAAAGAGAAATTCAATCTCACAAAATAAATTCTGAATATTATTAATGGTGTGTTCTTCCTAAAAAATAATCCCTTTTATAGGCTATGAGAAAACAAAATAAACCTAATTACAATAGGTAAAACCGGCCATGCAATGAAGATTCCTAATATGGCCGAAAGTCTCCTCCTTTCCTAATCTAATTTTGATTAATTAATTCCTTTATTTTGAATTAGGAATAAATTAATTTACAATGAAAATAATAAAATAATAACTTTCCTAAGTTGATTTGTCCAAAAAATAAATAAACAGAAACCAAATAAAAAACTAATCTCCTAAAACAAAAAGTCAAAATCAAATTAGGAAACTAGTTGACTAGTTTGACTACTAAGGTATCTTTGACCAATCTCCATCTTGTTTGGGCTCCAAATCAGCTTCAATATGCCATTTAGGATGCCAAATATGATTAATAATGATTGCCACACGTTCCCTTTGATTGGAATAAGTCAAACAAGAAGAAATGTCAAAGTCAGCAGCTAAACAGCACATTTTTGGCCAAATTGAGATGCTGTCCGTACAAGTCCTTTTTAGATGCTTTTGATTCTACCTTGGATGGATTCCATGTCCTCTTAATTATATTCATTGATTTCATGAAGTGTTGGAACTATTCCTTGCTGCCCAGAGTACAAGTTTGCACGAAAATAGCTTCCCGGGTCTGTATTGGCCTCCACCACTTGGATGCTTAAAACAGACTTTTTATCTTCGGGTATGGACAAGCTCTTTTAAGAATTAACTACTCCCTATATAAATTCTCCTAGGTTGTCCTTAAACCTTTTGGCTTAAGCTCTATTGATCGGCCCAGCCTTCATCCATATCGGGTCGGCACCCCAACGGGTTGTCGGTTGTGCGGGCACGAACAAATTCGCATCAACAAAGGTCGATGCTACGGCCTTGAGCCCGTTGTTGGAGAAGAAAATCAATATATTGCTTATGTAGCTTACCTCTTAGACCTTTCTGAAGAAGATTTTGTTACTAACATGTTTACTTCCGTTGTGGGTAATTTACCAAATAATTGGGAGTTCTTATTATAATGCACGATTACTTGACAGGGGGATTCACTGCAAATTTAGCTTAGCTCATTATTGCCGAGATAATGGTCTACTTCTTCACCTCCACCGTGCAATGCATGCAATTATTGATAGATGGAAAAATCATGGTATGCACTTGCGTGTAATAGCTAAAGCATTATGTCTGTTTGGTGGAGATCATATTCACGTTGGTACTGTAGTAGGTAAACTTGAATGGGAAAGAGACATCACTTTGGGCTTTGTTGATTTACTAGGCGATGATTTTATTGAAAAATATTGAAGCCGTGGTATTTATTTTATGCAAGATTGGGTCTCTCTACCAGGTGTTATCTGATTCTAAATTATTATCGAAATGTTCAAATGATTTTTATCAAATGACTATTCATTTATTGTATTTTCATGTAAATAGGGGCAAGAAAGCTCTATGGAAAAATGTCAGTTCGATTCGATGTTATTTAGTAGGGGGTTAGAATACTAGTGTTGGTTAAGTAAATCAATGGATAGTTTTGGTGGTCCTATTGAAAATGAAAATACCAGTGTAAATAAAGATCTGATTATAAATCATATGAAAAAAAAAATTCCCTAATGGGATTGAGAGTAACAATCATAGTTACAGTAATATTGATCATTTAGTTGGTGTCAAGAGGTACATTTGAAATTTCATATCTAATCAAACTTTTTTCTTTAGGGATAGAAATAGGGACCATTACTCCATATATTTTGATATTGAAAATAAAAATTTTGAGACTGACACCAATCGTTCTTTTCTAAGTGCACCAAAAAGTTCTTTTTCCAGTTATCAGAATTCTAGTTATCTGACTAATGTATCTAAGATTGACGATCCTCACTATTATCGTTACATGTATGATACTGAATATAGTTGGAATAATCACATTACTAGTTGCATTGATAGTTATCTTCGTTCTTAAATCAGTATTGATCGTTATATTTTAAGTAGTGGTGTCAATTCCAATGAAAGTTACATTTATAGTTACATTCATGGGGAAAGTGATAAGAGTAGTAAAAGCGAGAGTTCCAGCATACGAACCAATACGGATAATAGTGCAAAAACTCTAAGAAAAAGAGAGTTGGAGAGAGCTCTAACTGAAATAAGAAAAAGAAAAGGGGATTTAGAGACAGCTCTAACTCAACTAAAAGAAAACAAATTAAAATTAAATAAAATTTTAAAAGAAACAAATTAAAGAAAGCTCTAGCTAAAATAAGAGAAAGAAAAAATGATTTAGCATTTTCTCTAAATCAAATAAGAAAAAATGATTTAGCATTTTCTCTAAATCAAATACAAATAAGAGATAGAAAAAGTGATTTAAAGATAACTAAAAAATACAAATATTTATGGGTGCAATGCAAAAATTGTTAGGGATTAAATTAAAGAAAATTTTTAAATTTCAAATGAATATTTGTGAACATTGTGGACGTCATTTGAAAATGACTAGTGCAGATGAAGACATTGTGGACGAAAGTTCAGTTGATCCAGGTACTTGGGAGCCTCTGGATGAAGACATGGTCTCAAGGGATCCCATAAAATTTCATTCGTGAGAGGAACATTATAAAGATCGTATTGATTTTAATCAAAGAACGACAGGATTAACTGATGCTGTTCAAACAAGCATAGGATGATTCGATGGTATTCCTGTAGCAACCGGGGTTATGGATTTTCAGTTTATGGGGGGTAGTATGGGATCTGTAGTGGGTGAGAAAATCACACGTTTGATTGAACATGCTACCAATAAATTTTTACCTCTTATTCTAGTGTGTGCTTCTGGAAGAGCACGTATGCAAGAAGGAAGTTTGAGCTTGATGCAAATGGCTAAAATATCTTCTGCTTTATATTATTATCAATCAAATAATAAGTTATTCTATGTATCAATCTTTTCATCTCTTACTATGGGTGGGGTGACAACTAGTTTTGGTATGTTGGGAGATATCATTATTGCTGAACCAAATGCCTATGTAGCATTTGCGGGTAAAGGAGTAATTGAACAAACATTGAATAAGGCAGTACCCGAGGGTGAATAAGCGGCTGAATATTTATTCCATAAGGGCTTATTCGATCCAATCGTACCACGTAATCCTTTAAAAGGCATTCTAAGTGAGTTATTTCAGCTCCATGCTTTCTTTCCTTTGAATCAAAAAGTGAAATCAAAAATAAAATTAAGGAGAGCCATATATCCTTATCCTTAATTTTATCCTTAATTTTATATCTAATAAATTATATATCCTTATCCTTAATTTAATATTTAATAAATTATTAAATTTATACATTAAAAAATTTATTACTTGTTTTGTGGTAACCAAGTAATTATTCAGTTTATAGGAAGCAAAGTCAAAATTCCATGAATGGATTTTTCTTTGGTAACATAAGATTAAATTGGAAAAAGAATCATGCGGATATTTTTTTTTTAATCGATAGCCCTGATTACTAATCAGGTTAGGAAATCTCTATCAAACAAAATAAAAAGAGCGAATTATGTCTCCTTGGTCCATGAAATTGGGTGAAGGGGTCCTGGATCTTTCTATGTCCCTCAAGAATTCCTGATTTTACTAAGAATCTCTTTTGTCGAATCGTATTATAACAAATTTTTCCGCGAAGGGAAAAACAAAAATGAAGAATAATGAACATAATAAAAAAGTGAATTATCATACATATATTGCTTGTAGAAAGATGAATAAGCCCATTTATTTACTTATTTTATTTACATATTTGCACTTTTGATTTAAATTAATTATATTACATACGTACTTAGTATATTCTAGTCTATTATATACTTTACAGACTTATAATATCTTCTTTTTTTATTTAATATATATTAAATATTTATTTAATATATATTAAATATTTATTTAATATATATTAAATATATATATATATATTATATATATTAGTCTATAAACTCTTATATTATAGACTCCTTATTATATCCTTATTTTATTATCTTATTTAATTATTTCTTAGTATATATACATTATATACCCTTTATTAATAATTAATATTAATTAGTGTATATACTCATTTAGGTATCCTTAGTATAATAGTATAATTATTATATGAATTATAAGATATCTTTCTAACAGGTTAAAAGATTAATATAATAATAAATAACAGGTACAAATCAAATATTAAATTGGGGTACCCATTCTATGACAATTTTTAATACCTTGCCCTCTATTTTTGTGCCTTTAGTGGGCATAGTTTTTCCGGCAATTGCAATGGTTTCCTTATCTCTTCATGTTAAAAAAAAAAAACAATTTTTTTTTTTAAATACGATGGGGCAAAATCTTATCTAATTTTTTTTTTCAAGACTTACGTGAATCATAGCACGGATATCTATTTACTAGAATATGGTATAACGTGTGGGTTCTTCCGAGTATAAGCTCATATGAATGTGTAAACATGATATATAAGTAACTGAATTAGAGCTATTTTCAAATGGATCGATATCGGGATGAATTTCTAAAATGTAAAGTTAATATATGTATGTGGATATCTATAAGATATCATACGAAAGGGATGTTCGTATTTTAGTTTAGATCTAGGCACTTCGATGAATTACTCCTAAAAGTTCACATCGTAGCAGTTGATGCGTTACTTTGGAAACAAAAAAATGAAAGTAAATTGTTTTTTGGTTATTCCCCAATTCCAATAAAATGCAACTAGATCTAGTATAGTATGAGCTGGCGATCAGACCGTATATGGATAGAACTTATAGCGGAGTCTCGAAAAATGAGTAATTTCTGCTGGGCATTTATCCTTTTTTTAGGTTCATTAGGATTTTTATTGGTTAGAACTTCCTGTTATTTTGGAAGGAATTTTATAGCTTTAGTTCCCTCTCAGCAAATAATTTTTTTTCCACAAGGGATCGTGATGGCTTTCTATGGAATCGCTGGTCTTTTTATTAGTTCCTATTTATGGTGCACAATTTCGTGGAATGTAGATAGTGGTTATGATCGATTCGATATAAAAGAAGGAATAGTGTGTATTTTTCGTTGGCGATTTCCTGGAAAAAATCATCGTATCTTCCTCTGATTCCTTATGAAAGACATTCAGTCCATTAGAATAGAAGTTAAAGAGGGCACTTATGCTCGTCGTGCCCTTTATATGGAAATCAGAGGCAAGGGGTCCATTCCCTTGACTCGTACTGATGAGAATTTGACTTTATGAAAAATTGAGCAAAAAACCGCTGAATTGGCCTATTTCTTGTGTGTACCAATCGAAGTATTTTGAAACAAGAACTGAAGAATGACAGCTTTCTTAGCAAGAGGGAAAAAAAGAAAACTCAAGAATCCGCTTTTTTATATAGCACAACATAACTGAAGTTTCTTTAGAACGCTCATTCGAGCCAAACGCAAATGAACAAGGAACAATCATAAAACAAAATTGCTTTTTTTTTTTTTTTCCAGAATTTGAAGTGTACTCTTTCTTATTGTATTTTGGTTTGGTTTTTTTGTATTTGTTCTAAATTCAAGAACTAACCACTTTACTGAATCACAAATAAAAAGTAGTAAATAGATTCACGGGCTCTATAACTTTTAATGTAATAGAATCGATGCTTAATAGAAATAGAAATAGTAGTATTGAGTCGACAAATGAGGCGAGTTCATTTAAAAATTCCCAGGTGAAAAAATGTCAAAAAAGAAAGCATTCATTTCCTTTATATATCTTTCATTTATAGTATTTTTGCCTTGGTGGATCTCTCTCTCATTTAATAAAAGTATGGAATCTTGGGTTACTAGTTGGTGGCATGCTAGACACTCCGAAATTTTTTTGAATGATATTCAAGAAAAAAGTATTCTAAAAAATTCATAGAATTAGAAGAACACTCCCTCTTGGACGAAATGATAAAGGAATACCCAGAAACACATTTACCAAAGCCTCACTGCGGAATCTACAAAGAAACGATCCAGTTGATCAAAATGCACAATGAGAATCGTATGAATACATTTTTTCATTTGTCGACAAATATCATCTCTTTACTTATTGTAAGCGGTTATTCTATTCTAGGTAATGATGAACTTGTTATTCTTAACTCTTGGGTTCAAGAATTCCTATATAACTTAAGCGACACAATAAAAGCATTTTCTATTATTTTATTAACTGATTTATGTATAGGATTCCTTTTGCCACACGGTTGGGAACTAATGATTGGCTCTATCTGCAAAGATTTTGGATTTGCTCATAATGTTCAAATTATATCAGGTCTTGTTTCTACTTTTCCAGTCATTTTAGATAGCATTTTTAAATATTGGATCTTTTGTTATTTAAATCGTGTATCTCCGTCATTTGTAGTCATTTATCATTCAATGAATGACTAAAAAATGATAGATCAATTCAATTATAATGCTTGTTACTTTGTACATAAGCAACCCACTCAAAATTGTACTTATTCTTTCTACCCATATGGGAGCTTCCTCTAACGTTCCACTAAAATTATTTCAGTAAATAGCAGAATCATAGATAGGGATTTGTACTAGTGACTTATCTAATTTAATTGTAGAAAATTTCGGGATCAATGATTGGACCATGTAAACTAGAAATACCTTTTCTTGGATAAAGGAAGGGATTACTCGATCTATTTATGTCTTGCTCTTGACATATATAATAACTTGGGCACCCATTTCCAATACATATCCCATTTTTGCACAGGAGGTTTATGAAAATCCACGAAAAGCGACCGGCGGTAATGTATGTGTCAATTGCCATTACCAATAAGCCCATGGACATCCAGGTTCCATAAGCGGTACTTCCTGATATTATATTTGAAGCAGTTGTTCGAATTCCTTATGATCTACAATTGAAACAAGTTCTTGCTAATGGTAAAAAATGAGCTTGGAATGTAGGGGCTATTCTTATTTTACCTGAGGGGTTTGAATTAGCCCCTCCAGATCGTATTTCGCTCGAGATTAAAGAAAAGATAGGTAATCTATCTTTTCAAAGATATCATCCCACTAAAAAAAATATTCTTGTGATAGGTCCTGTTCCCAGTCAGAAATATAGTGAAATCACCTTTCCTATTCTTTCCTTGAACCCCACTACTAAAAAAGATGTGCACTTCTTAAAATATCCCATATACATAGGCGGCAATAGGGGACAGGGTCTGATTTATCCCAACGGAACCAAGAGTAACAATAATGTTTATAATGCTGCAACATCGGGTATAGTAAGCAAAATCATACAAAAATAAAAAGGGGGATACAAAATAACCATAATGGAAACATAGGATGGACGTCAAGTGGTTGATATTATCCCTCTAGGACCAGAACTTCTTGTTTTAGAGGGAGAATCTATCAAACTTATCAACCAGTAACAAACAATCCTAATGTGGGTGGATTTGGTAAGGGGAATGGGGAAATAGTACTTCAAGATCCATTATGTGTCCAAGGACTTTTGCTCTTCTTGGCATCTGTTAGTTTGGCATAAATATTTTTTGTTCTTAAAAAGAAACAGTTTGAGAAGATTCAATTTTCCGAAATGAATTTCTAGATCCAAAGAATATTCCACACCAAGCTCTAAAAAGAATCCAACTTTTGTTGCCAATTATGTTATGTAATTATGGATGATAAAAAAAGTTCTAAAAAGCTTCTTGTTTTTTTTTATATTTTTTCTACTAGAGTTCGGGAATTGAATTACTTGGACCACACTTCTAGTATGTATACTGTGAAGGAGACTATTTGAGTTTACTCCTCTCTTCTTTATTTCTTTGTTTTTTCAATCCAAATTGAAGCGTATGATTATGCAATTTGGTCAAATTTCAATGTCATAGAATGAATCAATAGTTTTCTATTTGATTGGATACTAAAAATTAAGAGATAAATAAGCGTAGAATAGAAACCAAAGTACAAAAGAAATGAGAGGAACATAAGTAGTGATAGTGGACAAACAAAAAATATAGGAAATTTTAGTGAGCAAATAGAACTTCTTCAATGAACTTAGAAAACATATTACAAATATATATATATATAATTGTGGTTGTGTCATCCAAAAAGAGAAAAGAGAGGGAGCCCGTTGTGATTTTTGAAAGTATCGTCGGATACTATCGAGGAACAGATGTTCTTAATCAAGTAATGAAGTGAGTTTTCCAAAAACATCATAAAAAAATGAAACAGAGTTTTTGAAACATCAGAAAAAGTGATCCATTTTTTTTATCATTTACACGAATAAACTGTTATGATTATTCAGAACTCAACGGGCCTACCCCCTTTTTCTTTTTCTGATTTGAGGGGGCATCGTTGAGTTCTTACGTTTTCATGTCATGTCTACAACTCGGTTCATTTGATTACTAAAAGGATGAACCTAATCTAGAATACGAACCATAAAAGAAGATACCAACTAAACCGATCACAAGAATACTAGTTACAGTACCTATTAGCCAAAGAGGAATCCTTCCGGTAGTATTGGCCCTTTTTCCTACTTTCCTCCACATTTCATCAGGGGGTCATGCTAGAGACATAAACAGCCATAGATAATTATAAGATTATATCCTTCTGAATGAGATAAGAGAATTCCTACTATACTTGTACTATTATCTTTTCTTCTTTTGATTGAAGAAATAATTGGAAAATAAAACAGCAAGTACAAAAATGAGTAATAACCCCCTGTAGAGACTAGTACGATTCAATTCAACATTTTGCTCATTAGGGTTTGATTGTGTCGTAGCTGTATGATCCAGATTATATTTATCATTGGATGAACTGCATTGTTGATATTGGCCCCAAAAAAGAAACGGTAGGTATAGCTAGTTCGTGAATAGCTAACCATCGCACTTTAAAAATTGGATAGGTCCTATCTATAGTCATTGGGGCCTCCTAAAAAGATTTACTAAATTCATCAAGTTGTTCCAAATGATCAAAATGGCCAGTTATTAATGGAATTCCTTGTCGGCTCTCTGTAAAATACTCGTTTGGATGAGGGCTTCTAAATACATCGTAAGCTAAACCGGTGCTGACGAATAGCTAACCCGTAATGAATAGGGAATGTATAGTAATGGTGTGAATGACCCAGTATCGAATATTAGTAATAATATCAGCAAAAGAACGTTCTCCTATGCTTCTAGACATGTTAAGCTTCGTATATTCTTGTACAGTCAAAGGGGTACCGATTCCCCAAAAGTTGAAATCAGTAAATTTCCATGTAAAATTGAATTTTTTTCTTTGTGAGATCGTCAATATTGCACCAAGGGTGTCCTTAGAGTATACGAATCAGTATAGCGATCCTTCTTCCGACAGAGCAATGAAATTTCACAATCCCTATCGAAATGAAGTGTTAGATAATTTCTTTCTTCTTTTCTAGTTGCTTGTCCATGTAGAATTATGTACTATTCAATAAAAAATACCTCAAATTCCTGCAGTACCCGTAGTAGTACTTGTAATATAAGGGTTTTCTCTATTATTGGCTTTGGGCTCGAAAATGAGGATCAGGTAAAATGTGAATCTGATGGTTTCTTGATTTCCAATAATTTATGAAGGAGATTATCATATTCTCAAGACTCAATTAGATGTTCCATTTAAAAAAAATACTTTTTTGGTTTGAGAAAATGTATTTTTTGGAATTTTTTTTTTCATTTTAAGGAATTGGTTAGTCATCTAGTAACAAGTAACAATAGTAGATAATATTTAATGAAAGAACAAAGAAAAAAATAAAAAAAAAATACTCATGATATACATATTGATGCTGTGTTAGACCCAAAAGAAAGGGTCGTTCTTGATCTAATTACAAGGACGGGGCTATGTAATATGGAAAGACAAAATGTAAAACCCCATTTTGAGTGATCTGATTATACAAGACTTTTTTTCTTTTCATTCGAGAGATTATGTGAATGAACTGCTACTGAATCTAATAAGTTCAATTTCAATTTAAAGTAAATATAAGTAAAAGGAATTTTTATTATAAGATAAGGTCACTTATCATTCTAAAAAAATAATGGATTCGTCAATACAACAAAAAATATTAAACTATAAATTATTTTCTCATTTTTTTTTTCCATAGTCATTCAAAGAAAGTTTCATTTTTTGAATGAAGTTCTAAACAAAGTTTATTACTTTAATATTAATAATATTAATAATATTTAGAATAATAATTAATATTCTATATCTATATACTATGGATATATATTGGTTATTAGTATTCTAATTACTATTCTATTAGTTACTAGTTTACTTGACTCAAGAGTTGCTTAAGGAATCTGTTGATTCTAACTTTCAGGAGGGGTAGATGTCCCAGATGATGAATTGATTTCTTACCTATGTTACTCTATTTTTGTCAATACCATCTATAATTATAATAACTACTGAATCAAAAACTTTCAATTGAATTTATCCTTTCAATTGGTATTTCTGCTTATCCTCGTATCTTTCAAAAATGGAAACTTAGGAAGTGCTTTACAAACACATGTATAAAAAAAATCATATTGTATTTAAATTTATCCTCTTCATGCTTACTATAACTAGTTATTTTGGTTTTCTAATAGCAGCTTTGACTATAACCTCAGCTCTATTTATCGGTCTAAACAAGATACAACTTATTTGAAATTAATTGCATGAACCATTCCTTAAAAAAACCCTTCTGTGGTAGTTCATATATTTTATAGTTCCTTACCCGGTCAATTTCCAATTCTTGGTCATTGAGATTCATGGGTAATACGGATTAATATTTAAGGATAGAATAGATATATTACCTTTCCTTTTCTCCATTCAAAGAAATTGAAATGTTGAAGTTTTTCTATTTGGAATTGTCTTAGGTCTAATTCCTATTAATTTGGCTGGATTATTCATAACTGCATATTTACGATATAGACATGGTGATCAATTGGACATTTCATTAATGAACATCTTTTTTTTTTTAATTAACCTCCTACTTTCTTTTTCTATAATTTATAGGAGGTCAAATTAAGATTGATGTTCAACTATTTCAGTGTAATTTTCAACCGAACAAATAACAAGAATGGAATCACACTCTGTATGATACGAACCTAGGACGACCTGCTCCTAAACCCGTATTATATTAGCCCGGATCTCAATTAAGTTCAAGTTCTAATGGAATGGACCTCAACCCCTAACCAACCTGTGGTTAGAAACCTTGGTATAATGTAGATGCCACAATAGGGGATGGAAAACCTATTGATAAGTCAAGCTAAAACAACCAATTCTCTAATGGTGTTTTAGGTGTTCTCAAAGAACAAAGAGATAATTAATCTCACAAGTATTTTCTTAATCAAATCAAAGTTAATTCTTATTGAAAAATAAGCCTTTAAATAGGATTTCAAAGAAACAAAATAAACCCTTAAAACCTTAGGTAAAACCGGCCACACACATAAAGAAACCTAGTTGGCTGAAACTATACTTCCTTTCCTATTTTAAGTTTGATTAATTAATTCCTTTATATTAAATTAGGAATTAATTAATTTACAATGGAAAGAATAAAATAAAAACCTTCCTAAATTTATTTGTCCAGAAAATAAATAAATAAAAGCCAAAAAGTAATGGTAGTTTCCTAAAACAAAAAGTAAAAACAAATTAGGAAACTAAAAATGCTAGCCTTTTGATCAAGTTGACTTTGATCAATCTTTGACCTCTTTGAGCTTCAAATCAGCTTCTAGATTCTTTTTAGGATGCCAAATAAGCTGAATATGAAGTCCCACACGTGGCCCATGCTTGGAAAAATAAGAAAAGGCTAATACAGTAAAATACAGTAAAGCTAGCAAGCAATACAGCAAATTCGGCCAAATTGTTGATGCTGTCCCTACAAGCCCTTTTTGATTGCATTTGAGGCTGATTTAACTTGATTCCATGACCTCTTAGGCATATGTATTGAACGCATAAAGCATTGGAACCATTTCATGCTTCTCGGACTCCAAAAATGTACCAAAACCGTCACCCGGGTCCGTGTCGGCTTCCACCACTTGGATGCTTAGAATAGGCTTTGTATCTTCAAGTATGGAAAGCTCTGTTGAGATTGATTACCCCCTGTATAAATACTCCCAGGTTGTCCTTAAATCTCTTAATTTGAGCTCTTGTGATTGGCCTAGTCTTCATCTGTGTCGAGTCAGCACCCCAGCGGGTTATCGGTTGAGCGGGCTCGGGCGGAATCACATCACTGTAGGATTTAAACCTATGACATCGCATTTTGGAGACCCATGTTCTACTGAACTACACTAAGCTTTATTATCACAAAAATAATTTTGTGACCCAATTTGTCTTGCATGTATATACTATCATAAAAAATATAATAAAATTAAAGATTGATTTTGTATATCCAATTTTAATCAATTTCAATTGATCCCTCGTTACTGCCTATAAGACATAGGTAGGGATGATAGGATTTGAACCCGTGACATTTTGTACCCAAAACAAATGTGCTACCAAGCTGCGTTACATCCCTTTCAATTGGCTTACAGTGTCATTGTAGAGAATCTCTATCTTGTTTTCCACATCTTTATTTCTTCCTTTAATATACACAAACTATCTTGCTATTTCTTCTTTTTTGTCTAATATATCATATACCATATAATAATAAAAGACTTATATTATATACACATTAAATAAAGATAAAACCCGCCATAAAGTAAAAAAAAATATATATATATATATATATATTTTGGGAATTCTCAGGTAGAAGTAAAAGGGGATTTATTTTTTTGTTTTAAGAAAAGGAATATCGACTATCTACTATACTAAATCGTTGTACATTTCAAGTCAAGTTGTACATTTCAATTTGAATTAGGGATTCTACGTACAAATAGAAGTGGTCAGTCGTTAACTACATATACACATCGGGTCATATATGTATTACCATTATATCATACATTTTAGAATAAAATTACAATAACAAATAAAGAAGGAGGATTTTCAATGCGAGATCTAAAAACATACCTCTCTGTGGCACCGGTAGTAAGTACTCTATGGTTCAGATCTTTAGCGAGTTTATTGATAGAGATCAATCATTTATTTCCGGATGCGTTGATATTTCCTTTTTTTTTCATTCTAGCTAGTGAGATTTTGGGGGGGGGGGGGGGGGTGTGAAGAAGATTAGAGATACAATCAACTATCTGTGACTAATCCCTTTTTTTCTCTTCTTCTTTTTTTTTTAATAAATGGAAATGTGATGGCTATAGCAACAATATCATACAAGATACCTAAATGAAATACTGTACAGCGATTTGTATTTGTTATAAACTGTAAATTAAATATAGTTACAAATCATTATATTTCTTATTATTATTATAGTGATTATTGATTGATTTAAATTGAAAGGAAATCTTTCATAATTTTATTTCGAGTTAGCAACTTCTATTTCATTTTTTTTGGTTCCTTTCTTCTTCCCTTCGAATCAGAAAATAGAAAAATGGAGTCAGTCAAAAACCCAAAGGAGGTTCATGGCCAAAAGTAAAGATGTACGAGTAACGGTTATTTTGGAATGTACCACTTGTGTTCGAAATTGTGTTAATAAAAAGTCAATGGGCATTTTTAGATATATTACTCAAAAGAATCGACATAATACACCCAGTCGATTGGAATTGAGAAAATTTTGTACCTTTTGTTACAAACATATGATTCACAGTGAAATAAAGCAATAGATCGAACCGATTGCCTCTGTGTTTGCCTTCCAATCCAAGGAACGTGAAAAACGACGTAATATAGATAACATAACCATTTCTATAACATATATTAAATATAAACAAATCCTATTTATTAATTAATTCTAAATCATTTTTGATCATTTTTGTTTTAATCCGATCAAAATAGGAGTAGGATTTTCGGGATAAAGAATAAACAAACCATGGATAAATCAAAGCGATTCTTTCTCAATTTCAAGCGATCTTTTCGTAGGTGTTTGCCCCTGATCCAATTAGGGGATTGAATTGATTATCAAAACAAGGGTTTAATTAGTCTATTTATTAGTGAACAGGGAAAAATATTATCTAGACGGGTGAATAAATTGACTTTAAAACAACAACAATTAATTACCGTTGATATAAAACAAACTCTTATTTTATCTTCGTTACCTTTTCATAATAATGAGAAACAATTCAAAAGAAGTGAGTCGACCACTCAAACTGCTGGTCTGAGAACTAAAAATAAATAACTCTTCAATTGAATCAAAATATAATTCCAATCCGAATGCAAAATGAGAATTTACTTTTTGTTCAAAAACTCTGAGAATCCAGGTTTGATTATCATGTCGTAAGAAAAAAACTAATTGGGAAAGAAGAATAAATCTTTTTTTTATTGAACGTGTTTGTTCATTTTGATAACTTTCTCATAGGATGATATTTTATCATACTAATTTCTACTCTACCTTCTCGGAGTTCATTCTCCAAGGAACTCCCTTTAAAAAATTCCAGTGAATTCCTTCCAATCACATAATTGTTTATAAATGGATTTCTTGTCGAACAAGAAACTCGAGCGAGATCCATTTATATACAACAATGAGCCTCCCAATATGCGAGATCCATTTATATACAACAATGAGCCTCCTAATATTGAGAGGCTAATAACTTCAACTAATCTCTATGCTCCTCGAATGGATCTCTTAGTTGCTAAAAGGGTTACCTAAAAGCAGTATATAAGGGGTACCTAATAAAACTTACAAGTAAACCCGATATAAAGATGGCAACTAGGGTTGCTGTTTCCATTATTATATAGTTTCAAGATCATAATGGGTCTATGATAAGATCATTTATTTACAACGGAATGGTATACAAAGTCAACAGATCTCAATGAATATGAAATACGATTTATGGCTATATAAACCATTGAGAATAGTTATAGATCTGGTCCAAGACGAACTGCTATAGGTAGTTTATTGAAACCATTGAATTCAGAATACGGTAAAGTAGCTCCTGGGTGGGGAACTACTCCTTTGATGGGTATAGCAATGGCCCTTTTTGCGGTATTCCTATCTTATTTTGGAGATTTATAATTCTTCCATTTTACTGGATGGAATTGGAATGAATTAGATTCACAAGAACTAGTGACTGGCTTTTCAATACAAAGTGAAGTATTTAGGTGTCTGATTTTTATCCCATTCTATTTCGGTAGTTCGATTGTGAAATTTCTTTCTTTCTATATTTCCGGAATATGAGTGGGTGACTTATTATAATTGATCCTATGGATAGTATAGAGAGTGCATCTGTCATCTTGATATAGATGGTTTTACTTCGTCGGATATTCATTCTAGTATCTGAAGCACAGAATATAGGAAATAGATTCCAAAGTATTATTAGCACTATGATTCATCCTTAATATTTAGACCACATGTCCGGACTTCCATTTTTTTTTTTTCAAAGAGTTAGATTTAGAAGTTATAAATCGAAATATTTTTATTTTTTCAAACTCTTATTTACACTTATTTTGATCAAAGAACAAGGGTGTGGTTGGATTTTTATTCATTCTAGTTATTCATTGAATAAGTGATAATCCAACAGTTCTTAATGAATTTTCGGAATTAGTTTATAAAGAAAGAGTTTTATTGAATCATCATGGTTCTAGTATGAATCTGGGGTTTTAACCGATTCATAGCCTCTTAACAAGAGAATTCCTACCAATATCGATAATAACGAAAACAGTAGTTAAAGGCGCATTACACATAATAAGAAAAACTATCAAATAGGTAAAAAGAAGATTTAAGAGGCCTATAACCATCACCATAGAGACAAATGAGCTGACTTGATATTTTGGCATTATAACCACAAGGAAGAACTTTCAGATTTTTATTCTTTTGTATCTTCAGAAATGATTGAATCAGTGGATTAAGAAGTTTCGAACTTAACTTTCTATCACACATATCCAATAGAACTAGTATTTTGGTGTTTCTGTTTGAGCTGTATGAGATGAAATTCTCATATATGGTTCTTGGGGGGGTCCGCTCCGTTTACCTATCCCAATAAAATCTATGATTGGTTAGAAGAACATCCTAAGATTCAGACAATTGCAGATGATATAACTAGTAAATATGTTCCTGCTCATGATAACGTTTTTTATTGTCTAGGCGAAATTACATTTACTTGTTTTTTAGTACAAGTAGCTATTGGAACCATGACTTTTTATTACCGTCCGACTGTTATAGAGGCTTTTGCTTCTGTTCAGTATATAATGATTGAAGCTAACTTTGGTTGGTTAATCCGATTAGTTCATCGATGGTCAGCCAGTATGATGATCCTAATGATGATCTTGCATGTATTTCGTGTGTATCTCACCGGCGGCTTTGAAAAACCTCATGAATTGACTTAGGTTACAAGTGTGGTTTTGGGTGTATTGACCGCATTTTTTGGTGTAACTGGTTATTCCTTACCACGGAACCAAATTGGATATTGGGCAGTAAAAATTGTAACAGGTGTGCTAGAAGCCATTCTTGTAATAGGATCGCCCTTGGTAGAGTTATTACGTTCCATTTTTGTATTACCTCTTCTTACTGCCGTATTCATGTTAATGCACTTCCTAATGATACGTAAGCAAGGGATTTCTGGCCCTTTATGATATAATGTAATGTAATTTATAATGTAAATAATATAAAAAATATATTATATCATAGCTACTTTTAATCAATCATTTATCAATTTGGGTAGGACAAATAGTATTTCATTGCTACAAATATGTCCTATTGAGACAAATAAGACATGTGTTTGGATATTTCTCTTCAACTCCGCAAAAATGTAATAATGTATTATTTTTATTTTTTTGACACTCATAGTTGAAGTGAATTTTCTGAAGATAAAATGGATTATGGGAGTGTGTGACTTGAACTATTGATTGGGCCGTGCAGAATATATGCTCTTATCTGCCACATTTGAATTCACCACTAAAATAAAAAAATGTGTCTTTGTTCCACCATACAGAGGTATAGGCTGATTCTTTGAAGAGAATCTTTTCTATGATTAGACTCGATCATGTCGTGTATGAATAGGCTCCGTGAGATCCAATAGAAAGAATAAGTGAAGTGATGTGACATAATCTCGGAGTATGTTCTATATATTTCACTTACTTAATAGTATGGAAATGTATTCATTTTCTTTGTATTGACTCGATTTATTATACTATCGGAGTGAAACAGGGGATCTAAAGAAGAATAAGAAGAATAAAGGCTAAACTAGATTAGTAACAAGTAAATTCTTTGTATGTATAAAGTTTTGATATTCTTGGGGAAAAAGTCCAATTGCAAGGCCTGAGACAGCCCAGAAAGCATTTGATCATGATTTGTAAGTGATACGAACCTAGGACGACCTGCTGCTAAACCCGTATTATATTAGCCCGGATCTCAATTAAGTTCAAGTTCTAATTGAATGGACCTCAACCCCTAACCAACCTATGGTTAGAAACCTTGGTATAATGTAGACGCCACAATAGGGGATGGAAAACCTATTGATAAGTCAAGCTAAAACAACCAATTCTCTAATGGTGTTTTAGGTGTTCTCAAAGAACAAAGAGATAATTAATCTCACAAGTATTTTCTCAATCAAATCAAAGTTTTTTTATTATTGAAAAAATAAGCCTTTAAATAGGCTTTGAAAGAAATAAAATAAACCCTAGAAACCCTAGGAAAAACCGGCCACACAATGAAGAAGTCTACCTTGGCCGAATCTTTCCTTTTCCTAAACTAATTTGGATTAATTAATTCCTTTATTTTGAATTAGGAATTAATTAATTTACAATGAAAATAATAAAATAAAAACTTTCCCTAAACTTATTTGTCCAGAAAATAAATAATTAAAAACTAAAAAGTAATGGTAGTTTCCTAAAAACAAAAAGTAGAATAAAATTAGGAAACTATAATACTAGCTTTTTGACTAAATTGACTTTGACCAATCTTTGACTAAATTGAGCTCCAAATCAGCTTCAATATGCTTTGTAGGATTCCAAATAAGCTTATTGTGAAGTTCCTCACGTTGCCCTTGCTTGGAAGTATGAGAAAAGGCTAATACAGTAAAGCCAGCAAGGAATACAGCAAAACCGACCTTTCCTTCTCCTTGTGCGCAAACCACCTTGTTGGTCGGTTTTGAAACTGATTTGGCTGGTTTCTATGACTCATCCTCCATATGAATTGAACCCATAAGGATGGGGTTCCAATTCATACAACCCGGCCTCCTTATTATCACCAAAAACGTCACCCGACCTTGTTTTGGCTTCTATGCTTGTATGAGTAAAACAGGCATTGGTTCTTTAGATGTGGCCAACCCCTCTTGAATATGACTTATTCCTTGTATGAAGACAGCAAGATTGTCCTTGAACTTCTTGGCTTGGGCCCTAGTGATCGGTCCCACCTTCATTTGTATTGGGTCAGCACCCCAGCGGGTTGTCGGTCGAGCAGTCTCGGGTGGATTCGCATCAGTAAGCTTACTTGGGTATCAAGCATTTAACTATAAGAACTTAATTCCTTACAATGGATGGTTGTTGAAACTCCAAAAAAGGAAATTTGGTAAATTTATTCTTACTCTTACATAGAGTCATTCATACAGGTGTGGATACCATATAAATTTTTTTTTTTTTAATATGGATCTATTTGGTTCATTTGATTTGTGCTCAAGTCTGATGATGAAAAATTATCATGTCCGGTTCTTTTGGGGGAAGGATCTAGAATAATTCACCTATCCTAATAACAAAAACACTTAACTTGAACGATCCTATATTCAGAGCTAAGTTGGCTAAGGGGATGGGCCATAATTATTACGGAGAGCCGGCATGGCCCAACGATCTTTTATATATTTTTCCAGTAGTAATTTTAGGTCCTATTGCATGTAACATAGGTTTAGCGGTTCTATAACCATCAATGGTTGGCAAACCCGTGGATCCATTTGCAACTCCTTTGGAGATATTGCCTGAATGGTATTTCTTTCCTGTATTTCAAATTCTTCATATAGTGCCCAATAAATTATTGGGCATTCTTTTAATGGTTTCCTTACCCACAGGGTTATTAACAGTATCCATTTTGGAGAATGTTAATAAATTCCAAAAACATTTCATCGTCCAGTAGCGACAACCATGTTTTTGATTGGTACTATAGTAGCCATTTGGTTGGGTATTGGAGCAATGTTACCTATTGAAAAATCCCTAACTTTAGGTCTTTTTAAAATTGATTCAATTGTGAAATAAAAAAAAAAAAAAAAAACACAATATGTGTATCTAGGGAATAGTCGCTTCAAAGTGAATTCTCCTTAGATACATTTATTTATTCAATTCAATTTTGGATCTATTCTGACTGTATGGAATGTGCTAAAGATTTAAAACTCATTTTTATCTTCTTCTTTTTAAAAAAAAAAGAAATAATCCATTAAAATTTATGCAAAATGCTTTTCTATTTCTAGGATGTCCAATATAAGTTTTATATCTTCTATGCGAAAATGTTTCATTTTCGTAAGGTCTTCTTCACTGTTATTAAAAGGTCTAATAATGTATGTATATTGGAAATTTTAAGGCAATTGTAGACCCTGGGGTGTGCAATTCTAAATGGTCAATAAAAATAGGTTTCAATGTTATTTCGTTTTGATTTTTACGTGGTTTAGCCTATCCATCAATAAAAGTAAAAAAGGGTAAAGTAACTTTGTGTTGGTTTTTTTTCTAAATTGAAATTTTCTTCTTCTGCATGTAAAAAGGGAATAAATAAATGAATCAAATTTTAGGAAGCCTCATGAAGTGCTTCTTTAGGAGTTAAACTTCCATTTGTCCATATTTCGAGAAAACGTATCTCTAGTTTTTCATTCCCATTTGCATAAGAATGAATACTATGATTGGCATTTTAAACAGGCATGAATACAACATCTATAGGATAAATTCCATCTTGAAAGTTATTTGCATTTTTATATGATAGCCGCAAAGCCTTTCGAGTTGTAATTCAATATACAAATTAATTGATTCCGTTAGTTTCGCTATAGGCTGTATATTATCAACGATTTCCACCGACGATGGTAAGATGATGTCTTGAGTAGGTATATATCGGGGACCTTTAACACAAATAGACGCATCATGAGTTCCATAAAGATTACTTCTCAATACAATTTCTTTCAAATTCATTAAAATTTCATGTGCAGATTGTTGAATACCCACTATGGTAGAATATTCATATGGTATTTTATCAAATTTTGTGCATGTGATACATGTTCCTTCTATTTTTCCAAGCAAAGCTCTTCACATCGCAATGCCTATTGTATCAGCTTGGCCTTTCTTAACTAGAGCCAGAATAAAGCATCCATAGTAAAGATGCTTACTATCCACTCATGATTCAACACACTTCCATTGCAGTGTCTGAGTATATACTGTTACCTTTTCAGTAACCATAGTAATATTATTTGATCAGTTCATTGAATTATTTATCTCTCTTAAAATATCTTCAATGTTTATTTTTATACACATCTTTTTTTAGGAGGTCTACAGCCATTATGTGGCATTGGGGTTACATCTCGTATGAAACTTAATAGTATACCACTTCTATGAATAGCTTTTGATGCTGCATCTCTTCCGAGACCGAGGCCTTTTATGATAACTTCTGCCTATTGCATACCTTGATCCACTACTGTCCGAATAGCATTTCCCACTGCGGTTTAAGCTGCAAATGGCATCCCTCGTCTTGTACCCTTGAATCCACAAGCACCAGCGGAAGACCCGACCCCTTACATCTATAATAGTCACAATAGTATTGTTAAAACTTGTTTGAACATGAATAACTCCCTTTGGTATTCTACACACATTTTTACATGAACCAATGCATCTATTCTTTCATGAACCAATTTTTGGTATAAGTTTTGACATATTTTATCATATCATAAATATAAGTCAGAGATATATGGATTTATCCATTTCATGTCAAAACGGATCCTTTATTTTTATTTTTGTATTTGTACAATGGTTCCTTTTGATTTATAGAGTCCTTTTTTGTTTAGAAAGATTATAGTTGTCTTTGTTTATGTCTCGGGTTGGAACAAATAACTATAATTCATCCCCGCCTATGGATCAATCGACATTTTTCATAAATTTTATGCATAGAGGCTCTTATTTTCATATTTGTCATTCCTTAATTAATTTTAACTTTCTTTATTGGAAGAAAATAAGTTGCTTGAAATTTTTAACTTTAAATTATATACCCCAAAAATGAATGTTGAAATTGAAAAAACCATTTGATCATTGGATTCTTTTTTTGGAGTCTATAAATTATACTTCCGCTGGTTGAATCATAATGACCTGCTTCACTTTTGCTTCGATTTTCTTGTTGTATACGTATAAAAAAACTACTTATAATCATTCCTGAACATAATCTAGAATCATATTTTCATTATCTAAACAAATTCAGACTATACCATTGGGTAGTCATGCAGTAATTCAACCTTCATGAATCCTTTTTTCCTTTCATTTTAGGTTAAACTCCTTGAGGTATCAACTAATACGGGAGGGGTGATATTAGAAAACCGCCCTCTCTCTTTTCTTTTTTTTTCTTTCACAAATATGAAAGTTTCACATATAATTTGCATATCAAAAGGATTACCATATATAACATAAAAGTTCTCCACCAATTCCGTCTAGTCGAGCCTCTTTGACTGTCATTATACCCCAAGAAGCAGAAAGAATTACAATCCCCATTTCGCCTAAAATTCTAGGAATTCATTGATAGTTAGAATATATTCGTAGACTGGGTCGACTGATCCATTTTAAATTTGAAACAGCTTTATATGGTCCTTTCCTATTCCTTCTATGTCGTAGGGTTAAAACCAAAAAATCTTTGTTGTTTTCTTAATGTTTCCGCATGTTTTCAATAAAATCTTCAAGTAAAAGGATTTTAAAAATGTTTTCAATAACGTTAGTAGATGGCATTCAAATTGTTCTTTTTTTATTCATATCAGTATTTTGTATAGAGGTTATTATGTCAGCAATAATGTCTTTATTCATGATAAACTCATATTATTATTATACTCGAATTTTGATACAATAAACATGCTCTTTTTACGTTTTTCTTTATTTTTTAATATGAATTCTTAAGCATATACATGAGGCACAACCAATATACTACTAATAATAAATCTCAATTTACTAAATAATCTTAATATATTTCAGTTAAATACTCAGTTAAATATTATAATTATATTAATTATATTAATTATGTTATAATTAATTATATTAATTATGTTATGGTCTCTTCTTATAATACTTTGGGTGTTAATGAAACTATTTTAGTGAAATTTAATTGTCCTAATTCCTGAGCGATCGAAAAAAAAAATCGAGTTCCTTTTGGATTTCCTTCTTGATCAATAACAATCGTAGCATTGTCATCATGTCGTATGATCATATCGTTCTCACGTTTGAGTTCTTTACAAGTATGTACAATTACAGCTCTGATCACTTCTGATCATTCTAAAGGTGTATTTGGTACTGCTTCCTTGATTACAGCAACAATAACGTCACCAATATGAGCATATCGTCGATTACTAGCTCCTATGATTCAAATACTCATTAATTCTCGGGCTCCACTGTTATCCACTACATTCAAATGGCTTGGGGTTGAATCAATTTTATATTTGTTTTTTCAATTAACATAAAGAGCAAAGTAAAAAAAAAATATATATGTTGTTTGTTCAAAACAAAAAAGGAAACCTGCAATTGTTTTTTTTTTTTTTTTCATCCAAAAAACCTTTTCTTTTGGTTCTACGTTCCTGTACCAAAATAATGAATTGAGTTCGTATGCCACTAGTGAAATAGCCCTTTTGGCTATATTTTCTGCTACTCTGCCCATTTCATAAAGTATTCTATCGAGTTTGAAGACCACTACCCAATATTGGGAGATCCTTTCCTCGAACCCATATGGGTTTCTGTAGGTCTTATTGTAATTGGTTTGTCTGGAAATATACGTACCCATACTTCCCACCATGGTGGACATTTCGTGTCATTGCTTGTCGATTGGCTTCAATTTCTCGAAATGTGATCCAAGCAGGTTCAAGCACTTAAAGAGCATATCTACCAAAGCAAATACGATTACCTCGATAAGATATTCCTTTAATTCTTCCTCTATGATGTTTATGAAATCTGGTTCTTTTGGGGTTATAGTTGATGGTTGTTTATTAATTCCATCTCTACTACAGAACTGGACATGAGCGTTTCTTCCCATCCAGCTCCTCGCGACTGAAATGATTAAAAAATAATATCTATATATTTATATTTATGTATTTAATGAATAATATATTGAAAAAATATTTTGATTCATGAGATTTTTTGAAATTTCATCTAATCTATTAGAAATTTTTATATCTTGTTTTGATATATAACCAAACATGGGTTTGATTTATAGAGAATTTTTATTTAGAGATACATTTAGAGATAATAGTATAGATAAAGTCATTTTGTTATTAGGTTATAATGAATCTTTATTTAGTTTTGCTTTTTATTGTCATGTCAGATCGGCTAAAATTTAGAAATCCAATAAAATCAAAATTTTCACGGCAAATATTTACTCTTCCTGTCAGGACCCGTCCAGAATTCCTCCTCCGGAACCCTAGACAGCCCTGATCCCAGGGAAATACCACCGAACCTTCCAACGGAAAATCCGGCAGCACCTCCCCTAAGGGATTTACTTACCACAAATTTACCTGCACTGAAAACACACTTAAAAAATATCCCCTTATTCCTCCCACAAACTACAAATTGGTTCCACAAATTTCAGCACTTCAAAACAAAAATACAGTAATCCAGTGCATAATAAATACAACAAGAATGAAAGAAATAATACAACTGCAATAAAGAAGAACAGGGTACTTCACGAAGTAAAACAGCGATGAAGATCAAGTGCGCTCCGAATGAACACCGACAACCTGGAACCTAGAGGAACGGAATTTAAGAGTGTGAGATGCTAATCATCTCAGTGAGCGACCCTACTACTATACCATATAATATCACAGTAATAAGTATAAATAATAATTATTTGGAAATAATAATTTCTCTCAAAACCCTTACAATTCTCTCAGTTGGAAAGGTTCCCCTTTTAAAACATTTTCACAAAACCCTTTATTCATATTCCCCGAAAACCAAGACATCAAATAAATATCCGAACAGTAATAATTATATTTTTAATTCCAATACAGTTTCCAAACATTTTATTTTTAAAACACAGTTCTGAAAATCATTTGATGCACCCACTATATACCAGTGGCGCCAGAGTGCCCAGCGTCCCGAGGTACTGCCAGACAGGAGGTTATAGAGAGAAACCGGCATACGGTCGCATGGCGTCCCACAGCGCCGCTGCTAACCTGGTGTCTCGGCCAAAGGGGGGGTGGCCACCCTCTCCGATGGCATCCACAGGACACCCTCATAATATCACCTGCGCGCTAATCATATCCGTGTGCACAATATCCATATCACATATACCATATCACATAATCAGAACACCAGTACGTGCACGGTGCATCTAAAAATCATAAAATCCATAAATTTAAATCATAAAACAAATTTCACATTTTTCATAAGCATAGCGGGCATAATCCATCCGCTTGAACCGGGAATTTTCCCACAATTTCTTTGTAATCAATGCCATAAATTCCATGATTTTCAAATCCACCAACCTTCAAATCCATCAATTCAAATATCCACATTTTCCCAATAGCATAAATAATGCTCAAAATATCATAATCAAATATCATAATATTTCATGGGCATATTTTATAAAAATTGAAATCACCAACATAACCAAATATTTTCCTTGAAATATTTGAAATTCAAATCGTGCCCAATTTACCATTAAAACCATACCAATTTCAAAATCCTCAAAACCATAAAATAATTTCACAAGGCATAAGTTTGTAAAATGCGCATTTTCTTAAATCCAATAAATTCATAAATAATCCCACAATAAATCCAATAAATATTGGGCATATAAAAATTAAATTCCAAATATTTAAATCACACATAATATATTCACCAATTAAATTCCCAAAATTAATTTGAAGGTGGGTCACTCACCTGGAGCACGCAATTAACCCACGATCCACTACGGGATCAATTCTACGACTCACCGGTGCTCCTAGAACAAAATTCACAGACAGTCAAATAAATTAATATTTTATTCGGGTAAATAATACCCGGTACCTGGGGGTAACACAAACGTTATCTAGAATTTACGAGTTATATACCGAATCGAAGCTCGCGTGATGAGGATCACGGATTCGGTCTTACTTTCCGGTGATCGGACCCGACGGGGTCGGAATTTTATCGGGAAGCTTTCCGGGTTTCGGCTCCGCAATTCTCCCAAACCGTCGCGAATTGGCGGAAATGGAAGTCGGATTTGGGTTCAGGAGGTCGAACACTGCGGACTGGAGCTGGCCGGAATTTTCGGGTACTCGCCGGAATAGTATTTTCCGGCGGGCCGCCGAGGTCACCGGCAACCGTCGCCGGCGGCGCGTGCGTGCGGTGGCCGTTCGCTGTGAAATTTTGTAGATTTGTAGATCGTGAGGAGAGCAATCCAACGGGACCGACGATGAGCAAAACGGAGGTCGGACGGCGGAGAAATCACCGTTTGAAGATTTCCGACCCCTCGCCGGAAAACGCTCCGATCCCGGCGCGTCGGTGGTCCAATGGCCGTGATTTTTGGTGGGTAGGCCGGACTTGAGGAGAGGATCAAGGCTGTCAGGCGCGTGTGGTCGGAAAATGGCCGGAACAGTGCTGATTCGCGGTGGCCGGCGGTGAAGGGGGAAAAATCGCCGCCAAACTTCGGACGTCCGATCCGGGCGCGTCCGGCGGCCGTTCGCCGTGAAATTTGGAGGTTTTGCCGGAAATGAGGTGGGCAATCTGGCTGGCCGGCGCGTGTACAGTAACTAGGCCGGAAAACGTGAAAATGACCGGCGGCCGGTGACTCTCTCTCTCTCTCTCTCCTCTCTCTCTTTCTCTCTTCCCCGAGTGTTTTAACAAATAAAAACACTGTGTGACACTGTTCATGCCACGTGGACCAATCAGAAGCTGACACGTGGCATTTCACTGTTCACCGACCCAAAAACATTAAAATAATACGGTATCCGGTAAACTTCAAATGTCCATAACGTTTTAACCGGATGTCCGTTTTGAGCGTGCCGCTAGTCTGTGAACTCGTATCGACGAGCACTTCACAACCATGCACGAGTCAAAGCTCAATTCCCTATAAACAAAAAGTCAACTCCGACACCCCTTGGACAGTTTGGTCCGCAACTTGTTTCGTCCATAACTTTCAAACCGTAGCTCCGTTTTCGACGTGCTACCAGTCTACGAACTCGTGGCATCGTGCACTTCGCCACGGTACCCTAGTCAACTCAAAATCCTCACCGAGTCAAAAAGTCAACTTTTGACCCCCTTCGGTCAACGTGCACGGATTCCGGTGCGATTTGGGACGGGGTGTTACACTTCCAATATTCAGTTGTAGGATTAGTCTCTGACATGACCTTTCAGAATAAATGAATTGGTTTCTGGTTCGTTCCACCATTCTACCCAATGAATCATTAAGATTTGTTTTCAATATAATCTTATGTATTCATAGGTTCTATCATTCCCATTGCTTCTCGATTAATGGTTGAGTTTGACTTCTACAATGAAGCCATTAACGAAATTTGATTTATTATCAACTCAATCCTCTCAGTATTTATTGGTTCGGGGCTGTTGATTCTTTTTCTATGAATAGACCTTACATATTGGAATAATATATCATTGATATTTTTTTTTTCGCTGTTTCTCTCATTCTTCCATTTATCTGCATATTTTTTTCTTTACAACTCAGACTTAGATTAGTTTCTTCTCTTTTGTTGTTTGTTTATGCAAAAAAGATTTCAGTTGCTATGTTGATATAACCAATATATCATATCTCGACTGGCTTTTTATATCTAGATAATGCGAAACGATGAGTTGGTTATTAGATCTATATTAGTTCTATATTTATATTAGTTCTATAATAGTTATTAGTTCATAACTATGGGCTGGTACTTCTTTATTTTTTTTGAACCCTAATCCTAAAAAATCCAATGAGTCACACACTAAGCATAGCAATTATATCAAATGATTAACCGAATTTTTATTCAACCTTATAGAATTGTTCACTTTTATTTTGAGTTAAGAGAAAAAGAATGAAAGAATTTATCATTTTTTGTTCTATTACTGGATGGATATAATAGAACTAAAGATAAGTCAAGTAAAGGCCTATTATTCCTCTTCTATAAATATCCAAATTTTGATGCCTATACCCCATAAATAGTTCAAACTGTATAGGAATAGTAATCAATTTTCGCTTTAATGGTTTGCAGAGGAACCATTCCTTCTCTGATCCATTCGACACATGCAAGTTCTTTTCTGTCGATACGCCCTACAATTTGTACTTTAATTCCTTTTGTACCCGCCTACTCAGTTAATTAAATAGCTTTTTTTATTGCTTTCTGAAATGAAACTCTATTTTTTAATTGTCCGGCTATAAAAATCAATTTAGATTTTTCCCAATCTTGGATTATTTATTCGTTGCACAAAAAAACTTTTTGAATTCTTCGTAGAAAGAGATTTTGCTAACAAAAAATCTTTCAATGCTGCTGAATATCCTTTCCTTTTCCAAATATTTTTTCGAATGCGTTTTTTTGATATAGAGGTGCACTTTTTGGAATTGCCATCAAAAAATTCTAATAGGTTATTCATTACAGGGTTGGATGTCAAAGACATCTATTGTTCAAACCAATTGTTCTTTACTATTAATTATAGTTATCGATCTATTTATTTTATAGATTGTACTTCCTTTATAAAAATATGGATCTAGAAAAATCGCATAAAATATTACAAGCAACATAAACAATATGGTGGTTTTTAAAAATTAAATACAAAATTTTTTTATTTGTTTTTTTTTTATATTCCATACAATTTAATACAACATCTGGAAGAAAGATTTGTATTTATTTTATTGGTACTCTTATATCATCATTCAAATTGATATCTTCTATATCTCTAGAATCTACTATGCAATAGAACTAGAATTGATTGGAGTTGTTATGAGAAAAAAACAAATACAGAAAAAACTTGTGCCTTTCTATCTTTGTCTAGTTTTTTTTTTTTTTTTTTCGACATCCGAAATTTTATACATGGACTAAAATACATCAAAATGTTTAATAACCAACCTATCTTTATTAAAAAAAAAAAAACTTTAGTAATTTGTTTCTATTAATTATTCATTTTATTTAATTGGTCAAACTCGATAAATGAGTAAATCTAATTAAATTTTAAAAATTAGAATGAGACTAGTAGTTAATCTGCGAAAAGATTCAGGATAGATGATTTTATAAAAGCTATTTTAGGAATTCTTTCTTTAAATTTTATGTAAAGTTACGTGTTGGAGTCATAGTTTCTTTATCATAACCTTTCCAACAAATGTCTTTTATCAAAATTGAAGACAATCAATTGGTTCAAATTCGTTACTAATTCTGAATAATCAAACTAAAAGTAAAATAAATAAATTTTATTTTATGAGCTAAATTAGGGTTATTCGTGCTTCATATCACAATAAAAAAACTAATTTTGGTGAATTTTTTTATCCTTGTTCTATATATAAATAAATTATTGTAATACGTAATAGTAATAAAAATTTAAATTTTCATTTTTTGTATCTCATAAAATTTGACTTAATAATTTAATTAAAAAAAACGTATTTCTTTTTCACTAGCAACCTGGTCATATCGTTTGACCAACTCTAACCTCTTCATTTGAAATATTTGAGGTAGCTGAGAAAGATTCAGCATAATTAAAGCTAGAAAATTCTATTTCAGTTTTGTATATCTTAATTATTATTTTTTTAATTAACTGGCCCTTTTCAAAGGAAGTAAAACCCGTGAATTAGAAACAATTAATTAAGATAAAAAGATTATTTTTTATGGAATATAATATCAATATTCATGGATCATACATTTCATTCCCCTTCCAACTCCTATGTTTAGAACCTACCCTTGGGAGGGGAACAACAATTGGAAACGGCTACTATTACCCCATAGGCTGAGGAGCAAAAGGAGGAATCTGCATGAGGAGGGGCTTGCTGATACGAACCTACGACGACCTGCTCCTAAACCCGTATTATATTAGCCTGGATCTTAATTAAGTTCAAGTTCTAATGGAATGGACCTCAACCCCTAACCAACCTATGGTTAGAAACCTTGGTATAATGTAGACGCCACAATAGGGGATGGAAAACCTATTGATAAGTCAAGCTAAAACAACCAATTCTCTAATGGTGTTTTAGGTGTTCTCAAAGAACAAAGAGATAATTAATCTCACAAGTAGTTTCTCAATCAAATCAAAGTTGTATTCTTATTGAAAAATAAGCCTTTAAGTAGGCTACAAAGCCAAAAATAAAACCCTAGAACATAAAGAAAACCGGCCACCACACATAAAGAAACCTAGTTGGCTAAAACTATACTTCCTTTCCTAATCTAAGTTTGATTAATTAATTCCTTTATATTAAATTAGCAATTAATTAATTTACCATGGAAAGAATAAAATAAAAACCTTCCTAAAGTTATTTGTCCAGAAAATAAATAAATAAAAGCCAAAAAGTAATGGTAGTTTCCTAAAACAAAAAGTAAAAACAAATTAGGAAACTAAAAATGCTAGCCTTATGATCAAGTTGACTTTGATCAATCTTTGACCTCTTTGAGCATCAAGTTAGCTTCTAGATGCTTTTTAGGATGCCAAATAAGCTGAATATGAAGTCCCACATGTTGCCCATGCTTGGAAAAATAAGAAAAGGCTAAGACAGTAAAATACAGTAAAGCTAGCAAGCAATACAGCAAATTTGGCCAAATTGTTGATGCTGTCCGTACAAGCCCTTTTTGATTGTATTTGAGGCTGATTTAACTTGATTCCATGACCTCTTAGGCATATGTATTGAACCCATAAATCAATGGAACCATTTCATGCTTCCCGGACTCCAAAAATGTACCAAAATAGTCACCCGGGTCCGCACCAATCTCCAGCGCTTGTATCAACAAAACAGGTCTTGGTTCTTTGGTCATGATCATTCCTTCTTGATTATGATTTATCCTTTGAATAAGCACAGCAAGATTATCCTTGAACTTCTTGGCTTGTGCTCTAGTGGTTGGTCCCACCTTCATCCGTAACGGATCGGCATCCCAGCGGGTTATCAATTGAGCGGGCTCGGGCGGAATCACATCACTTGCATCTGATTAGCTAGTTGGTGAGGCAATAGCTTACTAAGGCGATGATCAGTAGCTGGTCCAACAGGATGATCAGCCATACTGGGACTGAGACACGGCCCAAACTCCTATGGAGGCAACAATGGGGAATTTTCTGCAATGGAGGAGAGCCTGACAGAACAATGCCGCATGGAGATAGGAGGCCTACGGGTCATAAACTTATTTTCCCAGAGAAGAAATAATGATGGTATCTGGGGAATAAGCACCTACTGACTTTGTGCCAGCAGCCGCTGTAATACAAAGGATGCAAGCATTATCCGAAATGATCGGACGAAAAGGATTTGTAAGTGGCTTTGTAAGTCCGCCGTCAAATCCTAAGGCTCAACCCTAGATAGGCGGTGGAAAATTCCAAGCTAGATTATGGTAGGGGCAGAGGGAATTTCGGGTGGAGCGGTGAAATGAGTACAGGTAAAAAAGAACACCAACAGTGAAAGCACTCTGTTGGGCCAACACTGACACTGAGAGATGAAAGCTAGGGGAAAGAATGGGATTAGATACCATCGTAGTCCTAGCCGTAAATGATGGGTACTGGGCGCTGTGGGTATTGACCCATGTAGTGCTGTAGCTAACGCATTAAGTATCCTACCTGGGGAGTACATTCACAATAATGAAACTTAAAGGAATTGATGGGGCCCCGCATAAGCGGTGGAGCATGTGGTTTAATTCGATGCAAAGCAAAGAACCTTACTAGGGCTTGACATGCCATGAATCCTCTTGAAAGAGAGGGATGCCTTCGGGAAAGTGGAGACATGTGGTGTATGGCTGTCTGCAGCTCGTGCTGTAAGGTGTTAGGTTAAGTCTTGCTACGAGTATAACCCTCGTGTTTAGTTGCCACCATTGAGTTTGGAACCCTGAGCAGATTGTCGGTGATAAGCCGGAGGAAGGTGAGGATGATGTCAAGTCATCGCGTCCTTTATGCCCTGGGCGACGCACGTGCTACAATGACCAAGACAAAGGGTCGTGATCCCGCGAGGGTGAGCTAACTTTGAAACCCATCCCTAGTTCAGATTGTAGGCTGCAACTCATCTTCATGAAGCCGAAATCGCTAGTAATCACCAGTTAGCTATACGGTGGTGAATTCGTTCCTGGCCCTTGTACACACCGCCCATCGCACTATAGGAGCTGGCCATGTTTCGAAGTCATTACCTTAACCGCAAGGAGGGGGATACCGAAGGCAGGGCTAGTGACTAGAGTAAAGTTGTAACAAGGTAGACGTACCAGAAGGTGCGGCTGGATCACCTCCTTTTCAGGGAGAGCTAATACTTGTTGGGTATTTTGGTTTGACACTACTGCATACCCAAAAAGAAGTGAGCTACATTTGAGTGAAACTTGGAGATGGAAGTCTTCTTTTGTTTCTCAACGGTGAAGTAAGACTAAGCTTATGAGCTTATTATCCTCGGTCAGAACAAGTTGATAGGATCCCCTTTTTTAGGTCCCTATGTCCCTCCCGTGTGGCGACATGGGGGCATAAAAAAGGAAAGAAAGGGATGGGGTTTCTTTCACTTTTAGCGTTGAAGGCCCACATGATGGGCTATTAGCTCAGTGGTAAAGCATGCCCTTGATAATTGCATCGTTGTGCTTGGGCTGTGAAGGCTCTCAGCCACATGGATAGTTCAATGTGCTTATCATCACCTGAGCCTAAGATATGGATCATCCAAGGCACATTAGCATGGCGTACTTCTCCTGTTCGAACTGGGGTTTGAAATCAATCTTTTCCTCAGGAGGATAGATGGAAATTTAGGTGAGATCCAATGTAGATCCAACTTTCTATTCACTCGTGGGATCCGAGTGGTCCGAGAAGGACTACCACGGCTCCTCTCTTCTTAAGAATCCATACATCCCTTATCAGTATATGGACAGCTATCTCTCGAGCACAAGTTTAGGTTTGGCCTCAATGGGAAAATAAAATGGAACACCTAACAACGTATCTTCATAAACCTAGAACTACAAGATCACCCTTTTCATTTCGGGGTGGTGGAGGGAGCATACCATTCAAGCCTTTTTTTCATGCTTTTTCCGAAGGTCTGGAGAAAGCTGCAATAGATTTTCCAAATCCTCCCTTCCTGAAAGAAGGAACGTGAATTTTTTTTTTCCTTTCCATATGGACCAGGAGATTGGAGCTAGCTATAAGAAGAATGCTTGGCTGATAAATAACTCACTTCTTGGTTTTCGACCTCCTCAATCATTACGAACGCCCCCGATCAGTGCAATGGGATGTGTCTATTTATCTATCTCTTGACTCAAAATGGGAGCAGGTTTGAAAAAGGATCTTAGAGTGTCTAGGGTTGGGCCAGGAAGGTCTCTTAGTGCCATCTTTTTTCTACGTGGGAGCTATAAATATTTTAATCATATTTGCTGTGATGTTCATGAATGGTTTGGAATATTACAAAGATTTTAATCTTTGGACCATTAGGGATAGGGTTACTTTGCTTGTTTGTACAAGTATTTTGGTTTTAATTATGAGTACTATTATGGATACATCACGATACGGGATTATTTGGACTACAAGAAAAAACCAGAATAGAGAACAAGATTTGATAAGTAATAGTCAACAAAATGGAATTCATTTATCAATAGATTTTTTTCTTCCTTTTGAATTCATTTCAATAATTGTTTTAGCCGCTTTGATAGGTGCAATCGCTGTGGCATGCCAGTAATAAATTGTAAATCTATAGAATTAGCAATAGCAATCCAAATGAAACTTCAGTCTATGTTATCACATTTATTTCTCTTCAATTCTAATTAAAGATTGTTTATGTTGAAAATATAAATTCTTTTATTAGATCTATTACCAATCTATTTATTTGTTCCGTACCTTTTAGATTCTAGTCAATTAAATCCATTAAATTGTTGTTCATATTATATTGAAATAAATCAAAATTTAATTGATAAGGAGTTGGTCAATGATGCTCGAACATGTACTTGTTTTGAGTGCCTACTTATTTTCTATTGGTATCTATGGATTGATCACAAGCTGCAATATGGTTAGGGCCCTTATGTGTCTTGAACTTATACTGAATGCGGTTAATATAAATTTGTAGCATTTTCTAATTTTTTTGATAGTCACCAATTAAAAAGCAATATTTTTTCAATTTTTGTTATAGCTATTGTAGCCACTAAAGCAGCTATTGGACCGGCTATGGTTTTGTCAATTTATCGTAACATAAAATCAACTCGTATTAATCAATCGAATTTGTTGAATAAGTAGTATTTAATCATAGAAATTAGAATATTCATAAATTTGAATTAGCATGTATTATATATAATGTATGATCATGTTTGCGAAAAAGTAAGAAATCAAAGTATCTTGGCTCCTTTACATGAGTCGGTCTAGAAGTAGATTGATTAAAAAAATTATGGTAAATCATTGATTCATCTGTGTCTAAAATATATGATTTATTTATAAATTTACTAGATAAAAAATTTAGAATGTCCAAAAAATTTATAGATCCAATGGCACATTCAATAAAGATTTATGATACATGTATAGGATGTGCTCAATGTGTCTGAACCTGCCCCACGGATGTATTAGAAATGAAACCTTGGGATGGGTGTAAAGCTAAGAAAATCACTTATGCTCCAAGAATAGAGGACTGTGTCGGTTGTAAAAGATGTGAATCCGCCTATCCAACGGATTTCTTGAGTGTTCAAGTCTATTTATGGCATGAAACAACTCAAAAGTATGGGGCTAGCTTATTTATACGTTTTAGAAAACCTTACTTGAAAATATTTAATTTTGTTTTTTTTTTTTACCAACAAAAACCCACTCTCAAAATAATATATTTTATTTTATGGTTTTGAGCGCGGGTTTTTTCTGGTCCAAGTGTATCTTGCTTTTACCACGAATGATTTTCCTTGGTTGATGACAGTTGTAGTTTTGCCAATATCTGGGGGTTCTTTAATTTTCTTTCTCCCTCATAGAGGGAATAAAGTAATTAGGTGGTATACTATTTGTATATGCATAATAGAACTCATTCTAATAACCTATGCATTTAGGTATGATTTCCAATTGGATGATCCATTAATCCAACTTACAAAGAATTATAATTGGATCCATTTTTTTTTCTTTTTACTACTGATTGGGAGTAGATTGAATTTCTATATGACCTATTTTACTAGCAGGATTTATCACTACTTTAGCTACTTTAGCGGCCCGACCGGTTACTCGAGATTCCCAATTATTCCATTTCCTGATGTTAGCAATGTATAGCGGCCAAATAGGACCATTTTCTTCTTAAGATCTTTTACTTTTTTTCATCATGTGGGAGTTAGAATCAATTCTAGTTTATCTACTTCTATCCATATGGGGCGGAAAGAAATGTTTGTATTCAGCTACAAAATTTATTTTGTACATTGCAGGAGCTTCTGTTTTTTTATTAATAGGAGTTCTGGATATTGGTTTATATGGTTCTAATGAACCAACATTAAATTTTGAAACATCAGCTAATCAATTGTATCTTGTAGCATTGGAAATCATTTTTTATATTGGATTTCTTGTTGCTTTTGCTGTCAAATTGCCGATTATACCCTTATATACATGGTTATCAAACACCCATGGAGAGGCACATTACAGCACTTGTATGCTTCTAGCTGGAATATTATTAAAAATGGGAGCGTATGGAGTGGTTCGGATAAATATGCAATTATTACCTCATGTTAATTCTATCTTTTCTCCTTTGTTGATCATAGTAGGCACAATTCAAATAATCTATGCAGCTTCGATATCTCCAGGGCAACGTAATTTAAAAAAAAAATGAATAGCTTATTCCTCCGTATCTCATATGGGTTTCATAATTATAGAATTGGTTCTATAAACAATACAAGACTCAATGGAGCCATTTTACAAATATTCTCTCATGGATTTATTGGTGCTGTGCTTTTTTTCTTGGCAAGAACGAGTTATGATAGAATACGTCTTGTTTATGTCAAGGAAATAAGCAGAATGGCTATCGCAATTTCAAAAATATTCATGACTTTCAAAATCTTATCGATGGCTTCTCTTGCATTACCGAGCATGAATGGTTTTGTTGCATACTTACTGGACAAAAATATCTTTTAAATACAAAAATAGTAATTACTTTTGTAATGGCAATTGGAATGATATTAACTCCTATTTACTCATTATCTATGTTATGTTAGATGTTCTATGGATACAAGCTTTTTAATGCTCCAAACTCTTATTTTTTGATTTTGGGCCACGAGAGCAATTTGTTTCACTCTCTATGCTACTACATGTAATAGCTATTAGGATTTATCCGGATTTCACATCAAACAGAAATACTATGATTGTGAAAACGATTCATTGTAAAATAAAAAAAATTATTTTTCCTTCTCGTAACTTTAACTAAGTAAAATAAAAAAATGAATTGGAATTCTATTTTAACCAGATATGTAATCCATTGAGAAACCTTTGAATCATTTACGTTACTTGATTCAAAGGTTTCTTAATGGCTTACACGAAGTTTTCTTATACATATGCTTACATTGTCTAGGTTTGTATTCGTCAAGCTCTTTCTTCAATTCAATTCGATATTGATGTAAATGAACCATAACTATGTAACCCTATTCCTAATATATTAACTCCAAAATAGTATATCCAAATTATAAGAAATCCCATCGATGCCACAATTGCGGAAGTTATGCTTTTAAAAATTTATTTGAGTGTGTAAATAAATTGTAAATATGGTCAAAGTAATAAATGCCTAAGCCTCTTTAGGATCCCAATTCCAATATGATCCCCATGCTTCATTAGCCTACACCGCTCCCAAAAGGACACCTATGGTTGAAAAGATAAACCGGAGGCCAATAATACGATAGCTCCAAGGATCCAATTGTTGAATCAATTGAGATCTGTAATAATTCCTAGAAGAAAGAAACGAAGTGGCTTGTAAAACATTGCTTCTTTCGCTGACGTATTGAATCTCACCAAAAGAAAGTGGATCATTTACGAAATTGTTGCTTTTACTAAAAATCCTTATTAATTTTGGAGTAATGACTAGAAGAGCTAATGATAATAATGATCCTCATAAAAGAGCTGCATAGCCTAATACCATCATACTAATGTACATCATTAACCAATGGGATTGAAGAGGCGAGACTAACATTGCGGATTGATGTATTTCAGTTAAAAGACCCGGAGTAGCAAAACCTTCGGTAAAAATAGCACTTGGGGTGGTTATTGTGCTTAAATTAAAACAGTTTTTTTGTTTTTTAAAATAGGGAACTAGATGAATAATGAAAAAAACTCCACGAAAGAAAGATTAATGATTCATATAAATTATTTAGTGGTAAATGTCCCAAATAAATCAACCGGGTAACTAGTAATCCTATTATATAGAAAAAAGTGGCTATCATGCCCTTTGCCGACGAATCATATAGGCCTACGATTTCATCTACTAATAAGGTTATCAAATGAATTGTAATTACAATTGAAATGATCGAAAATGATATATGAGTTAATATATGCTCAAAAGTTGAAAATATCATAAAATTTTGAAATTAAAAATGGGATACCTCAATTATAGGAATGCAAATCGGGAATTGATTTCATTATAGGACTTATTCTTTTAGAAGATGCCATACGGCAACTCGGACTCGAACCGAGATGCTCTAGCACTGCTTCCCAAGAGCAGCATGTCTATCGATTTCACCATAGCGCCTTGTTCAAAATCATAATAACATTTTTTATGCAATCGTCAAGATTAAAGAAAACTTTTTGAATTCCTCGTAGAAAGAGATTTCGCTAATGAAAAAGCTTTCAATGCTGCCGAATATCCCTTCCTTTTCCCAATATTTTTCCGAATGCGTTTTTTTGATATAGAAATGCACTTTTTTGGAACTGCCACTAAAAAAATTCTAATAGGTTATTCATTACCAGGGTTGGATGTCAAAGGCATCTATTGTTCAAAACAATTTGTTCTATACTATTAATTATAATTATTGATCTATTTATTTTATAAATTGTACTTCCTTTATAAAAAAAATGGATCTTGAAAAATAGCATAAAATATTACTAGCAACATAAACAATATGGTGGTCTTTAAAAATTAAATACAATTTTTTTTTTCTATTCCATACAATTTGATACAACATCTGGAAGAAAAATTTGTATTTATTTTATTGGTACTCTTATATCTTCCTTCAAATTGATATCTTCTATATCTATAGAATCTGCTATGCAATAGAACTATAATTGATTGGAGTTGATATGAGAAAAAGACAAATACAAAGAAAAAACCTGTGCCTTTCTAATACTGTCTAGTTTTTTTTTTTTGTCATCCAAAATTTTATACATGGAATAAAATACATCAAAATGTTTAATAACCCAACCCCTATCTTTGTTAAAAAAAAACTTTAGTAATTTTTTTCTATTAATTATTCACTTTATTTAATTGGTCAAGCTCAATAAATGAGTAAATCTAATTAAATTTTAAAAACTAGAATGAGACTAGTAGTTAATTTATGAAAAGATACAGGATAGATGGTTTTATAAAAGCTATTTTAGGAATTCCTTCTTTAAATTTTATATAAAGTCACGTGTTGGAGTCATAGTTTCTTTATCATAAACTTTCTGACAAATGTCTTTTATTGGAATAGAAGACAATCAATCGGTTCAAATTCGTTACTAATTCTGAATAATCCAACTAAAACTAAAATAAATCACTTTTATTTTATGAGTTAAATTAGGATTATTTATGTTTCATATATTTATGCTTCATATCACAATAAAAATTGTTTTTGGTTAAATTTTTTATCCTTGCTCTCTATATATAAATAAATTATTGTAAAACGTAATAGTAATAAAAATTTAAATTTTCATTTTTTGTATCTTCATAAAATTTGTCTTAATAATTTAATTAAAAAAGGTATTTCTTTTTCACTAGTAACTTGGTCATATCGTTTGACCAACTCTAACCTCTTGATTTGAAATATTTGAGGTAGTTGAGAAGGATTCAGAATAATTAAAGCTAGAAAATTCTATTTCAGTTTTGTACATCTTAACTTTTTTTATTAACTGACCATTTTCAAAAGAAATAAAAGCTGGTGAATCAGAAACAATTAAGTAAGATAAAAAGATTATTTTTTATGGAATATACATATCAATATTCATGGATCATACCTTTCATTCCCCTTCCAACTCCTATGTTAATAGGAGTAGGACTCCTACTTTTTCCAATGATAATAAAAAATTGTCGCCGTATGTGGGTTTTTCCTAGTGTTTTACTGTTAAGTATAGTTATGATTTTTTTTGCCCGTATATTTATTCACCAAATAAGTAACAGTTCTATTTATCTATCTGTATGGTCTTGGACCATCAATAACGATTTTTCTTTAGAATTTGGCTATTTAATTGATCCACTTACTTCTCTTATGTTAATATTAATCACTACTGTTGGAATTATGGTTCTTATTTATAGTGATAATTATATGTCTCATGATCAGGGATATTTGAGATTTTTTGCTTATATGAGTTTTTCTAATACTTCAATATCAGGATTAGTTACTAGGTCAAATTTGATACAAATTTATTTTTTTGGGAATTAGTTGGAATGTGTTATTATCTATTAATGGGTTTTTGGTTCACCCAACCCATTGCGGCAACTACTTGTCAAAAGGCATTTGTAACTAATCGTGTAAGGGATTTTGTGTTATTATTAGGAATTTTATGTTTTTATTGGATAACGGGTAGTTTAGAATTTAGGGATTTGTTTTAAATATTCAATAAAGTGGTTGATAATAATGAAGTTGATTTTTCAGTTGTTACTTTGTGTACCTATCTATTATTTGCCGGTTCAGTTGCTAAATCTGCCCAATTCCCCCTTCATGTATGGTTACCCAAGGCTATGGAAGGACCTACCCCTATTTCCGCTCTTATACACAGTATTACTATGGGAGCAGTCGAAATTTTTCTTGTAGCTCGGCTTCTTCCGCTTTTCATAGTTATACATTTCATAATGAATCTAATAGCTTTTACTGGGATAATAACATTACTTTTAGGAGCCACTTTAGCTCTTGCTCAAAACGATATTAAGAGGGTTTTAGCTTATTCTACAATGTCTCAATTGGGTCATATGATGTTGGCTCTAGGTATGGGGTCTTATCGAGCGGCTTTATTTCATTTGATTACTCATGCTTATTTGAAAGCATTGTTGTTTTTAGGATCCAGATCAATTATTCATTCCATGGAAACAATTGTTGGATATTCTCCAGATAAAAGCTAGAATATGGTTCTTATGGGAGGTTTACGAAAACATGTACCAATTACAAAAATTGCATTTTTATTGGGTACAATTTCTCGGTGTGGTATTCCACCCCTTGCGTGTTTTTGGTCCAAAGATGAAATTCTTGATGATAGTTGGTTATATTCACCAATTTTTACAATAATCGCGTGTTCCATAGCTGGCTTAACTAAATTTTATATGTTTCAGATCTATTTACTTACTTTTGAAGGACATTTAAACCTTCAGTTTCAAACTTACAGTGGGAAAAAAAAAAAAAAAAAAACCTCGTTCTATTCAATATCTCTATGGGGTAAAGAAGGGAAAAAAGTTATTAAAAAAAATGTTACTTTATTAACTTTATTAACAATGAATAATAATGAAAGGGCTTTTTTTTTTTATTAAAAGGCATATTGAACTGATAGTAATCTAAGAAGCATGATGCACCATTTTATTACTATTACTATGCTATTTCCTATGCTTGTATTAGTACTATTTACATTATTCATTGGATTCATAGGAATTCCTTTCTTCAATCAATTTAATCAAGAAGCTGGTGATTTGGATATATTATCAAAATTGTTAAACCCAGCGATAAACCTTTTACATCCAAATCCAAATACTTCTGTGGATTTGCATGAATTTATTTCAAACACAACCTTTTCATTCAATATAGCTTTTTTTGGAATCCTTATAGCGTCTTTTTTATATAAGCCAGTTTATTCTTCTTTACAAAATTTGAATTTCTTTAATTCATTTGTTAAAAGTATTCCTAAAAAAAGAAAAATTCTTGCGGAAAAACTATTAAATGGGATATATGATTGGTCATGTAATCGTGGTTACATAGATGTTTTTTATGCAATATGCTTAACTAAAGGTATAAGAGGATTGGCTCAACTAACTCATTTTTTTGATAAACGAATAATTGATGGAATTACAAATGGTGTGGGTATTGGGAGTTTTTTTTCATAGGAGAAGGTATCAAATATATGGGGGACGGTCGAATTTCTTCCTATCTCTTAGTCTATATATCTTATGTATTAATCTTTTTATTAATTTACTTTTTATTTTCTCTTAATTTATAACAAATTTATAAAAAGCAAAACTTAACTCAACTTAAGTTAACTCAAGTTAACACAATCAATTATTTAATTTATAGATTCAAAATTAACAAGAGGTTTTTCAACCCAAAGTAGATCTTTTTTTCTGTAAATATTTCTAACTTCGAATTTTCTTGATTTTCATCCACATCCATATAATAAGTTTCATAAACAGGTCTATTTTTATAGCGTGTCTCGTTAAAGTGGAATTCATCCTTTGTTTTTCCTTTCCATTCACTTGTATCTCTCCCGTTTCATCGATTTTGTCTGGATCCTTCTTTTCTTCTAAAAAAAGATAAGTAGAAGGATCTTCTTTGGTGGATCTCTCTTGTTCCTATTTAGTCCCCCTTGTTTATGTAGTTATTTCTATTTCTACATGTTACAATCCTCTTCCCGCTGAACCCCCTTTCTCGTCAGTCTACAAAGACAAAATGGAGGACTAGTGCCAACAGTTCATCATGGAAGAAAGGACTCATTAAGCCGAGATTACTAACTAATACTAATCTAATACTAATATAATAGAAAATGCTAATATAATAGAAAATAACTATCTTTTCTGTATACTTTCCCCAGTTCCGTTGCTATCGCAAGCTTTACGCAAATGATCGGATCATATACATATCGCTTCAACATAACATAGGTCATTGAAAGGATCTTGGAGACCCACCAAAGCAGAAAAGCCAAGATCTTTTAGAAAATGGATTCCCACTCGAAGAGTGCATAACTGCATGGATAAGCTCACATAACCCGTCAAATTGGGATCCAATTTGAGATTTTCCTTGGGAGGTATCGGGAAGGAATTGGAATGTAATAATATCAATTTACATAGATATATTGATACAGATGAAAAGGTTCTCTATTGATTCAAACATTGTACCTATGGGATAGGGATAAAGAAAGATAAAAAAACCAAAGATTTCACATAACATAGTACTTTTGATCAAAAAATCAATCTAATTTATTTTGTACCTTTCGCTCGATGAGAAAATGAGTTAGATCCTACAGGATCAAACCTATGGCACTAAAGCAACGATGGAAAGGAGTAAAATAAAAAAAGAAAATAAACAAAAAAATAATAAAAAAATAAGTAAAGTATAAGAGCCCAGATTCCAAATGAATGAAAATGTGACTGAATTGGTCCTAGTTACTCTTCAGAACGGAGTGGAAGAAGGGAAGAGATTCTCGAATGAGGAAAATGATCGAATGACTTCAAAAGAATTGAACGAGGAGCCGTATGAGATTAAAATCTCATGTATGGTTCTACAGAATGGCATTAAGGGTGACTTATCTATCAACTTTTCCATTATCATCCCCAAAAAACCAAACTCTGCCTTAAGTAAAGTTGCTAGAGTACGCTTAACCTTTGGGTTTGAAATGACTACTTTTATCCCTGGTATTGGCCATAATTTACAGAAACATTCTGTAGTCTTAGTAAGAGGGAGAAGGGTTAAGGATTTACCCGGTGTGAGATATCCCATTGTTCGAGGAACCCTAGATGCTGTTAGAGTAAAGGATCATCAACAAGGACGTTCTAGTGCATTGTAGATTCTTATCCAAGACTTGTATCATTTGATGAAGCCATGTGAATTGCTAGAAACATGTGAAGTGTATGGTTAACCCAATAACGAAAGTTTTGTAAGGGAACCGAAGCAGGCTACCATGAGACAAAAGATTTTCTTTCTAAAGAGATTCGATTCGGAACTATTATATGTCCAAGGTTCAATAT